>NC_132923.1:11964388-12267418 GCF_047675955.1 Chlorocebus sabaeus
GAGATTGAGTTCTAGCAGAACAAATATGAAGGAATGTAACATATACTAGTGCTTCTCAAACTGTATGTGGTGACGAACAAGATTTTTTTCCTTGTAATGCATTATGGGCCAAAATTTTTGTAAAATACGCTAAAAATGAGCTAATGGAACTACAAAATAAAACAAAATCAAATAAAGACATTAGAAAATAAAGCCCAAATTGCTTTTTCAATTTTTTTTGTTTGTTTCAGACAGGGTCTTGCTTTGTCACCCAGGCTGGAGTGCAGTGGCATGATCTCAACCTACTGCAAACTCTGCCTCCCAGGCTCAAGCCTCCAGAGTAGCTGGGACTGTAGGCATGCGCCACCATGCCTAGCTAATTTTTTTTTTTTTTTTTTTTAGACTGTCTCGCTCTGTCACTCAGGTTGGATTGCAATGGTGTGATCTCAGCTCATTGTAACCTCTGCCTCCCAGGTTCAAGCCATTCTCCTGCCTCACCCTCCCAAGTAGCTGGGATTACAGGTGCTTGCCACCATGCCTGGCTAATTTTTGTATTTTTAGTAGACTGGGTTTCACCATGTTGGTCAGGCTGGTCTCTAACTTCCTGAACTCAAGCAATCCACCTGCCTCAGCCTCCCAAAGTGCTGGGATTACAGGCATGAGCCACTGCACCTGGTCAGAGCCACCACACCTGGCCAAAATGTTTATATTTTTTGTAGAGATGGGGTTTTGCCATGTTGTCCAGGCTGGTCTTGAACTCCTGAGCTCAGGTGATCTGTCCTCCTTGGTCTCCCAACATGCTAGGATTACAAGCGTGAGCCACTGCACCCAGCCAATAGTTTTTAGTGAAGAATTTCTGAAGGTGAGATTTTGGTAGAAGATAAATCAAGGTAGCAGGGCCCTGTCCCATGGCCGGATGGTTTTGGTGACCAAGAAGACCTAAACTCCTGATAGTCGTCTCCTATCCAGTAGTAACAGGATACTTAGCAGGGTTGGGGTTAAACCTTCTTTGCCTTCAAATTTATTCTCTCCAATATTAGCAGGCCCAACTTAGTCTTCAGTGATTTGAAATAGCATCTCTGACATCCTTTTTCAGAAACAGTAATGGGGGAAATATTTTGGACCAAGCTGAGGTACTGTCCATAGGAAAGTAAGAAAGTTTTTCAGCCTAAGGCAGGCCTGAATCAACTGCTTTTTTCTGTGTGTGTGTGCCCCGTCCCCGCCACCCTTTTTTTTTTTAAGTCAGGGTCTCACCATGTTTCTCAGGCTGGCCTTGAATTCCTGGGCTCAAGCAATCCTCTTGCCTCAGCCTCCCAAAGTGTTGAGATTACAGGTGTGAGCCACCATGCCCATCCAATTAAACTGCTTTTAAATAAAATTGTAAAATGATGCTGAATTAGATAGAAACAATGTTGCAAATCCTATAATTTAGAACAGTAAAAAGTGTCTTTTTATTATCTAACTTTTTTTTTTGAGAAAGAGTCTCGTTCTGTCGCCCAGTCTGGAGTGCAGTGGTGCGATCTTGGCTCACTGCACCCTCCACCTCCTGGATTCAAAAGCTTCTCCTGCTTTAGTCTCCCGAGTAGCTGGGATTACAGGTGCCTGCCAGCACGCCCAGCCAATTTTTGTATTTTTAATAGAGACAGGGTTTTCACCATGTTGGCCCGGTTGATCTCAAACGCCTAACCTTAGGTGATCTGCCCGCCTCAGCCTCCCAAAGTGTTGGGATTACAAGCGTCAGCCACCACACCCAGCCAAGATTACCTGACTTTTTAAGCTGAATGATGAAGAATCATAAACAGAGAAAAAGAAAGGAAATTTAATTGACTTTTTACATTACCATAGAAAAAAATTACCCTATGTTTGCAGATTTGGTCCTGTGGCCAGACCATATTTAAGGGAAGAGTTATTTTTTATTTGTTTATTTATTTGAGTTAGAGTCTTGCTCTGTCACCCAGGCTGGAGCACAATGATGCAATCTCGGCTCACTGCAACCTCCGCCTCCCAGGTTCAAGCAATTCTCCTGCCTCAGCCTCCTGAGTAGCTGAGATTACAGGCACCCACCACCACACCCGGCTAATTTTTGTATTTTTAGTAGAGATGGGGTTTCACCATATTGGCCAGGCTGGTCTCTTGGTCAGGCTGGTCTCAAACTCCTGACCTCGTGATCTGCCCACCTTAGCTTCCCAAAGTTCTGGGATTACAGGCATGAGCCACCATGCCCAGCGGGAAGAGTTATTTAATATAATGTTCTCTTAGTCCCTGTTTTTCAAGTTGTACTTAATTTCCAGGCCGTTTCCAAGAAAAAGGTGATGAATTTTGGGTAGGGTGGTTTCCCTCATGTCTTAAAATTGGCAATGCTATTCTCTGTGCTGCTCCTGTCTTTTCCTCTGATTGCACTATTTGTTAACACAGGTTGAAACATTTCATCTATCATCTTTGCCTCACTTCTGGGGGTTCTGAATCAGAGTTTTTTAGTGATGGTACCTGAGAACTAAAGGTCTTTTAAATTCTTGTTGTCTCTTTAATATTAGGGCATCTATTTCCTTTGTCATAGAAACTTTATGACCCTTTACCAATGGTGAGTTCAATTTTTTTCTTATATTCCTACAGTCTGAAGGCAGTGAGTTCAGTTTTTTTTATACTTTTTAAAAATACAAAATGTTAATTGTGAAAAAAAAAAGTTAAGCGTTTTTAAAATATATATATATATGGAATCTCACTCTGTCACCCAGGCTGGAATGCAGTGGCGTGATCTCAGCTCACTGGAACCTCCACCTCCCGGGTTCACTGTCTCAGCCTCCTGAGTAGCTGGGATTACAGGTGGCTGCCACCATGCCCAGCTAATTTTAGTAATTTTAGTAGAGATGAGGTTTCACCATGTTGGCCAAGCTGGTCTCGAACTCTTGGCCTCAAGTGATCTGCTTGCCTCGGCTTCCTAAAGTGCTGGGATTACAGGCATGAGCCACCGCACCCAGCTCCAATTTTTAAATTTTAGATTCAACAATTACTCCATCAAAATTGCTATAAAACTTTTTTTTTGAGACGAAGTTTCGATCTTGTTGCCCAGGCTGGAGCGCAGTGGTGTGATCTTGGCTCACTGCAACCTGCGTCTCCTGGGTTCAAAGCGATTCTCCTGCCTCAGCCTCCTGAGTACCTGGTACTACAGGCGTACACCACCACATCCAGCTAATTTTTGTATTTTTGGTAGAGATGGGGTTTCATCGTGTTGGCCAGGCTGGTCTTTAACTCCTGACCTCAAGTGATCCGCCCACCTTAGCCTCCCAAAGTGCTGGGATTGCAGGCGTGAGCCACTGCGCCTGGCCCCAGATTGCTATAAAGCTTTCTAAAGGTTTACTTTCCATTTCTATTCTTACATTGTCAAGTACCAGTAACAAACTATTTGCAAACCAACACCAATCTGTGGAGCCCACTTCGAGGGATGTACCCTACTTCTGGGCCCATAAAAATTTCCCGCATATGCTCTTCCATGCCTTTTGCATGACAGGCCTTCATATCCTGAATTCCTGAAATAGCTGCATGGAGGAGAAGTGCCCTGCTACCCAAAGGGCAAGAAATAAATGTCTATTATATCTGAGTCATTATTCTTTTTTCTTTTTTCTCTTTTTTCTTTTTTTTTGAAACAGAGTCTCGCTCTGTCACCTAGACTGGAGTGTAGTGGCGTGATCTCAGCTAACTGTAACCTCAACCTTCTGGGTTCAAGTGATTCTCCTGCCTCAGCCTCCTGAGTAGCTGGGATTACAGATGCCGACCACCACACCCAGCTAATTTTTTTGGATTTTTAGTAGAGACAGGGGTTTCGCCATGCTGGCCAGGCGGGTCTCAAACTCCTGACCTCAAGTGATCCTCCCACCTTGGCTTCCCAAAGTGCTGGGATTACAGGTGTGAGCCACCAGACCCGGGCAAGCCATTATTCTTATTTGGGTCTATTTGTTATGGCAATTAGTCTATCCTAACTAACATGCTGCTGCTGTTTCTTTCACAAGAGTAATTCTATTCAGAAAGAGCTCAGTAAATCTCTGAAGTGAGAGATTAAGAACAAGTTGTTGGAATGGAATGTGGTAAACAGGCTCTGGATATTCACAGAGCAATGGTCAAAGCTAGGAAAAATGTTTCAGCATGGGTGATACCTTAATACTAAAGTGTTTCTGTAGTTGGTTTAAGTCTGCACAGTCTCATTTCAAGATAAGATTCCATTTGGGAAAATGTCGGAAGGCTTCTCTTAGATTAAAATAGTATAGAAGAAGATGTATATGGAGCCGTCTTGTATGCAGTATCTGCTCAACAAATGTTGTTGATTCTGAATCTGAATGCCCAAGCCTTACCGGAGGGAGGCCCTCCCTTGGGCCAGACCTGGGATGAGGGGTCTTTTCTCCACAGAGACATGTTTTCTAGGCTAAAACCCTCCCTCATTTGTTTTGTATTGGTGTCTACCATGCCTTGGCAGCAAGAAGTCCTTCTTGAATTGTAACTTCCTTTCTTCCTTCTGTAATTTCAGGATTTCTACTTGCTTTCAGCGGAGGTAGAAGGAGTGCTGGCACCTGGCAGAGTTGTCTATGTCAGAGATAGAAACAGAAAAATGAGTACACAGAGGGTCATAAATCCACCTTCTCAGAACTAAAAGAAAACAGTCCATATGGCTAGATTGGCTGTTCTTTCAAGGAAGAGAACTGGTCCTCCAAAGGAACTGTGTTAAGTTAAGGAAACTGCCTGCTTTCAGCACTCCAAAAGTTTATTTAATTAGGTATTTCATTTATTTATTGACCTCCACAGACACTGAATAATTAACTTGCCTCACTGCTCTACTGCCAGCAGGCAGAAATTTGCCTAAGAGAGGAAGGGCTGTGGTGAGAGCCTGGGTTCTTCTGACTTGTTTCAAATCACCACATGACCCTTTCTAAGTGACTACACCATTTTCTCCCTATAAAATGTGAAGGGGATTGTTTTCCTCCTTCTAGGACACTATATGCATTTTTCTAAAGAAGCTCTGCAACCTACAAAAAAAGTTAACTGAAGACCATGCTGAAGTAAAAAGCATCTTAATTTAATCCTGATAAAAGGTCAAGCTTTTTTTTTTTTTTTTTTTTTTTTTGAGACAGAGTCTTACTCTGTCACTCAGGCTGCAGTGCAGGCTGGAGTCTCACTCTGTCACTCAGGCTGGCATGATCTTGGCTCACTGCAACCTCCACCTCCCAGGTTCAAGCAATTCTCCTGCCTCAGCCTCCTCAGTAGCTGGGACAACAGGCGCGCACCACCATACCTGGCTAATTTTTGTATTTTTAGTGGAGATGGGTTTTCACCATGTTGGCCAGTCTGGTCTTGAACTCCTGACCTCAAGTGATCCACCCACTTTGGCCTCGCAAAGTGCTGGAATTATAGGTGTGAGCCACCACGCCTGGCCAAGTTCTTTTCATTATTTTTATTTTTATTTATGTATTTATTCATTTTGAAACAGAGTCTCGCTCTTGTCCCCCAGGCTGGAGCGCAATGGCGTGATCTCGGCTTACTGCAACTGCTGCCTCCTGGGTTCAAGCGATTTCAGCATGTTGGCCAAGCTGGTCTCGAACTCTTGGCCTCAAGTGATCTGCTTGCCTCGGCTTCCTAAAGTGCTGGGATTACAGGCATGAGCCACCGCACCCAGCTCCAATTTTTAAATTTTAGATTCAACAATTACTCCATCAAAATTGCTATAAAACTTTTTTTTTGAGACGAAGTTTCGATCTTGTTGCCCAGGCTGGAGCGCAGTGGTGTGATCTTGGCTCACTGCAACCTGCGTCTCCTGGGTTCAAAGCGATTCTCCTGCCTCAGCCTCCTGAGTAGCTGGGACTACAGGCGTACACCACCACATCCAGCTAATTTTTGTATTTTTGGTAGAGATGGGGTTTCATCGTGTTGGCCAGGCTGGTCTCGAACTCCTGACCTCAGGTGATCTGCCTGCCTCGGCCTCCCAAAATGCTGGCATTACAGGCGTGAGCCACCGTGACCGGTGCTCTTTTGACTTTTTAAATGAAGATTTTGGAACTCAGAAGTAAATAAAGAATGAATTTCTAAATCTATTTAAATTCTATATTAAAATAAACTAAAGCAGGGAGAAGAGAAAGTAAAGATGGAAGAAAAGAAAATGGAAAGCAAGTACAAGGGAAGAAAGAAAAAAGAAATTCAGATGATAAGAGACTGATAGGTGATAAGAGGAAGGAGCTGGGGAGGAAAGTAAGAGGCAGAAAAAAGAGAGTGAAAGGGAGAAGCGAGAAGAACTAAACTCAGTGAGCAGAACATTTGGGCTGGGTTCTTTATGTACATCATCTCACACTTGTCCAATGTGTTCATCACATATTTAAGGTTTTAAACAGAGGGATGACATGATCTGAAGGGGGTTTTTAAAAGCTCACTTTATCTGCAAATAGGGGCAGGGATAGATGCAGGCAGACAATTTCGGAAGCTGTTGTGCAAGTCTAGGAGACAGATAATCTGGCTTAGATTAGAGTCATGGCAGGTAGGATGCAGAGAAGCAGAGAGAATTGTGAGATTTTAGGAGGAAAAACTGGAGGAACTAAGCCCCTTTTATATGCTCTCATTGTAGGATGAATGTACTTTTCTCATCATAGCCTTTATTACATTTAATTAAAATTATCTAGTCTGGGCCACATGGTGAAAACCCATCTCTATAAGAATTAGTTGGACATGGTGGTGCCCGCCTGTAGTCCCAGCTACTGGGGTGGGGCGTTGGGGAGGTTAGGTGGGAGGATCGCTTGAGCCCAGGAGGTGGAGGCTGCACTGAGCCTGCACTCCAGCCTGGGAGAGTGAGAACTTGTCTCAAAAAAAAAAAAAAAGAAAAGAAAAGAAATTATCTGTTTACCTGTTTACAAATTACACATCTGTATTTCTCTCTAGACATGGACTGCCCAGTATGGTAACCATTAATCACATGTAGTTTTTGAGTACCTGAAATGTGGCTAGTGCAATGTGAAATTTGCTATAAGTAAATTTGAGAAACTTAATTCAAAACAAAGAATGTAAAATAATTTGTTAATAATTTCTAGTGGCTCACACCTGTAATCCCTGCACTTCAGGAGGCCAAGGCAGGTGGATCGCGTGAGACCAGGAGTTGGAGACCAGTCTGGGCAACATGGGAAATCCTGTCTCTACAAAAAAAATACAAAAAATTAGCTGGTAGCACATGCCTGTGGTCTCAGTTACTCAGGAGGCTGAGGTGGGAGGAGCAGCTGAGCCCAGAAGGTTGAGGCTACAGTGAACCATGATTGTGTCACTGCACTCCAGCCTGGGTGACAGAGTGAAACCCTGTCTCAAAAAAAACAAAAACAAAATGTGGCTACTAGAAAATTTTAAATTATATGTGTGGCTCTCATTACATTCCTATGGAATGGCACTGTTACAGATTATAAGAACTGAGGAATCTCTAAGGCCTTGTACTCAATAAATATGCATTGTGAATAAATAAATTGTAATCAGCCAGGGCACATTCAATTTCTGACTACAGATATACATTAATGATATCTTTTCACGTCAATGTTGCTATTTTCATAGAATGTACTTTCTGTACCAACTAGACTCAAACATTCGCCAAAATCTGGCCAAAAATTTTAGAATACTTCCACAATTTATCTACAAATGTCTCTACAGGGATATTTGTCTTCTTATAGATGTGGTTCACTTTAGGCTAAGTTACTTGCTCTAGGAATGAAATGGTATAGATATAGCATGGTAACTGAGAACCATCTTTTTTTTTTTTTTGAGACGGAGTCTCGCTCAGCCCCCAGGCTGGAGTGCAGTGGCGCCATCTCGGCTCACTGCAAGGTCCGCCTCCCGGGTTCACGCCATTCTCCTGTCTCAACCTCCCAAGTAGCTGGGACTACAGGCGCCCGCCACCTCGCCCGGCTAATTTTTTGCATTTTTAGTAAAGAAGGGGTTTCACCGTGTTAGCCAGGATGGTCTCGATCTCCTGACCTCGTGATCCGCCCACCTTGGCCTCCCAAAGTGCTGGGATTACAGGCGTGAGCCACTGCGCCCGGCGAGAACCATCTTAAGGTGTGCATTTTTAAAGCAACAGCTAAAGCGTGAAACAATACCTACACATCAAAATCAGTGGAGCTCTTCCAAAATTGTGACTTCATTTTCACCAAATAGTTCAGCACCTTGTCAACGTCTGTGCTTCTATTGAGCTCAGGGTGGGTAAGCAAAAGGAAATGAGTCCAGTGCCTGGCTGACTCAGTTGTCACGGCCAGTTCTCATCTCAACACCTGCATGTCTTAGAATGCATCAGCACTGCTCTTGTATTACTCCCCTGCAGCTTTACATATACTGTGCTCAGCTATCACATCATATCAGTAAGCAAGTACACTCTTATGAGTCAGCAGGGGTCTGGCATGTTGTATCTCTCAGAACCCTGTTAATTAATTCTCTTAAGTCTTCAGTCTAAGGAAACAGCTCAGTAAATCTCTTCAACAAGTTTCCATCATTTAGCCGTCTGACGGCATTAAAATAAACTAGATCTCCATGTTCTGCTTCAGCCTTTTCCAAGCATACTAAAAACTGAATATGGCCCAGGGCAGACACACAAGAAACCCAGTCTCAATGCCTCCATCAAATCATGTGATTTGCAGAGCTTCCAGCACACATTTTCCTAATGAATGATGTAATGGAAGCTGGGGCCCCCTAATCGCTTTTGACGTGAATAACTTGAATAACATGTAGAAATCTTTCTTCCCGTGATCTGTGTCAAATGAGCTTAGCTTTTCCATACTTAGACAAACTTTTCAAGTTCCATCTTGACAAGAGGTTAGGTCCTACTAGCTTGATTAGGCACACTTTTTCCCCTGAAAATTTTAAGCGATCCACAATCCGAGGTCAAGGGAGCCTGCCTCTGGTAAAAGGGCTGCAGGAGCAACACTTCCACACAAAGCTTCACTGATGAAATGAAATCACTGCGCTAGAGTCCCCATCCTGGTCTCTTTTCTCTGTGTATACTACAGTATGGGACATGGCACCTTCATTCATTCAACCAATATTTCTTAGTGTTCACCATGTGCAAAGCCCTTTGGAAGATATCAAGATAAATAATACTAACAGCTATCATTTAATGAGCCTCTTACATCCTAAATCCTTTTAAACGCACAACACCAAAAGGAGATTAACTCCCTTTCACTGAAGAATAAAACTGGGTCTCTATATTTAAGGAGTTTATATTTACAAAGATTTCTGGTATATAGCACGGTACAGACTACATGTATATGAAATCCTAACTGCCGTTTGTAATGAAATTAACAAGTACATCAGATTGTTTAATTTGTTGTACTCAACAGCATTCTGAACTAAGCACTTCCCAAATGTTTGTTGACAGGGCCAACTAGGAGACAGTGAGAGGTTGTTTTCTATCTACGCTAAGAACACAGCAAAAAAATACTTAAAATGCAAGTTCAATAAAGCAAAATTTCCAAAATCTTAATAAAGAGAAGCTCGTAAATTACTTGCCACTGACATTTTTAAATAATACGAATTAAACCTGGGCTAAGTACAATTTTACCCACTTGAAGCAGGGACATGTATTAGAATGAAATAAAACAACTCCAAGTCATCACCTACAGAAATGTTCATCACTCACCAGGGTGATGTCTTGGGGAGTAGGCCTCCATTTGGCAAAATTACTAGCACACCAAAATCTTATTCTGGAGTCAAGTGAGGCCAGAAGCCAGAGCCTGGGAGCCTGACCTTGGGCCCTGTTAAAATGTTATTTACATCTAAACTAATTTGAGAGAGAAAAAGGAAGTAGGAAAAACTATATTTTAAACATCACTAAATATTTTTATCATTAAATATTATTAAATATATATATAATAATATCATTAAATATTATCATTAAATATTAACATCATTAAATATTTTTCCCTCCAGGTCACTTCATTTTCTGCACTCCTACTATGGCTCCCTTAACTCCGTCTGAGGCCAAGAGATCATGATGACAAAGAGAAATGGTCAATAAGAAAAGGCGGCTCCTGAAAACCCAAGCCCACTCGAGGGTTCAGGAGACCTCGAATCCCACCCTACAGAGCCTCGCCTCTCCCTCCCGGGTTGCAGGCGGCAGCAGAGGAGCGCAGGGGGGACACTGCCCTTTTCTGGACCAGTGCTCTTCACCCTCGCTTCCTAGTGCCTCCTGCCGCCCCGCGGCCTCCACACCGACGCGCCGCGGGCCCCGGTGCGTTCGCGGCTCCAGCTGTCCCTTCCCGGTATACCCACCCACCCGCACGTCCAACGCCCTTTTTCCTGAAAAGTTTCTAGACGGTAGGGACTATTTTCTTCTAATGTAACCTTCCACCAAACTGGAGGGAAAAGTTACCCGAGGCCAGAGAAGGGCTGGGGACGTGGGAGGGACCCAGGAGAGCCCTGGTTCTAAAAACAGAGGTCTCTTTCCTTGAAAATTAGTAACTGGGCCCCCAAGCCAGAGTTTTGTTTGTTGGATTAATTGGTCAAGGTGCACGTTGAAGCTAAATATCTTAAATGGAGATTTTTTAAAACTGGATATAAAATAGACTCCACCAGACAAATGGTGCTTGTCTTCAGACCTTGCAGTTCCTTCTATTGATTCTCATGTTATCTATCCCTCCCTACCCCGGGCTCCCACGTCATGAGGTTCACGTGTAGGGAAATCCAGGTCACCTGAGAATGACTTCATAAACTCTAGAGGCAGAAGTCAAATCTAGAAACTGCTCTTTGAGGCAGTTTGCTGAATTCTATTCTGTATTCTGGAAAGGTAAGCTAACCCACAGAAATAGTTAATGATTGGGATAATCCACTAGACCTTCTTTTTCAAATCGTGGGTGGCAAAATCAGTTTGACAAGCAGTATTAGGAAAGAAGGAGAGGACGGAATGAAGGAAGGAAGGACTGGGCACAGTGGCCCAAGCTGTAATCCCTGCACTTTGGGAGGCCGAGGCAGGGGGATCACTTGAGGCCCCAGGTTGGAGACCAGACTGGGCAACATAGGGAGATTCCGTCTCTACAAATAAAAATAAAATTAGCCGGGTGTTGTGGTGCACTTCTGTGGTCCCAGAGCTACTCCAGAGGCTGAGGCAGGAGGATTGCTTGAGGAGTTCGAGGCTGCAGTGAGCCATGTTTTAAGCCACTGCACTCCAGCCTGGGCAGTGGAGCAAGACACTGTCTCAAAAAAAAAAAAAAAAAAAAAAAAGAGGTGTAATAAAATAAAAAGCTATCACATAGTAAGTATCAGTAGTCTTTCATGAAATCTGAATCATGAAAAAGTACTGTGTGTTTGTGTGTAACCAGTCAAGATGTAGAATATACTTTTTACTGTGGGTGGCTGTCAAAAAATGTTTAAAAACCACTGTGCTAGACAGTGGAACTTTTTAAGGTTGCTTAGATTGGAAAGGTTGAAAAGTCATTTAATTTATTCATCTGTACTTAGTATTTCATTTTAAAAATAGTACAGAGTTTAATTACCTTTCTTACTTATCATCTTCCCATCTCAACATTTCCTACTAATAATTTGTGAATAATTTGTCTCTTTCAAAGCTATTGTTTCAGTTAGGAAAGCTATAATTTAAAATACAAAGGCAATTCTGCCAAGTTCCCCTTGTTTTCTATGGCTCTTGTTCTATCCTGTCCCCTGGGCAGTGGACATATTACAAATGTGCCTGAAAGATCTGCCTCCAGTGCAGTCCCGGAGAAATCTGAGTTGCTGGAATATCATGTCATCAGATTCCCCCATGGATCTATTTTACTTTATTTTAAAATTTGAATTTTTATTTATCTTTTTTTCCTTATTATTTATTTCTAAAATTTTATTCTCCCCTACAGGTTATATGAAAGCCTGAAGGCTTTTTTTTTTTTTTTTTTTTTTTTTTTGTGATGGAGTCTTGCTCTGTTGTCTAGGCTGGGGTGCAGTGGCGCAATCTCGGCCCACTGCAACCTCTGCCTCCCGGGTTCAAGCAATTCTCCTGTCTCAGACTCTTTAGTAGCTGGGATTACAGGCGCACGCCACCACACCTGGCTAATTTTTGTATTTTCAGTAGAGACGGGGTTTCACCATATTGGTCAAGCTGGTCTCAAACTCCTGACCTCAGGTGATCCACCCACCTTGGCCTCCCAAAGTGCTGAGATTACAGGCATGAGCCACCACATCCAGCCAGAAAGCCCAAAGGTCTTGAATTGACTTTGTCCCTTCTCAAGCAGAGGAGCTCTCTGTCGTGCTAACAAGGACTCCAGTTTGTTACTGAAACTTTCTATCTTTACACCCATTCCTTCCCCTTATTACACACACTCCAAGCCGGCCATTTTCATTAGCTTAACATTTGGATTAAAAGGCCCAAATTGGGCCGTTTGCGGTGGCTCATGCTGGTAATCCCAGCACTTTGGGAGGCCAAGGCAGGTGGATCACTTGAGGTCAGGAGTTCAAGACCAGCCTGGCCAACATGGTGAAAGGGGTTTAATAGAGATGGGGTCTCTATTAAAAATACAGAAGTTAGCTGGATGTGGTGGCGGGCACTTGTAATCCCAGCTGCTGGGTACTCCGGAGGCTGAGGCAGGAGAATCACTTGAACCCGTGAGGCAGAGGTTGCAGTGAGCCAAGAAGGTGCCACTGCACTCCAGCCTGGGTAACAAGAGCGAAACTCCATCTCAAAAAAAAAAAAAAAGAAAGAAAGCCTAAGTGTATGTGTGAGTGAGGATGTTGATGGTTGGGAAACACTCCCCATTGTCAATAGTGACCCACTTGCTCACTAAGGATATTAATAACAACAACAAAAATGATAAAACAATAATAATAACTAAAATAATAATTATTGACAGTTTTTAGTTTTTTGTTTTCCGTTTTTTTGAGACGGAGTTTTGCTCTTGTTGCCCAGGCTGGAGTGCAATGGCGCGATCTCGGCTAACCACAACCTCCACCTCTGTCTTCAAGCAATTCTCCTGCCTCAGCCTCCCAAGCAGCTGGGATTACAGGCATGCGCCACCACGTCAGGCATGCCTTGTACCCTCCTGTAGTGTGGCACATCAGATAAAAGTGTGAGTGAACTACAGTATGGAAGAAGGGGACCCTGAAGTCCCGCTCTCCTGGGGTGCTGTGAGGGAGAGCCACAGTGGCTGAGAAGTTTGCTGAAGGAGGCAGCCTTAGTGGGGCAAGGTGACACTGCAGCAAGGACTGCGGAGTGAACCACCCCAAGTTCAGAACCAAAGGGGCCCCTCAGACAAACTTAGAGGGACCTGTAGAGCCAAAGAGTTGAAAGGAGGTTGAGGGAGAGCCACGAGGCCTGGGCAACCTGAGTGGGGACAGCTCACAAGTTGTATCCACATGGTCTTGAACCACAAATTTCAACCGTGAACACCAGTGGGGCAAGCGGTAGGCAGATGGAGAAGGGGCGTTGTCCCAGATGCCAGAAGAGTCAAAGAACATTCCACTTGGGGTCTCTGGATTCTTCTTCTTTGTTTCTTTATTTTTATTTATTTATTTATTTTGAGACGGAATTTCACTCTTGTTGCCCATGCTGGAGTGCAATAGCGGGATCTGGGCTCACTGCAACCTCCACCTCCCAGGTTCAAGCGATTCTCCTGCCTCAGCCTCCCAAATAGCTGGGACTACAGGCACACTCCACCATGCCCAGCTAATTTTGTATTTTTAGTAGAGATGGGGTTTCACCATGTTGGACAGGCTGGTCTCGAACTCCTGACCTCATATGATCCACTGCCTCAGCCTCTCAAAGTGCTGGGATTACAGACGTGAGCCACCACACTCGGCCCTCTGGATTCTTCTTTATCATAATGTTGCACAAGCCATGCTTGTCCCCAATACAACTGGACACCACATTGGAGAAAAGCTGGAGAAAAGGATGAATGTCTGAGGATGTTGAGAAAACCAGGTGTTATTTTCCTAATGAGAATAAGCATTACATAAAGAGATTGTTTAAATTATTCGATGAGACTTAACTATTTTTTTTTGCTAATCTTTAAATTATTTTAAAAAGATGATTATGAAATATTTAAAACCAAAAGAAAAATTAAGAAGTAATATAAAGAATCTATAAACCTACCACTCAGTATAAAAAATGAAACATGGCCGGGCGCGGTGGCTCAAGCCTGTAATCCCAGCACTTTGGGAGGCCGAGACGGGCGGATCACGAGGTCAGGAGATCGAGACCATCCTGGCTAACACGGTGAAACCCCAACTCTATTAAAAAGTACAAAAAACTAGCCGGGCGAGGTGGTGGGCGCCTGTAGTCCCAGCTACTCGGGAGGCTGAGGCAGGAGAATGGCCTAAACCCGGGAGGCGGAGCTTGCAGTGAGCTGAGATCCGGCCACTGCACTCCAGCCTGCACGACAGAGCGAGACTCTCTCTCAAAAAAAAAAAAAAAAAAATGAAACATTACCAATACAGTTGAAACTTCCAGAGTATCGTTCCGCAAATGCTGCTTTTATTAGGTCAAATGATATGAAACTGCTGATATTAGATTGTTTTTGACCCACAAAAAAGCCCAGTAATTTTACATGATTCAATCTAACGTTTTAGGTTTTTTGTTTTTGTTTTTGTTTTTTCGTTGTTTTTTTTTTTTTTTTTTTTTGAGACAGAGTCTCTTTCTGTTGCCCAGGCTGGAGTGCAGTGGTACAATCTCGGCTCACTGCACCCTCTGCCTCCCAGGTTCAAGCAATTCTCCTCCCTCAGCCTCCCGAGTAGCTGGGATAACAGGTGCACGCCAGTATGCCCGGATAATTTTTGTATTTTTAGTAGAAACAGGGTTTCACCATGTTGGCCAGGCTGGTCTCAAACTCCTGACCTCGTGATCTGCCCACCTCAGCCTCCCAAAGTGCTGGGATTACAGGCATGAGCCACCACGCCTGGCCTCTTTGTGGGTTTTGATAGTAACTTTACCAATCTGCTGCCCATCTGGAATGCCTTCTTTTCCCCCATTTATCTACATCCTGCCCCTTCTTTAAGACAAGGTCTGAGTCCACTCCTTTCAAGAATTTTTCACGGAAGACTTGAGCCTGCACAGATCTTTCCTATCTCTTCCCTGAAGGTACTGTCTGTCTCATACACTTAACATCATTTTATCTGTCATATTCTTTAATTGCCTGGGCCACACAAATTAACACATGGCAATATTACATTACCTATTATGATATTTTGTTAATTAACATGTGGAATAAATAGTAAGGTTTTACTAAATGCTTGACTGATTAAGAACAATAACTATGTATTTCTTGGAAGTTATTACTTCAAGCAATTTTATAAAAGATGCTTGAGCCCAAGACCCAAAGTATTTAGAAGAGATACCCTAAGGTAAGAAATCTCGGGAAGAATCAGAATAGGGAGCCTGTCATCCATGAGTATAGTCAAATTTTATCATGTCCCATAAAATATTTATATCTTAAGAATTATTAGTAAAAACTACCATTTATGGAGTAACTACTGTAAAGTATTGGCCTAGGCATTTTATATATTATATCTCTAATATAACAACCCTGGAATGTAACTAATATCAGGCTTTATCCAGTTCACCACGTTGTCTCTCATTCTTTTTTGTTGTGTTTTGTTTTGTTTAGAGACAGGTCTCACACTGCCACGCAGGCTGGAGTGCAGTGGCACAATCGTAGCTCACTGCAGCCTCAAAATCCTGGGCTCAAGCAGTCTTCCCACCTCAGCCTCTCCAGTGGCTGAGACTACAGGCATGCACCACCACACCCAACTAACTTTTTACTTTTTGTACAGATAGGGTTTCATTATGTTGTCCAGGCTACTTTTGAACTTCTGGACTCAAACAATCCTCCCTCCTTGGCCTTCCAAAGTTCTGGGATTACAGGCGTGAGCTAGTGCACCTGGCCTTGTCTCACATTCTTAACCATAAAAGTGTCCTGGGAACTTCGTATTTTTTCAGTCCAACCTTTATACCCATTTATTAGTCAGTATAATTAGGCTATCCTACATTAAATAATTAATCCTGGAATCTCAGAGATTTAGCACAATAAAATTTTTTTGTTGTTATTCTGGTAAAGTCTGATGTATTCTGGGCAACTCACTAGTTCAACTCTATGGGGTGACTCGGGAATCTAGGATGCTTCCACACTGTGGTTCTACCATCTCATTTGATGGGAAAAGAGAAGGCATATCAGCCTTTAAATTGAAGGGCAATTTGTGGATTACTTTTGGCCCAGAACATTCTTGAGGTCAGGAGTTCAAGACCAGCCTGGCCAATATGGCAAAACCCCATCTCTACTAAAAAATACAAAAAAAAAGGTTAAGAGATCACGAGGTCAGGAGATCGAGACCATCCTGGCTAACATGGTGAAACTCTGTCTCTACTAAAATTACAAAAAATTAGCCAGGCGTGGTGGCAGGTGCCTGTAGTCCCAGCTAATTGGGAGGCTGAAGCAGGAGAATGGTGTGAACCCGGGAGGCGGAGCTTGCAGTGAGCTGAGATCACGCCACTGCACTCCAGCCTGGGGGACAGAGAGAGACTCCGTCTCACACACACACACACACACACACACGTTAAGATTCACTTTCTAGGCTAAGAACAACATTCTGGGCCAGAAGTAATCCATCAATTGCACTTACATTCCTATTTACAAGGACTCAATCATCTTGGGGCCCTGATACAGCTACAAGAGAGGCTGGGAAATGAGAGTACATGAATATTCAGTGAGCCACAGTCAATGTAGTAAAGGCAGGTATCCCAGGAGAGCCACTATTCTTGCAAGGTTGGAGAATCAAAATAACCTCCTTAATGCCAATTATATCAACTCAACTGGCTGAAGTAGCTACACTATCTGATCATCTTTGGGGTTCTGGAGGTTCCTGGACTTTCCTAGATGTCGAAGAACGTCTTGGGCAAAGATAAAGGAAGAAAAATAATAATAGTAATAGCCAGGTACAGTGGCTTATGCCTGTAATCCCAGCACTTTGGGAGGCTGAGGTGGGTGGATGACAAGGTCAGGGGTTCTAGACCAGTCTGGCCAATATGGCGAAACCCCATCTCTACTAAAAATACAAAAATTAGCTAGGTGTGGTGGCACGCACCTGTAGTCCCAGCTACTCAGGAGGCTGAGGCAGAAGAATTGCCTGGACCCGGGAGGCAAAGGTTGCAGTGAGCTGAGATCACACCACTGCACTCCAGCCTGGGAGACACAGTGAGTCTCCATCTCAATAATAATAATAATAGTAATATAGTAATAGTAATATAATAATAATAAGCCACATGTTAAGAGTGAGAAGAAACTCTAGTTCTTTGGGCACATATGTTCATATAGGATTATTGAGAAATGTATCATTTCTCTAGGAAGACAGGGAATGAAGCATCTCTTTTTTTTTTTTTCTCAAGACAGAGTCTTGCTCTGTCACCCAGGGAGGAGTGCAGTGGCACAATCTCAGTTCACTGCAACCTCCGCCTCCCATGCTTCAGCCTCAGGAGTAGCTGGAATTACAGGCCTGAACCCCCATGCCTGGTTAATATTTGTATTTTTAGTAGAGACGGGATTTCACCATATTGGCCATGCTAGTCTCAAACTTCTGACCTCAAGTGATCCACCCACCTTGGCCTCCCAAAGTGCTAGAATTACAGGTGTGATCCACTGTGCCTGGCCAGAAGCATCTTATCCAATGGGGTTCATGAACACACCCAGAAACAGGATTCAAGTCTGAAAGTGCTTGCAAAATGTTGTGTGTATGTACAAATGTGCATTTTTCTGGGGGAGATAATTCATAACTTTTATAGAGATTTCTGAGGGGGTCATGATGCAGAAAAGGTTAAGATTCACTTTTCTTTTCTTTTCTTTTCTTTTTTTTTTGTTTGAGACGGAGTCTCACTCTGTCGCCCAGGCTGGAGTACAGTGGCGTAATCTCAGCTCACTGCAAGCTCCGCCTCCTGAGTTCATGCCATTCTCCTGCCTCAGCCTCCTGAGTAGCTGGGACTACAGGGGCCCACCACCATGCCCGGCTAATTTTTTTGTATATTTAGTAGAGATGGGGTTTCACCGTGTTAACCAGGATGGTCTTGATCTCTTGACCTCGTGATCCACCCACCTTAGCCTCCCAAAGTGCTGGGATTACAGGCGTGAGCCACCGCGCCCGGCAAGATTCACTTTTCTAGGCTAGGAATAAGATCTCTGAATAGGAAAAACAGAGATCAGAGCCTGCCAGGAAGCAAGGTACGTAGGAAAGAGAAAACTCATATTCACACTGATGTACAGCACTTATACACACAGCTACATTTACGTGAAAACTGAGAAATGAGAATTATTTCCTGGATGAACAAAAGTTAAATCATTATCCTCCTATAAAATGTTTTTAAACTGGTGAATTGTAGCACTCTCACATTGTCAGATTTTATTACCTTTATGTTTCAGGTAACAGAAAAGGCATTAAAAATGGATCTTTTGCTGTCATGGGAGATGGCCCCTTTGCCACCTCTAACTCCTATTGTACACATTCAGTAATAAGAGAAGACCCAAATAGACATGACCACTTATCTACACCAGAAACCTTTAAAAAAAATTTAATCCTGGCCAACATGGTGAAACCCCATCTCTACTAAAAATATAAAAATTAGCCGGGCATGGTGGCAGGCACCTGTAATCCCAGCTACTCGGGAGGCTAAGGCAGGAGAATCACTTGAACTGGGGACGTGGAGGCTGCAGTGAGCCGAGATCATGCCACTGCACTCCAGCCTGGGCAACAAAGGAAGACTCAGTCTCAAAAAAAAAAAAAAAAATTAATTCTGAATGCTATCTCAGTCTTCTCATCTGTAAAACAATGATATTAATCATCATATCCTTCAAAAAAATGAATTGGAAAGCTATTTACTATCCACAGTTGCATTCTGAAAATTATCCATGACTGCAATAAAATATAAACACTGCTAAATTTAAAAAGAATGTATGCTAGAGGAAAAGGAACCTTTTATCACATTTTACTCTGTAATTCATTATCAGGAATAAGTCATATATCAAGCATGTCTATAAAATAGTCCAATTTATTTTGCCATGAAGCTTTATGGAGTCAATTTAATTACTTGATAACCATACCTGGTCAACTCCGTAGCAACAACCTAGATTAGACAAGTATAGCTTTGCTTCTGGGTATCTCTTTAAAATACTAATCTAATTCAAAGTTAAACTAAATCATTACCTCCTATGAAACCATGCAGCAATTCACAGTGAGGTCTTGATGACGATAACATTGCTGCTCATGCATTTCTTATGAAATATATTTTGAAGACAGAGATCTTAATTGCTTCTTACTGAAAGCTAATGAAGAATTCTTCCTTTAGAAACCCAGTCTGAGAACTTCCTCAGGCTTTTTCTCACCTCCTGTGTCTCTAGGAAAGTCCCCAACTCTTCTAAACATAAGAAGGTAGCAAATAATATTCCTAAATAAAATCTGGCCGCAGCTGTTAACTTCCCCATTTTTTATTTGACATTGGTCAAATGTAGATCTCCACTTGCCCTTTATTTCACGGCAATTTGCCTGTCAAGTTAAGCACCTCAGTGTTTTCCTTTCCACCACACATGCTGACTTACACACATGCTGAATCCCAGGCTCAGTGCAATCAGCTATCCATCTTTTCCATCTGGGAGCTGCTCAGATGGTAAAAATGTCTACTGTTTTTCTCTTACGTTTTCCGAAATGAGTAGTTCTCTTTGAGTTCCCAGCTTTGACAACCCTAAGTGTACATTATAGAGAGTGGGATACCCATTTCTTTTCTTTTCTTTTTTTTTTTTCTTTTTTTTTTTGAGACAGAGTCTCATGCTGTGGCCAAGGATGCTTTGCAGTGGCGTGATCTCAGCTTGCTGCAACCTTCCCCTCCCAGGTTCAAGCAATTCTCCTGTCTCAGCCTCCCAGGTAGCTGGGATTACAGGTGTGCGCCACCACACCCGGCTAATTTTTTGTATTTTTAGTAGGGATGTGGTTTCACTATTTTGGTCAGACTGGACTCGAACTCCTGACCTTCTAATCCGCCCGCCTTGGGCTCCCAAAGTGTTGGGATTACAGGCGTGAGCCATCGTGTTTGGCTGTTACCCATTTCTTAAAGAAATCTGGCATTATCTCCCACAAAGCTTATTCCTGCCTGGATTAACCTCACCATCTGAGCTTCCCTACTCCCCACCCCAACACATACCAGTCAACCTCACACTGAACCTGAACGATAAGTGATTAGATCTGCATATTAGCAAAATGATGCCCCAGAGGGCATCCATGACTCAATGCTTTTGAAGACATGCTGAAATCATTTCTCTCTCTTCTTTGATATTCTCCAAGCTACAGGTGGTTCCAGTTTTCTTTTGTGTGTTTTGTTGTTGTTGTTTTGGGTTTTTTGTTTTTTGTTTGTTCGTTTTTTTCTTTTTTTGAGATGGAGTTTCACTCTTCTTGCCCAGGCTGGAGTGCAATGGTGCAATCCTGGCTCACTGCAACCTCCACCTCCTGGGTTCAAATGATTCTCCTGCCTCAGCCTCCCAAGTAGCTGGGATTACAGGTGTGTGCCACCACACCTGGCTAATTTTTTTTTTAATTTTTAGTAGCGATGCGGTTTCACCATCTCCACTAAAGACCTTTGGCCAGGCTGGTCTTGAACTCCTGACCTCAGGTGATCTGCCTGCCTCGGCGTCCCAAAGTGCTGGGATTATAGGCATGAGCCACTGCGCCCAGCCCCAATTTTCAACTCATGGCAGAAATCATAAGCCAAGGAAGCAAATAAGTATTTCCATAAACTGTAGAAAAGAAACACTCTTCAGTATCCAACTGTGAAAAGCTCAGCTTGGGACATCCATTAACCTTTGACTTCCTTTCTTAGAAAAAGTTTCTAAGTTGGCTACTGAAGACTGGGATAATTTTTAGGAGTACCACGATTAGGATCCAATTTCTTCAACACATCAGATTGGAATGGCTTTCAGACTCCTCCCCAGTATGTTATAGAGGCACATATGAGTCGATTTCTAAGGATCTGATTCAGGTTATTTGTCCTACTACTTGGGTTTCCCATCAACATCAAGATGGTTCAAGCCATTATCCAGATGGTCCAAAAGAGAGACCAAAGCTATCAGTTCTGTTACTTCACTCCGGAAACCTGTGTTTTAGCTGAAGACAGTAAAATGTTCCAACACTGTCCAAACTAATATGGGCATTCCCTCTTTAGCACAGGGAATACGTTTCTGGAAATAGAAGTGTTAACTGTATAGTCTCTTTTGAAGTGCTGCACCAGTGTTGTAAGGTGGCAGAGTTTTCTTGAAATCCTCTGAAGGTGTAAAATGTCTTTGCTCATCATTTCCTTTTTTTTTTTTCTTTTTTTTTTTTGAGACGGAGTCTCACTCTGTCGCCCAGGCTGAAGTGCAGTGGCATGATCTCGGCTCACTGCAACCTCTGCCTCCCGGGTTCAAGCGATTCTCCTGCCTCAGCCCCCCAAGTAGCTGGGACTACAGGCATGTGCCACCACGCCTGGACAATTTTTCTATTTTTAGTAGAGATGGGGTTTTACTGTGTTGGCCAGGCTGGTCTCAAACTCCTGACCTTGTGATCCACCCGCCTCGGCCTCCCAAAGTGCTGGGATTATAGGCATGAGCCACTACACCCGGCCAGGATAGCTTTAACAACGTCAAAAGACACTCCATTCCCTAATTGCCTATTGATCTTTACCCTCTGTTTCCTCACCCATTTCCTCAAAGGTGCCTCCAGATCCTGCAAAACTCCCACTTTTACATTCAGCAGGATAGTCTTTCTCTATTTCTTGGTGGCAAGCATAGCACCATCACTCATTTTGTTGGACATTATGGGTCAAAACTGTCTCCCAGGACACAAACTAAATGACAGAAAAATAGGTTACAGAGGAGTAAATAACACACCACAGAACTCAACCACCTGAAGCAGCAGCTTCACAACTCCCATCCTGGTCCAAGCTACCATCATCTCTCGCCTGGATTATTGTAATAGCCTTCTATCTCGTCTCCCTGCATCTGCCCTTGCCTCGACTAGTTATTCTTCACAAGCAGCCACAGTGATCCTTTAAAAACGTGAGTCAGGCCGTGTCACTACTTGGTTTACGATCCTCCAGCAGCTTCATTTTCACTATGGGTAACACCTAAACTTTGCTTCACTTTCTTCAGGTCTTTGCCCAAATGTCACCTTAATGAGGACTTCTCCAACCACCCCACATAAAATAGCAACTTCTCCACCCCCATGTCTGCACCACACGCCTAATTCCCCTATCCTGCCCTTTACCCTTCATAACACCTATTACCATTTCATATATTACTTATTTACATAATATATAGCAGATTGCATTTTCCAAGATGGCCACAAGATTTCCCTTTCCACACACTTTCTTACAATGTGACAGTTCCACTATTCCCACTGAGAGATGGGGATCTATGCTCTCCATCCTGTAATTGTAATAGAAGTGATATTATATGACCTCTGAGACTAGGTCACCATCTCTGTCTGGTCCTTTTGGGGCACTCAGTCTTGGAACTCAGCCACTATGATATAAAGAAGCCCAGGCTACACGGAGAAGCCACTTGTAAATGTTCTGCCAACAACCCCAGCTGCAGTCCAAGCCAACAGTCAACCTCAACTTCCAGACATGTAAGGAAGCTTTTGAGATTACTTCAGCCCTAGCCACTGCATAGGAGACTCCAAGTGAGAACTGTTTAGCTGAGTCTAATTACCTCCTAGAACCATGAGAGATAATGAAATTGTTGTTTTAAGCCACTCCGTTTGGGGTCATTTGTTATTTAACAATAGATAATAGAACAATTTGTTTTGTTTATGTGTATATTTTATGTCTCTTTCCCTCTAGAGCGTAAATCCCACAAATTAAGGGATTTGTTGCTGCTGCTGCTGCTGTATTCCCAGCACTTAAAACAGTGCCTAGCACATGTACTCAGTAATTTTTTTTTTTTTTGAGACAGGATCTTGCTCTGTCCCTCCCAGGATGGAGTGCAGTAGTGTCATCAGAGCTCACTGCAGTCTCAAACTCCTGGCCTCAAGTGATCCTCCCAAGTCTTCCAAGTATCTAGGAATACCACAACCAGCTAATTAAAAGAAAATTTTGAGCTGGGCACAGTGGCTTACGCCTCTAATTCCAGTGCTTTGGGAGGCCGAGGCGGGCGGATCACGAAGTCAGGAGTTCGAGACCAGCCTGCATGGTGAAACCCCATCTCTACTAAAAATACAAAAAATTAGCCAGGCATCGTGGTACACACCTGTAGTCCCAGCTACTTGGGAGGCTAAGGCAGGAGAATTGCTTGAACCCAGCAGGCGGAGGTTGCAGTGAGCTGAGATCTCGCCACTGCACTCCAGCCTGGGCGACAGAGCAAGACTCTGTTTCAAAACAAAAATTTTTTTTTGTAGAGATGGGATGTTGCAAAGTTGCCCAGGCTGGCCTCAGACTGCTGTGATCCTCCTCCCTTGGCCTTCCAAAGTGTTGGGATTACAGGTGTGAGCCACCATGCCCAGCTCCCAATAAATATTTATTGAATGAATGAATGGATGCATGATCCATTTTCTTTTTTTTTCTTTTTTTGTTTTTGAGACGGCCTCTCGCTCTGTCGCCCAGGCTGGAGTGCAGTGGCCGGACCTCAGCTCACTGCAAGTTCCGCCTCCCGAGTTTACGCCATTCCCCTGCCTCAGCCTCCCGAGTAGCTGGGACTA
Organism: Chlorocebus sabaeus; assembly: GCF_047675955.1. NCBI lineage: Eukaryota > Metazoa > Chordata > Mammalia > Primates > Cercopithecidae > Chlorocebus > Chlorocebus sabaeus. The sequence continues at coordinate 11,988,050 of NC_132923.1, forward strand.
CAGGCGCCCGCCACCTCGCCCGGCTAGTTTTTTGTATTTTTTTAGTAGAGACGGGGTTTCACCGTGTTAGTCAGGATGGTCTCGATCTCCTGACCTCGTGATCCGCCCGTCTCAGCCTCCCAAAGTGCTGGGATTACAGGCTTGAGCCACCGCGCCCGGCCTGATCCACTTTCAATAAAGCATGCTAATGGTTATTGGTTAACGGTATATGGCATAGTCTGCGCTAGATCTCATTGGCTGAGAGAATAAATTGACAGAGCATGGGAATATATGTTGGAATTTTTCAAGGGTTAATAATATGTAATGTAATATACATAATGTAGATATATATAATGAATTAAAATAATTACACGACAGCATAAAATAGGATTTGAGTTTCATATAGTCTTTTGGCGATTGATCCCATAATCTTAACATGGGCTTGCTTCTCCAGATCAGGTCTGGAAAGTCTTCAGAAGTATTTTCAGAAGGATAAGGATTCTTCTCAGTCAAATAATGAAGTCCTTCCTAAGCATCCCACACTAGTGGAAATCACTCACATGGTTTTGGTATGAAATGTAATGAAGCTAGGTGGTGGCAGCGTGTGTATGTGTGTGTGCACGGGCAGGTGCATACAATTTGGAATGCCTACTTCCACTGCCTATTTTCACAGTCTGGTGGTTCGAATGGAGTGTGTATATAAAGAGAACGAATAAACATAATTCTGGATTTCCCCTTTCTGCACCAAGTACTTGGTTTGAAGCAAACATTTGTGTATTGCTTAAATAGCAAACATTTTCAAATATTCAAGGAAAATATTACATTTTTATAATCTCAGAAAGCAACAAAGGACAAAATTTCTCAGCTACCTGAGAAGAGGTAGTTTTTGTTTGGGGAAGAATAAACAGGTGGATGGTCGTTTGAGTGGACCAAACAATTTCTTTGAGCCAATCCATCTCAGCCTTGATTGCAGCAAAAAGCATAAGGATGTGGAGTGCGTGCGGTTTCTTAGAACTGGGGATCTCTGCTGAATCTAGTCACAATGGAAGCAAAGCAGTTTCCATCACAATAAGCGCTTTAACGATCGTGTGCCACTTCTTTCCAGGATCCAGAAGGGCTTGAGGATCAAAATGGCTTTTAAAAGTTCTTCACTTAAACAAGGCCACAGCCACAAGGCTACTTGGCCAAGTGTCTCTTGAGAAAGAGTGAGTGCCATTTTGTTCTTTGTTCCAATGACACTTGTTGGTGCCACTGGGCCTCACCACCTGGCCTGTATCATGAAGTCCCCCTCTTGATTGGGTCTAAGCCTTGAGTGGAAAGTGGGGGAGCCTCCCAGCACTTCCTTGGAAACTCTAGGCAAGTAAATTGGGGAATATTTTCTTTGGGAGTCTCATTTTTCTCACCAAAATTTAGATACAGCTTCTGAAACTAATTATTCTTTTTTCATTATAAAAAATATTTTCCTTTATTTATTTATTTGCAGGCCCAGCCAAACTTGACTAGAAAAGAAGCCCGGGCAGGGGTTTGGATGAGCCCATGACGTGCAGCACGCTCCGACCAATTGGGAGGCCGTGAAAAAGGGGAGGGCGGAAGTGACGAGCCGTATCCCTCCGCGGGGCGAGAGGGTCGGTGGGGGGAGTCGGCGTCTCTCTCCCCCGCGCCAGCTCCCGTACACGGAGCCGCATTCCTTGGCCCCCCCACCCCCCTCCCTCGGGGCCCCCCCCCCGCCCCCCTCGGGAAAAAAATCCACCCCAAATCACTCGAACCCGAGGGAGGCTTCCTTTCACCCTTGGGGAGACGAGCTTTCAACGGTTACCTCTTCTTCGTCTCCCCCCAAGCCCCTGTCCCCTCCCTGCTCCCACCCCCTTCTGGCGCCGGGTGTAAGGTCCCTTTAAGGCGACGGCGCCTTTCTCGGGTCAGACTACCGGCGGCGACGACCACGGGAGGTGAGTGAGCGAGCGAGCCTTCTCTCTCCCCACCCCCTGCTCCCGGGGGTTCCGTTATCTTTTCGCTCGGCGAGGCGTTCCGAGGCGAGACAATGAGAGGGGGATGGGGCCGGTACGCGCGGGGGTGGGGGCGGGGGGCCGGCGGCGCGCGCCCCCCGCCCACCGCGAGTGGCGGCGCGGCCCGCGGCAGGGGCGGCCGCAGGGCGCGGTGCGCGAGCGCGAGTGTGTGTGTGTGCGCCTCGGGCCGCGGGAGCTGCGCGAAGGGCCGGCGGCGGAGGCCCCTGCCTGCCGGCTGGCCGGCCACCCCCGCCCCCTGGCGCCCGTCGCGGCGCGCGCGCGCGCACTCGCGCCCCACGGCCCCGCACACAGCCCGACGTCCACACGCACGCCCGGCGCGAGGCGTCTCGGAGGAGTGGGCGGCGCGGGCGCGGGCGGTGGCCCGCTGGGGAAGGGGCGGGGGCGCGGGCGGCGGCGAGACGGCGGAGCGCGGCGGGAGGGGCCGGCGAGGGGGCGAGGCCGTGCGGCGGCGGGGGCGGGCGGCGGCGGAGCGGCCCCTGGGGGTGGGGGTGCGCGGCTCTCCCCGCCCCGTCCCCGCTCGGAGGAGTGGGGCGCTCGTTTTGAGCGGGAGGAGGAAAATGAGTGATTGCTGAGCCGATGCCTTGTTATGTAATCTCTCCTTGGTCTAATAGTACATCCTAAGCCTTAGTGCACTGCAGCTAGTTTACGAACTCTCCTCCCTCGGCCCCCAAATTTCTTTAGGGATGGCGCCGTGATTTATCAAATGGGATGGGGCGGAGAATCTATTTTCTGGTGATTATGTCCTGCCGCGGTGGGCGCCATGTTTATCCCGGGGACTATTTTCTTTAGATTCTTGGCAGCTTTTGCAAAGGAGTACTGTCATTAATCTACTTGCTTTCCCTCTTTCTGCGTGTTCTGATTTCCTTCTCCAGATGTGGGATTCTCTCAAACTGCTAGTAGCACTTGTCTTGGACATTCTTAGTTCAGAAAAAGGTAGTGCTGATGAGTCCTCAGAGTCATTTGGTGGCCAGTCTCATTTTCAAAATGGAAATTAAGATGCAGTTGGACTATCTCAGAGCAGCCGCTGTCTTGATGCAGGCGGGGTAGCCCGTTCCTCCAAGCCCTTGGACACCTCTCACCGCAGCTCAAAACTCCACAGAAATGGGGTTTTACTTTTTTTTTTTTTTAAGACTAAGTTTCACTCTTGTCGCCCAGGCTGGTGTGCAAGTGGCATGATCTCTGCACACTGCAACCTCCGCCTCCCGGGTTCAAGTGATTTTCCTGCCTTAGCCTTCCTAGTAGCTGGGATTACAGGCATGTGCCACCACGCCCGGCTAATTTTTGTATTTTTGGTAGAGACGGGTTTTACCACGTTGACCAGGCCGCTCTTGAACGCCTGACCTCAGGTGCTCCGCCCGCCTTGGCCTCCCAAAGTGCTGGGATTACAGGCGTGAGCCACCGCTCCCAGCCGGGGTTTTACTTTTGTAGGCATTTTCCCAACTAGAGGAAAGGGAAACGGAGGGGGCAGGGAGGGCTGCTCCTTGGCAAACGATTAATTTCGAGACACCATTGCTCAGGGTCTGAGAGCTTAAACTCTGAATTCGAACTGTTAGTACAATCATTCTCAACTTCGGGGTGCATAAAAAGTAACTCGAAGATTGTTAAACGTACAATTTGGGGGAGCCTCATCCCCCAAATTTATTCGAATGGAGCAGAGGGGAGTTGTCATCTCTACATTTTTAAATGAGCAGTCCTGCGGCTGAGTCTGATTAATGTGACCACTACGTTGAAAATTACTGGTCTAACATAAAAGTGTTCAAGATGTTGAAACAAATGACACCTTGTGCCCTTAATTTCCTTCCCTTTTCCAGAGCTGTGTTGGTGTATCTCAAACTAAGGAGGTAACAGAATGGACTCTTGGGACGAACATGATTTAGAGTTTCCACTCCCATCTTGAACTAGTGGTATAATATAGGAAAGCAGTTCTCGAAGTGTGGACAGATGACCTGTGGGGATCTCCTCTTACCCTTTCAGGGGAGCCTCAAGGTCATAACTATTTTCAAAATAATAGTAAGATGCTATTTATTGTTTTCACTGATACGCTGATGGTTCAAAAGCAATGCTGGGTAAAACTACTGACGGTACCTTAGCACAAAACAAGTCAGTGGCACCAAACTGCTTACTTGAGAATGCCCTTGAAGCAGTAAAATTTATTATTGTATTTTTATCTTTTTGAGACGGAGTTTTGCTCTGTCGCCCAGGGTGGAGTGCAGTGGCACTATCTCGGCTCACTGCAATCTCTGCCTCCTGGGTTGTATTTTTAGTAGAGATGGTGTTTCGCCATTTTGGCCAGGCTGGTCTCGAACTCGATGGCAGGCGATCCACCCGTGGCGGCCTCCCGAAGTGCTGGGCTTGAGCCACCGTGCCCCGCCTGTTATTATTAAATCTTAGCTTTTGACTACTTGTCTTTTTAATTTTTAAGAATTTGTGATGAAATAAACATGGATAAAGCATTTATGCTGCCTACGGAGGTGTGATTGTTGTCATGAGGGAAAAGCATTTGTGGGATTGGGTTGTGAGTGGCTTATTTCATGGAGTACCATGCGACTGGCAACCTGTGGTTTTTCACATTTAGTATTTGGCAGGTATTTCTTGAAAATGAAGTGAGCTTGTCACTTTTAGGAAAACAATTGACAGTATTTATTACCAGTGATAAAATTTGGGTGAAAATTAGAATTTTTAAAAAGTTGACAGCTGGAGTTTGACAGCTTCCTAGTACTTAAAAAACTTCCCTTATGATATCAGTGGTTAAGGACTGTAATATTTAAAAATGTTGTATAATATGTCATTTGGAATATGGGCATAACTTAGTAAATCTGTATTTTGCAGATGACCAATGCATGATGTTGCAAAATCAAGCAAAAGTAAAAGAGCCTTTGAAAATACCAGATATAGCAATGGATTTTAACAGTAAAAAAGTGGATTGATGTGGTTTCAGATTCCAAAATGTTACTATCCTTTAAGAAACTACTATTTGGCCTAGCATGGTGGCTCACTCCTGTAATCCCAGCACTTTGGAAGGCCCAGGTGGAAGGATAGTTTGAGTTGAGCCTAGTTCAACGTAGTGAGACCCTGTCTCTATTTATTTAAGAAAAAAAAACAAAGAAACTACCATTTGTTGAGTTTTAGTGTTTACCAGTATCTACAGTTATCTGAAAAGGTTATTAAAATACTTCTCCCTTTTCCGACTAGATTTTCATTATATACTTAACCAAAATGACATATAGCAACAGACTGAATGCAGAAGTAACTGTGAGAATCCAAACATCTTTTATTAAGTTAGACATAAAAGAGATTTGCAAAACGCAAAAAAAAGTGTTACTTTTCTCACTTTTTGGAGGGAAAGTAATTTTTGTTGAAATGTTATTTATGTTAACTTGTAATGGGCTTGTTTTAAAATATATTAATAAATATTTTAACATTTTGAATGTGGTAAATGTGGAAAGATAAAATTCACATGAAAGATCTTTGGCGTCTTCAATAATTTCAAGAGTCAAAAAAATGAGAATCATTCAGTCAGTCCTGTGTTTCTGCTCTTTAAATCATTCAAATCTAACTCCCTTGGGGAATTTTGGGAGAATTTATAAATAGTTGAAGTTGATGGAAGAGACAGTGACCTGGGGAAGAGTTCTAAAGCAAAAAAAGCTTACTTTGAATACGAACTGGGATATTTACCAACTGTAGCCTTGAGGAAGTTATTTAGTCTCTCCAAACCACTATTTTGACCTTATCTGTAAAATACAAACTTTAGAGCTGGTTGATTACAAATCCTAGAGCTGGTTAATGCCTTTGTCATGATACCAATATGGTGACATTCTGATAGATTCCTTGGTATGCTTGTTGGTGATAAGAAGCCATATCCACAGAACTTTTTTTTTTTTTATTTTTTTCTTTGAGATGGAGTCTTGCTCCTTTACCCAGGCTGGAGTGTAATGGCGCAATCTCGGCTCAGTGCACCCTGCGCCTCCCGGGTTCAAGCGATTCTCCTCCTTCAGCTTCCTGAGTAGCTGGGATTACAGGAGGCACACACCATCACACCCGGGTAATTTTTTTGTATTTTTCCAGAGATGGCGTTTCACCATGTTGGCCAGGCTGGTCTCAAACTCCTGACCTCTTGATCCACCCGCCGTGGCTTCCCAAAGTGCTAGGATTACAGGCGTAAAACACCATGCCCAACTGAAAAACATACTTTTATATGTAACGAAGGGGAGGAAAGCGGAAGAGAGACACTAACCTATTGCTAGGTTTTAGCAGAATTAAAAGAAATTGAAAGCATAGAAATGGAATTTAGGTAACACACAACTGTCATCGAACTAGATATACTACTAGATATTTTTCTTGGGAAAGGGACTCCTGAATATTGACCCCTTTAGAAAAGAGAACTCGTTGCTTACTTTACTTGTTTTAGTAAAGAGCACAGAACTAAATATTTGGATGTTTCTTGATACAGGATTGGCTACCAGACAAGAGGAAAGTATTTTGAGTTTGGAAATTTTAGGTTATTAAGACTACTTAAAACCCATATGATTCTTATATGTGAGGTACTACAACAGTTAGATGTTGTGAGGGACAAAATGGGCTGTGCAAAAGACAGGATAAATAAAAGCTTATTACATGTTTAACTATAATTAGTTTTATACACATATTAAGTATTCAGCGCTATAGGTTTTCTGGTATTAGTCCTTTTTAGAACCAAAAATTGAGGTAACTTGAAAACATAATTACCAGTTATGTTGAGGATTATCATCGTTTATTTTTCACCCTGAAACAAGAAAGTGGTGTTCTTAAAAATGTTTGTTTTCTATAAAATATGTTTCCTGTTCCAAATGTTCTTTTTATGTTGATTTTTGGGCAGGTATGTACTGGCAGTAAATTGAAAGTGTTAGATACCAAATTCTTCATTTCTGGATTCATTCTTCATTTCTGGACTTTACAGCTATGAAAGAACAACACAAAGGAATTCAGAGCTTCAAGAACCAAGTATATCAGGAGAGTTGTAGAAAACAGATCTTTTTCTAATTTTCTTTGAGATGAAGATAGGCAACAGTTGCTGCCCCTTAAATACCTTAAAAGTAGGCAGATGTATCTGCAGGATTCTTTTTGCTGCTTTTAAATAGTACATTGTTTTAAAAGGTCTGTTTGTAGCTTGCCTTTACAATTATATAGACTGTTGACTAGCTCATTATATATAGGGCCTTAGTATAAGGTAGACTACCGTATTTGCCAGCATTTAAGAAATAATCCCCTTCCCCCCCCCCCCCCCGAGGGTATTTATCTGGTACTCCCATATTATGGATTGAAGGATAAGACAAGAGACTGAGTATTGCTAATAGTTCTGTGTGAGCCTGCAGCGTTAAGTAAAACCTATTGAGTTCACAAAAATCATGTTACAATTACTACAAATAGAGAAACCACCTAGGTTACCAAGATGTCAAATAATGGATTAGTAGAAGAAAGTAATGTACTTCCTTGGTAGCCTACATAATCCACCTTAATTTGTTATTTCTTATTTAACTATTTTTCTGTGTCTTAAGAAACGTATATTAAGTGAAAATGCCTTCATAAAAATAAAAAAAGAGAAATGTATATATACAAGTTATGTGAAAATTGATCATGGGAATAAATCAAGAAATTCAGCCAACAAGGCTACCAGTTATTTAGTAGATACCAAAGAGATATGGCAGAATGTAGCAGTACAAAATACCACAGCTAAGATATGAGTAGGTAGTTCCACCCCCTCCTACCCCACCTCAGTTTTTATTAAGAAAATTTCACGCATGTGAAAAGGGGAAAGAGGCTGGGCATGGTGACTCGCAACTGTAATCGAAGCACTTTGGGAAGCCAAGGCCGGTGGATCACGAGGTCAGGAGTTGAAGACCAGCCTGACTAACATGGTGGCTGGGTGTCAATGTTAGCGCCCAGCTGAACATCGACATTTTTGAAGAGACTATATTAGTTTTATAGAATGTTCCATATTCTGCATTCAATTATTTCTTTCTAGAATGTCCCACCTTCTGGATTTATCTCATTATTTGTTTGTGGTGATGCTTAATTTGTTCTTTTATTGCTGTATTTCTTGTAAATGGAAAGTTAAATTTAAATAATGGATTTGAGCCGGGTGCGGTGCCTCACACCTGTAATCCCAGCGCTTTGGGAGGCTGAGGCAGGTGGATCACCTGAGGTCAGGAGTTCAAGACAAGCCCAACCAACATAATGAAACCCCATCTCTACTAAAAATACATAATAAGCCAGGCATGGTGACACATGCCTGTAATTACAGTTCTTTGGGAGGCTGAGGCAAGAGAATCGCTTGAACCCAGGAGGTGAAGGTTGCAGTGAGCTGAGATCACCATTGCACTCTAGCCTGGGCAACAAGAGTGAAACTCCTTCTCAAAAAATTTAAAAAATAAAATTAATTAAAATAAATAAATCATTGATTTGATCCAGGTTAAATATTATTGTCAGTAATACTTCATACATTGTTTTTGGCTTTTCTTGTTTATTTGTTTGCCAAAAGATGCCATAAACAAAACAACTGATAACTAATGTGAATTATTAGTCAGTAGTTTGTTGGCTAATGTTTTTCTTTTGTTTCCTTTGAGACAGAGTCTCGCTCTGTTGCCCAGGTTGGAGTACAGTGGTGTGATCTTGGCTCACCACAACCTCCACCTCCAGGTTCAAGTGACTCTCCTGCCTCAGTCTCCCGGGGAGCTGGGATTACAGGCATGTGCCACCACACCTGGCTAATTTTTTTTTTTTTTTTTTTTTTTTTTTAATAGAGACGGGGTTTCACCATGTTGGCCAGGCTGGTTTCGAACTCCTGACCTCAAGTGATCCACCCACCTCAGCCTCCCAAAGTGCTGGGATTACAGGCGTGAGCCACTGCACCAGGCTGATGTTTTTCTATTTAAACATATTACGATCATAATCTCTGGCTTTTGAGATACAGAGCTACTGTAACTTTTAAGTTCAACCGTACATAAGATTTTTAAGGAAGAACATAGAAATAGGTTTCCATTTTGTCACTTTGATTCACTGCTCTCTGCAAAAATGATTTGGAAGTTGAAGAAGCAAGAAGAGTTTATATGTAGCAAAAGTAACCTGTAGAGGAATTGTAAAGGGGCCACAACTAGAAAAAGTTTAAAACTGGGAAGGCTGGGCGTGATTGCTCATGCCTGTAAAACCCAGCACTTTGGGAGGCCAAGACAAGCAGATCCCTTGAGTCCAGAAGTTCAAGACCAGCCTGGGCAATATGACAAAACTCTATAGAAAATACAAAAATTAACCAGGCATGGTAGCACATTCCTGTAGTCCCAGCTACTTGGGAGGCCGAGACAGGAGGATTGCTTGAGCCGAGGAGGATTGCTTGAGCCGAGGAGGTCGAGGCTGCAGTAAGTTGAGATCGCGCCACTGCACTACAGCCCAGGCAACAAAGATCCTGTTTCCAAAAAAAAAAAAAAAAAAAAAATTTAAATTTAAACTTAAAACTGGGGATTAGACAAAAGAACCTGAAAATTATTTTCACAAAAATTATTCACCAGCCAATATGGATAGTGGCAAACAACCATAAAACCATAATTTTACAGGGTGAACATCATGATGCTCTTGTTTTATTAGGAGAAAATATGTACTTGAGTAAGAACAAGAGTGGCCTAAAAGTTGTCAGATGAATATGAAGATAAAATCAAGTTTCTGGCTGAGTGCAGTGGCTCATGCCTGTAATCCCAGCACTTTGGGGAGGCCGAGGCGTGTGGATCACCTGAGGTCAGGAGTTCGAGACCAGCCTGGCCAATATGGTGAAAACCCGTCTCTACTAAAAATACAAAAACTAGCCAGCCCTGGTGGCAGGCACCTGTAGTCCCAGCTACTTGGGAGGCTGAAACAGGAGAATTACTTGTACCCGGTAGACGGAGGTTGCAGTGAATCGAGATCATGCCACTGCACTCCAACCTGGGCAACAGAGCAAGACTCCATCTCAAAAAAAAAAAAAATCAAGTTTCACAGGTAGGTAATTATAGGATGAAGCAGACTAGGTATATATGGGTTTTATTAAAAATTTTTAACATTATGATATAACCATTTGAATAATTCATAAGAACCTTGTTCTGCTCTGTTGCAGAGTTTTTGAGATGGAGTCTCGCACTGTTGCCTGGGCTGGAGTGCAGTGGCGCAATCTGCAAGCTCCACTTCCCAGGTTCACGCCGTTGTCCTGCCTCAGCCTCCTGATTAGGTGGGATTACAGGCGCCCGCCACCACGCCTGGCTAATTTTTTGTATTTTTAATAGAGATGGGGTTTCCCTGTGTTGGCCAGGATGGTCTTGATCTCCTGACCTCGTGATCTGCCCACCTCGGCCTACCAAAGTGCTGGGATTACAGGCTTGAGCCACCATGCCTGGCCTGAGAGGACAAATATTTTTAAAAAGAAATGATAGTTCTTTATGTATAGAATGTGGGATGATTTTTTTTTAAATTGCCCTCGTTTTCAGAATATGTATTCAGTTTGATCAGTGATTTTCAGTCTTGGCATTATTGACATTTAGGGACAGATACTCTCCAGGCTATCCTATACATTGTAGGATGTTTTGTAGCACTCCTGGCCACTACCCACTAGATAGGTCAGTAACACCTCTCCTCACCCCCACCCTGATTGTGACTACCAAAAATGTCTAGACATTGCCAAATGCCCTCTGGGGGGCAAACTTGACCTCTGATAAAATTCGCTGTCACCTATGAAGAGTCCTTAATTATTTATTTATGTCTTTTGTGAACTAGGTTTCCCTTTATGTAAGCTAGGTACAGCTGTTGAATGAATCCCTTCTGCAGATGTAGTGCGTAGCTTGGGCTGTGCCTGATATATGTTGGAGAACGCTGGAATATGATGAACTCTTTCAGCACTACTGGGAATTTTATTGAAGGTTAGAAATGAGCTCTTGTTTTGAAAGTAAAGGTGTAGGCTTTCTGCTGTATCTAAATCTCTGTTTTCGCCGTCTGCCGCCCCCTGCATTCATTTGCTTGAAAAAGATCTCTATTAGCTTAGGAATAGTTGAGAATTTTGTGTGAAATGTTTGACATGATCTGTCTATATCCTTTGTTCAAGGAAAGATAATTTTGTTTGTTTGCTTGTGTGTTTTGTTTGCTTGTCTGTTTTGGAGAACAGGGTCTTGCTCTGTTGCCCAGGTTGGAGTGCAGTGGCTCAAACACAGCTCACTTCAGTCTCCACCTCCCGGACTCAAGAGATTCTCCCACCTCAGCCTGTTGAGTAGCTGGGACTACAGAGGTGCATGCCACCAACACCCTGCTAATTTTTCTATTTTTTGTAGAGATGGAATTTCACCAAGTTGCCCAGGCTAGTCTCGAACCTCTGGGCTCAAACAATTAGGGCTCGAGCAGTTCTCCCACCTCAGACTCCTGAAGTGGTGGGATTATAGGCAAAGAAAAGATAGTCTTGAAAAGTTACTTGCTAAAAGGCTTGATTAAACTAAATGTGTCCTCTTTGTTAATCTTTGATCGTTTGATTATATTCTTCTTAAAATTTATCCTTTTAAAACAAGTTTTTAAAAATTTTAATAGAGACAAGATGCCTCTGTGTTGCACAAGCCTGTCTCAAACTCCTGAACTAAGGTGATCCTCTCGCCTCAGCCTCCTAAAGTGCTAGGATTACAGATGTGAGCCACCACACCCGGCCAGAATTTCTTAACTACATATAAATTCTCCTAATGATCTAAGTATCTTGTTTGGGGAATACATAGTCAGGATAGGATAAGAGGGGGAAATAATGAGTAGTTTAATAAATTTAAGACTGAAACATTTCAAGTAAAAATTTCGGGAGAAAAAATTTTTTTTAAGTTTCTAAGAAATGTATTTGTGGATGTGAAATTTTTCCATGAGATGATATAAGAGCAAAGTTGAAGATAGCTAATAGTTGGGGATTCGTATGGAGGTAATTTTTTATTTAAAATGAGCAAGAAGGACCCTAGCCTTTTATTGTGGTCTTGGAAACTCATTCCCCACCACTATCATTCCTTGAAGAAATGGCTGGTTCTAGGTCTGGGACACGAAATGTATGAAATGAGCTGAAACATCTTGACTATCAGCAAAGATTTTATCAAACGATACTAGGGTGTGTCAGAAGGACTCAGCAGCCAACTCAAGACGTTCCCACTGGCCAAAATAGGACACAATGAGTATCTGTAAAGGTAACTGCGTGGATCAAAACACATCAAAGGCTGGGCACAGTGGCTTATCCCTGTAATCCCAGCACTTTGGGAATCTGAGGCAGGTGGGTTGCTTGAGTCTAGGAGTTTGAGACCAGCCTGGGCAACATGGTAAGACCCCCCTCTCTACAAAAAAATACAAAAAATTAGCCAGACATGGTGACTCTTGGCTATCCCAAAAGTTAGTTAGCTCTGTGTCCCTAGAGCTACTCAAGAGGTTGAGGTGGGAGGATTGCTTGAGCCTGGGAGGTGGAGGTTGCAGTGAGCTGAGATTGTGCCACTGTACTCTAGCCTGGATGAGACCGCATCTCACACAAAAAAAAAAAAAAAAGAAAAAAGAAATTTGGATGGTGCCTAGATATTTGATATTAAGGGATTATCAATTTTTTAGGCTGTAATGGTAATACAATTTTTTTGTTTTTAAGATGGAGTCTTGCTCTGCTGTTCAAGCTGGAGTGCAGTGGCGCAATCTCGGTTCACTGCAACCTCCGCCTCCTGGGTTCAAGCAGTTCTCCTGTCTCAGCCTCCTGAGTAGCTGGGATTACAGACCTGGCTAATTTTTATATTTTTAGTAGAGACAGGGTTTCACTGTGTTATCCTGGCTGATCTCAAATTCCTTGCCTCATGTGATCCACCCCTCTTAGCCTTCCAAAGTGCTGGGATTACAGGCTTGAGCCACCACACCCGGCCGTACAATTTTTCTAAACTATAATCTTTTAAAGTCCTTATCTTTCAGAGCTACATACCAAAATATTTGTGAATATGATATTTTAGAGATTTGCTTCAAAATAATATGGAGAAGTGGGGGCATAAATGATGGAATCCGTTTTGAGTTGGTAGTTTTTGAAACTGAGTGACAGATACGTATCTGAGTAAACTTTTGTATTCAATTAAAATTTGTATCTCATTAAAAATAGCAGAAAAGGAACCACTACAATATTGATTCAGAGACTCATAGTTGTAGTATGAAAATTTGCCTCTTCACTTGGTTGCAGTATGAGTCCCAAATTTACTGCCCATCCAAGTTTTCCTTTTTTTTTTGAGATTCGCTCTGTCGCCCAGGCTAGAGTGCAGTGGCACAATCTCAGCTCTCTGCAACCTACTCCTCACAGGTTCAAGTGATTCTCCTACCTCAGCCTCCTGAGTACTGGGATTACAGGCTTGTGCCACCACACCTGGCTAATTTTTGTATTTTTAGTAGAGATAGGGTTTCACTGTGTTGGCCAGGCTAGTCTCGAACTCTTGACCTCAGGTGATCCCCCTGCCTCGGCCTCCCAAAGTGTTGGGATTACAGGCATGAGCCACCGCGCCTGGCCCTTTTCTTCTTGATGTAGCACTGTATTCACTATGGGCTGGCCTTTAATACCTGAAATTCGCATTTCTATTTGGCAGTTTTGAAATAAAAAACGAGAAAGTAAAATGCCCCTTAATTAAGGATTACATTTCAACGTAATTTTTTTTTAGTGTGATAAGTATCCAGTCCTTCATAGCAAGAAATTAGGGAAGAGGGGGAATAAATGCATTGTGTTTTGTTTTGTTTTGTTTTTTCCTTTATGGGAAAGATTTGGTATAGAAAGAGGTTAAATGTGTGGAATGATAGTTTGGGAAGATATATTTTTTTTTGGTGGGGGGCCCATTTTCAGAATCTGGATGTACATGTTGACACTGCATATTTGGTAATTCCTGTCTTCTTTGTTCAAAACTAGTTGAAAGGCTGTCCTTGCCCTGATCGGGGCTTTAAAAAAAAAAAAAAAATTGAAAGGAGATTGTATGCCATGGATCACTTGAAAGACCACAGAGAATGGTGGTGTTCCCTGAGAATCTTGGTAGAAATATTAAATACTGCATTTTATTATGTTAGTAAAGGTTTCCTTTTAATAACTAGAAAACTAGAAGAAGGATCTAAATTTGCGATTTCTATTTTTGGTTTGCTAAGTATTTACATTAGGTTGCTATGTCTCTGTTGTATCATGTTTTTGACCCTGAGTTATAGATGCTGAAAGTGAAAGGAATTGATCACATCCTGAGATACCAGAGTGTAGGTCAGAATCAAGGACAGTTTTGAAAAACTTGGCTTCAGTGTCTTCAAAGATGCTTTGTACATTTGTGAAATATGTTCAGTCAGCAGACCTAATATTTTCTGAGTTGACAAACCCTGTTAACTAACTCCATCTTCTGTGTTGTTAAAAAAAAACATGAAAAATATTTCCCCATAAGTTGGATTTCCTTTTTTTCTTTTCTTTTTTTTTTTTTTTTTTTTTTGAGACGGAGTCTGGCTTCTGTTGCCCAGGCTGGAGTGCAGTGGCGCGATCTTGGCTCACTGCAACCTCTGCCTCCTGGGTTGAAGCGATTCTTCTGCCTCAGCTTCCCCAGTTGCTGGGATTACAGGCATGTGCCACCATGTCCGGCTACTTTTTGTATTTTTAGTAGAGGTGGGGTTTCAGTTCACCATGTTGGCCAGGCTGGTCTGGAACTCCTGACATCAAATGATCCACCCTTCTTGGCATCCCAAATTGTTGAGTTTACATGTGTGAGCCACCGTGTCTGGCCAAGCTGGATTTTCTTTTCATTTTGAGTCTTTTAATTTACACTGGATATCTTGGCAGTACTCATACCTAAGGAGAAGAGATATTTTTCTCACTTGATTAAAAAGTAGTTAGGACATAAACATCTTTCTTTGCCATCTTTTCAGATCTACCCTTTTTGGTTATTCCATTTATTTTTCATTTTTTTATTTTGTAGGGATGGGGTATTGCTCTCCAGCTCTCCAGCCTAGGCTGGAGTACAATGGCACCACTGCAGTTACTGTAACCTTGAGCTCACTGTAACCTCGAACTCCTGGCCTCGAGCGATCCTCCTACCTCGTCCTCCCAAGTAGCTGGGACCACTGGTGTGTGCCGCACACCTGGCTAATTTTTTAAAAATTTTTGTAGAGATGGAGTCTTGCTATGTTACCCAAGCTGGAGTTCTTTCCATTTCTCTCAAGGTCAAATGGAAGAAATTTCAATATTCTTATTATAATTCATTGCTTTATAAAATAAAGAACTGAAACTCTTAAGGTATTATGAATACTTAAGATAAAAGTACACCCTTTTGGATATGCTACCAAAATAACCACAGGCGTGACATTGAAAACCACAATTTGTATTCTGATAGCTCTTCATATTCCAAAGCAAAGTTTTTCATATGTGTGGAGAGTTTGCTTGTAACTGGTCAGGACAAAAGTAGGTCCTTGAAAAACATCGGCAGAGGTTATTATCCACAGTTTATATTCATTCTGCTGGGTGTTGGATATTTGTGCATTAATTATCTGTTGACTCTAAGCAGTCAGAAGGTTACACAGCAAAGAACAATGGAATAAAAGTAAGTATTTAAGGAAAAAATTGTTTAAAATATATTTTGTAGTGGAATTGGACTGGAAAACAAAGGCATGTGTTGTCTTTGTCTCAAAGAATACCTGTGATATGGATTTGATTTCTTTTTAATTCAGTTTCTGGCTAGTATTGTCTTCATATAATTAAGCCTGAAAATAAGAGAATTTAAGTTGATCTCTTACATCTTTTTCTTTCCTCACCCGCTTCATGGTTAGAAAGAGAGAAATAATTAAAATAGAAGATGAAAGACCAGTTAGAATCCAGTTAAACACTTTACTCATTAAAACCCAAACTCCCCCTGGCTATAGCTAAATCACTGGGGCATTGCAAGATATTTTTAATTTTCAAGGGAAACAATGCCATCTGTTGGGCATTTTGCAAACTGCTACTGTCAAGTTGTATGGCCCTAACTATTCAGTAAACAGAATGGTTAGGTTGGTTGGTTGGTTTTGGTTTTCGCTTATGGATGTAGCAGCAGAATTACTAAGACTCTAAGGACACTTAGAGCTTTTGCAGTAAAGGCTGTGTTTGAACTTTGAAGAGCAATAGTATTCGCGTTCCAACACAAGGAAACTGACCCTTAGTAAACTGTTACTGGGGGGTCGAATAGCAATAACTCTTTGTTTGCATTGCAGAGATACAGACTTTATTTATTTATTTGTATTTTTTTTGAGACGGAGTTTCGCTCTTGTTGCCCAGGCTGGAGTGCTGTGGCATGAATTGTGGCTCATTGCAACCTCCACTTCCCATGTTCAAGCGATTCTCCAACCTCAGCGTCCTGAGTAGCTGGGATTACAGGCATGTGCCACCATTCCCGGCTAATTTTGTGTTTTTAGTAGAGGCAGGGTTTCTCCATGGTGGTCAGGCTGGTCTCGAACTCCGGACCTCAGGTGATCCGCCCACCTCGGCCTCCCAAAGTGCTGGAATTACAGGCTTGAGCGACTGCACCCGGCTCAGACTTCAATTTTTTAAAGGAACATGTAATTTAGGCAGTGTTTACAAATTAAGGATTGACTCCAAAATCACAGTGGAATAGCCTCCAGAATTTCCTAGACTAGATGTACAAGGTAGTAGTAGGACTGGGACTAGAGTATGACAAGTGAGGTTCTCATCTTAGGTGCAAAATTTAAAGCAGTACAGAGAGGTTCAGTAATCATAATAAATGCATTTTAATGCATCATTTTTAAAAGATCAGTGTTAATGCAGAACAGTCCATACTGAACAAAATATCTATTTTAAATAAAGACTGAATCCAATCCTGCACTTGCTTGACTCACCTCACTGTCCTCATCCTGACCCTGGCCCTGGGTGTTACACATTAAACTTTTTGTCGTTGTCGTTGTTGTTTTTGAGACGGAGTCTCTGTTGCCCAGGCTGGAGTGCAGTGGTGCGATCTCGGCTCATTGCAACCTCTGCCACCCGGGGTTCAAGCAGTTCTCCTGCCTCAGCCTCCCAAGTAGCTGGGATTACAGGCGCCTGCCAGCACGCCCGGCTAATTTTTATATTTTTAGTCGAGATGGGGCTTCACCATCTTGGCCAGGCTGGTCTTGAACTCCTGACCCCATGATCCACCCGCCTCAGCCTCCCAAGATGCTGGGATTACAAGCATGAGCCACTGTGCCTGGCCTAAACTTTTATAATCCTAATTTTTTTTTTTTTTTTTTTGAGATAGAGTCTCACTCCATCCCCCAGGCTGGAGTGCAGTGCTGTGATCTCGACTCCCTGCAACGTCCGCCTCCTGGATTCAAACGATTCTCGTGCCTCAGCCTCCCAAGTAGCTGGAATTACAGGCGCACACTGCCACGCCTGGCTAATTTTTGTATTTTGAGTAGAGACAGGGTTTTGCCATGTTGGCCAGTCTGGTTCTATAACTCCCAGCCTCAGGTGATCCACCTGCCTCGGCTTCCCAAAGTGCTGGGATTACAGGCAGAGCCACCATGCCTGGCCTGTAGCCCTAATTATTAAATAATTTGCTGTGCAATAGATTCTAATATTCAAGAATAAAAGTTGTAATTCTGAACCCTTGGAAATGGAGAAAGGCTAGAGCAGCATATGATAAAGGAGTCCAAGGAGGTAGGTTGCCAATGGAGTCAAAGTTCTGATTTCATATTTGGTATAAAGCAGTATCTCCTATTCTTAGGCCCATATCTTATTTGAATGTTTTTCTTGTAGCATGGCAGACACCGACCTGTTCATGGAATGTGAGGAGGAGGAGTTGGAGCCATGGCAGAAAATCAGTGATGTCATTGAGGACTCTGTAGTTGAAGATTATAATTCAGTGGATAAAACTACCACAGGTAACAAAAGCTCTTCTGATCTTAGATGATTTAAATTAATTAAATTGAATGATATTTTGGTTAACAAAGTGTGAGATGAAAAAGGACTTTTAAGAATCCAGGGAGACCTCATTGTGGCACTCACTGGTGCTACCTTTTTTCCCATGCTGTAGTCTGTGAAAACCTCAGTTTCCTCATCCATATAGCTAGAAATTATATATTTATTTCATTGAAAACATTGGAAGGTTGGATTAACCAGTGTTTATCAAATATCTAGCAGTCTTCTTACTAAAAGATATATGAACAAGAATTCAAAGTGGTGGTGTGTGTGTATCAGTGCTCATTTATGTACCCAGTCAAAAATAGGTTCCCATAGTCTTTTTTGTTTTGTTTTGTTTTACTTGTACTTGGTTTCCTTTGTGAGCAGAGTAGAAATTGCCTTGTGTCTGCCTTCATGGACAGTTTACAAATTTAGGCTTGTTAGCTTTTCTTTCATAAAGGTGATACTGCTGAGTCAAATTCTAGATTGCCCTGAATTCAGAAAATGGGTGGTAGTTCTTTTGCTCCCCTAAATTGTACCAGTTGCTCTTTATTTTTATCTTTCCTGTCTTGAGACCTGAAGATGGCATTGGTTTAGGCTGAAATAGGGCACAGTTCAAGGTCTTTTTGGATGGCTTAATGTGCATGGTTATGAATACCACTAGTGGTAATAATAAACCTTTGAGTCGTAGAGGTTTGCTAGTGTTATGTAAGCAAAGTATTAAAATCCCAGTTCAGTGGGCTCAGTGATGTAACTTAATTAACCAGGAGATGTGAGACAAAGAAGAAGGGATTGTGTTTAAATGGTGGACTAAGGGTTAAGTAGGAGGAGAAATCACATGAACAGTTGGATTTATGAAACAGGAAACTTTTTGGCTATAGAGATCCACAAGAAGATGGAAAGGGAAGATTAGAGCAGTATCCTTTAGTGTCATCTGTCCCTGTCTCCAAGTGACTGTGCCTCCCCTTCCCCACAGTTTCTGTGAGCCAGCAGCCAGTCTCGGCTCCAGTGCCCATCGCTGCCCATGCTTCTGTTGCTGGGCACCTCTCTACATCCACCACCGTTAGTAGCAGCGGGGCACAGAACAGCGACAGTACAAAGAAGACTCTTGTCACACTAATTGCCAACAACAATGGTAAGTGGGATTATTGGGAAATAATAATCCTGGGCTAGAGGGGTGAAAGAATAAAAAAGGTCTCAGGGGCAGCCATACCTGTTTAGTTAGGTACAGATGTGGTTCTACTAGTTGGAAAATGAATTTAGTAATGATTCTCTGATATGGAAGTGATTTCTGTAGATGGTGCTATTCCTTCTAAGTTAGTGCTGACTCGATACTGGTGTTTCAAGTGAGAGAGCAGTAGATTCTTGCTACTGATAATTTCTAGGAGAGAAAATGTCAACCCAAAATTCCTAACTGTTAAAGAGATCTGGGGCTTTTTTTGTTTGGTTGGTTGGTTGTTTTTGTTTCTTTAATTACAAAAATTCCATTAGTTTGGTAAGAATTTTCCCAGGGCAGTTCTGTATTTTCTCTGGCAGATTGATTTGCTTATTGGTTCCTGAGTGTGGAAGATAGGATAGGGTTGTTGTCTGCATGAAAGAAATGGT
This sequence comes from Chlorocebus sabaeus, assembly GCF_047675955.1. Taxonomy (NCBI): domain Eukaryota; kingdom Metazoa; phylum Chordata; class Mammalia; order Primates; family Cercopithecidae; genus Chlorocebus; species Chlorocebus sabaeus. The sequence continues at coordinate 12,007,562 of NC_132923.1, forward strand.
GAAAGACTAGCGTTTTTAGTGTTTAGTTTTTGTTTTTTTACTAGAAAGGCTATATAGTACTCGTTTCTATTTAATTTCTGATGCCTGTTTCTACACTCTGAAGATGAGTTGACCAGTTATATCTCAAGATTCATAACTGAAGTAGGCACTTTCATAGAGTCATTGCGTTGCTGCAAAGGACTTTATTTTTTAATTATTTTATTTCCTTTAAAACCGAAACAGCAGGCCGGGCGCGGTGGCTCAAGCCTGTAATCCCAGCACTTTGGGAGGCCGAGACGGGCGGATCACGAGGTCAGGAGATCGAGACCATCCTGGCTAACACAGTGAAACCCCGTCTCTACTAAAAAATACAAAAAACTAGCCGGGCGAGGTGGCGGCGCCTGTGGTCCCAGCTACTTGGGAGGCTGAGGCAGGAGAATGGCGCAAACCCCGGAGGCGGAGCTTGCAGTGAGCTGAGATCCGGCCACTGCACTCCAGTCTGGGCGACAGCGCGAGACTCCCTCTCAAAAAAAAAAAATAAATAAATAAATAAAATAAAACCGAAACAGCTTTAGTACTACAGAAATAATATATGCTTTGTAGAAAAACTATAAAGTAAAAAAAAATTCAAAAGGAAGAAAAAAAATGTTTAACCATAATCCCACCACCTGGAGATAACTGGTGGTTACTTTTATTCTGTACAATATTTATTTTTATATACATCTGTATGTTATATGTGATTTTCTTTTTACAAAAAAAGATTATACAAGTTGTACATTACTCTGCCTGCCTTTTCCCCTTAATAGTATCTTATTTTAATAAATAGTCATCTATAACATTTTTGATGACTGTATTTCCCATTATTTGATTAACTTATTAACAATGGGTTGTAAGAGGGTATATTGCCATTTTAAGGAGCTTCAGTGAACTTTCCTATCTCTGCATCTTTTCTCTCATCGTTGATTAGTTCTGCGAATATATTTCTGAAACAAACTGTTGGCTCAAAGGTCATCACAGTTTTTAAGAATTGTGATCAGTATTATTCCTGGTTTGGCCATCTAGAAATGTTTTATCAGTTTATATTGCTGTTACAAGAGTGTATGGTTTTTAATTTGGGGATATAACCATTTATATATGCATTCCCCTATTGTGGAACATTTGTTAGGGTCGCCATCCTTTGTGATTACAAATGATGCTGTGGTGAACGTTCTCAGGCATGTGTCTTTGCCCACTGTGTAAAACATATCTGCGATGTAAAGTCTTAGAGGTGAGATTTGCTGGATCAGGTGTTTATAATTTGATAGATATTGTCAAGTTACCCTAATAGGTTGCTCTAAATAAGTGCCCACCAATAGCTCTTTCCCCATGTTGTTACCAACTTTAGGTATTATCAAACTTTAAAACCTCCATGATTTCCAAAGACTTTCAGTATTTAGGTACTGAAAATATGATTATTTTATGGGAAATCTTTAGACTTCTAAAAACCTTGTAAATGGGGACCGTTGTGTATATAAAGATGGGGAACCATTTATGTAAAGATTTCTATTATTTTATAGATGTGGAAACTGAGGCCTAGAGCATCTAAATAATTTGCTTTAGTTATAAGAATTAATGGTTGCTAAGTAACTAAACTGGATTTGAATTCTCTGGACTTCAAAGCTTTCGGGATTTCTACTGTATTATATTGCTTTCCTGTGTATTTCTTTTTTTTTTTTAAGCCAGTCAAATTTAGCAGTGGGGGAGTTGTATGCCAGCTTTAGTGACACTAATGTTTATAAGTTCTGATAACCCACTACCACAGGACTAGTCCTGTGTGTCTCTTAAACTGTTAAAGTTCTGTTAGCAACCAGCTTACCTAACCTTTTCTTTGATCCCAGGGTTCCAAGGCCCATGCTGAGATGGCTGTGTATCTTTTTCTTTTTTTCCCCCCACCCCGAAACGGAATCTTGCTTTGTCACCCAGGCTGGAGTGCAGTGGCGTGAACACAGCTCACTGCAGCCTCAGCCTCCCTGGCTCAGCAGTCCTCCCACCTCAGCCCTGCAAGTAGCTAGGACTACAGGCACACGCCACCATGCCTGGCTAACTTTTATAATTTTTGTAGAGACAGGGTTTCACCATGTTGCCTGAGCTGGTCTCAAACTCCCAAGCTCAAGCGGTCCTCCCTCCTCGGCCTCCCAAAGTGCTGGGATTACAGGTGTGAGTGAGCCACCGTGCCAGGCCAGCTGAGCATCGTATGACATGCTGAGATGACTTGGTCTCCTTGACTCCTTGAATGTACCCTTGATTCTTGAGCCTGCCTATGGCCAGTGTACTAATTTTTTCTAAAAAATATAAGTTGACTTTATTTACTTCAGAAGCCTCTAATGTTTATATTAAAATGTTAACCCATAACCCGTGTTCATGAAAAAAAGAAGACAGTGGGTATAGACTGGTAACCACAGTCTTGTATATTCCAAAAAAAATTCATCCATAGATAAGCCTAAATTAATTGCAGTTGTCTAATTTATCTCACTTTATATATCTATATAAAAAATACATACAGTTCTGTAACTTTTTTCATCAGATACTCTTGTTTTTTTGTTTTCTTGAGACGGAGTCTCCCTTTGTCACTCAGGCTGGAGTACAGTGGCGTGATCTCGGCCCACTGCAACCTCCACTTCCTGGGTTCAAGTAATTCTCTTGCCTCAGCCTCCTGAGTAGCTGTGATTACAGGCATGCACCACCATGCCTAGCTAAGTTTTTTGTGTTTTTAGTAGAGATGGGGTTTCACAGTGTTGACCAGGCTGGTCTCGAACTCCTGACCTCAGGTAATTTGCCCACCTCGGCCTTCCAAAGTGCTGGGATTACAGGCGTGAGCCACTGCGCCCAGCCTAGGAACTCTTGAAATGCTAGTCCAACTTTAAGGATATGGCTTCAGAATAAAGCGAATGAGAAATATTGCCTCTTACAACCCAGTTTCCCTTTAAACCTTCAGTTTAATTGTATTGGTGTATTATCTGCTTACTACATTAGTAACATAGCAAATAAGAATAACATTTGTTTTTTTGAGACAGAGTCTCACTCCATCACCCAGGCTGGAGTACAGTGGCGCAATCTCGACTCACTGCAACCGCCATCTCCCAGGTTCAAGCGATTCTCATGCCTCACCCACCCTCGTAGCTGGGATTATAGGCATGCGCCACCATGCTCGGCTAATTTCTGTATTTTTAGTAGAGACGGGGTTTCACTATGTTGGCTAGGCTTGTCTCTAATTTCCTGACCTCAAGTGATCCACCCACCATGGCTTCCCAAAGTTTTGGAATTACAGGCGTGAGACACTGCTCCCAGCCAGCAAATGAGAATAACTTTTAAACAATTCAGTATTGTTTCACTTAGTGTGCTTTAGAAAGTTTAGAAATTTAAAATTAAAAAAAAAAAATGCGTGATCTCAGAAGAGAGAAAAATTTCTTAAACCAAATACAAAAACAGAGCTAACCATAAAGGGTAAAATTGATAAATAGAACTACATTAAAGATGTGATTTAAAAAAAAAAAAAACAAAAAAAAACCCTGAGAAGACAAACCACAAACTGGAAGGTGTTTGTGGCATGTATTACTTTTTTTTTTTTGAGACGAAGTCTGCACACCAGCCTGCTTTGTTACCCAGGCTGGAGTACAGTGGCGCGATCTCAGCTCACTGCAGCCTCTGCCTCCCAAGTTGAAACAATTCTCATGCCTCAGTATCCAGAGTAGCTGGGACTACAGGTGCCTGCCACCACACCCGGCTAACTTCTGTATTTTTAGCAGAGACAGTATGTCACCATGTTGGCTAGGCTGGTCTCAAACTCCTGACCTCAAGTAATCTGCCTGTCTTGGCCTCCCAAAGTGCTAAGATTACAGATATGAGCCACCTCACTTGGCCCTCGAAAAGTTACACATAGAGTTACCATATGACCCAGCAGTTCTACTCCTAGCTGTATACCCAAGAGAATGGAAAATGTATGTTCACATAAAAACTTGTGTACTAATATTCATAGCAGTATCATTTGTTATAGCTAAAAGTAAAAACAACCTGTGTCCATCAATTAATGGATAAACAAAATGTATATGTACACAATGGAATATTATTGGCCCATAAAAAGGAATGAAATATTGATACATTCTATAACATAGATGAACCTTGAAAACATAATGCTGAGAAAGAAGCTAGACATACAAAATTAGCCAGGTGTGGTGGCACATGCCTGCAATCCCAGCTATTAGGGAAGCTGAGGCAGGAGAATTTTTTGAACCTGGGAGGCAGAGGTTGCAGGGAGCTGAGATTGCACCATTTCAGCCTGGGTGACAGAGCAAAACTCCTTGTGAAGAAAAAAAAAAAAAATGAAGGAAAAAAATCAAGAGAGAGCAAACTTAGAGAAAGTTAGTTGCATAATTCTTTGAATTTTTTTTTTTTTTTTTAACTAATAATGTGCAAGGCAGGCAGATCACAAGGTCAGGAGATTGAGACCATCCTGGCCAACATGGTGAAACCCCATCTCTACTAAAATACAAAAAATTAGCTCGGCCTGTAGCCCCAGCTACTCGGGAGGCTGAGGCAGGGTAATCGTTTGAACCCGGGAGGTGGAGCTTACAGTGAGCCGAGATCGCGCCACTGCACTCCAGCCTGGTGACAGAGTGAGACTCCATCTCAAAAAATAATGTGCTTGATACCATATGACGTCTGAAGTACAGAAGAAAACTCTTGGAATTCATTGTCAGTGAGGTGGATTGTTTTGTTTCATTTGTTTGTTAGGTTTTCTTTGTTTTGTTCGAGATAGGGTCTCACTTTGTCACCCAGGCTGGAGTACAGTAGTGGCACGAACATGGCTGACTCATTGCACCCTCCAACTCCCAGGCTCAAACGATCCTCCCACCTCGGCCCCCCAAGTAGCTGGAACTACAGGTGCACACCACCACGCCTGGCTATTTTTCATTTTTTATTTTTGAGACTGAGACTCACACTGTTGCCCAGATTGGAGTGCAATGGCACAATCTTGGCTCACTGAAGCCTCCACCGCCTGGGTTCAAGCAATTGCCGTGCCTCAGTCACTCAAGTAGCTGGGATTACAGGCATGTGCCACCATGCCCAACTAACTTTTGTATTTTTAGTAGAGATGGGGTTTCACCATGATGGCCAGGCTGGTCTCAAACTCTTGACCTCAAGTGATCCGCCTGCCTTGGCCTCCCGAAGTGCTGACATTGTAGGTGTGAGCCACCACGCCTGGCCTTGTTTTGTTTTTGAGATGGGAGTCTCACTGTGTTGTCCAGGCCAGACTCAAAACTCCTGGGCTCAAGTGTTCCACCTGCTTCAGTCTCTCGAATAGCTGGACTACAGGTGCTTACCACTGCTCTAGGCTGGATAATCCTTTTAAAGGCTTTTTTTTTTTTTTTTTTTTTTTTTAAAAGCACCAGAATTCTGGTAGCCTGTTTCATCCTCTGGAAATAGAACCTTGTAAGACACTTGAATTGGCAGAATTCCTTTGAGCAAAGATTTAATAAGATTGCAGAAATCATTAAAATGCTTCTAAATAAGTATAATTTACCCAGTGTGACTTTCCATAGACTGGCTTTTGCTTTCTATTGTATTGTGAATCTAATCTGGCCTTAGAAAACCACTTTTTCATTGTACCATATTTTTGGAAAATTTCTTTTTTTTTCTTTCTTTTTTTTTTTTTGAGATGGAGTTTCACTCTTATTGCTCAGACTGGAGTGCAGTGGCGCAATCTCGGCTCAACGCAACCTCTGCCTCCTAGGTTCAAGCAATTCTCCTGCCTCAGCCTCCTGAGTAGCTGGGATTACAGGCATGTGCCACTACTCCTGGCTAATTTTGTTATTTTTAGTAGAGACAGGGTTTCTCCATGTTGTTCAGGCTGGTCTCAAACTCCTGACCTCAGGTGATCCACCCACCTCATCCTCCCAAAGAGCTGGGATTACAGGCGTGAGCCACCTTGCCCGGCCTTTTTGGAAAAATTCTAACAATCCACCAAAATTTAAACTTGACTCTGATATAAGAGAAAATATTTGCAGAAAATGCTGTTAAAATTCTTTATAATGGTATTTACAGGTTTCGTAGAAACCTCGTCTGTCTTTAAGAGACTTGCTAATGCTGATTGATTTCACAGAAATGAAAAAAGCCTCCATCTTTCCCTTCTTGTATTTAATTGGGATGTTCAGCTAGTAATTACCTTAAGAATTTTTAGAATTAGGATAAATAAGAGATAATTTATTTTCTTTTGTCCTAGCAGTTAAATAATGACTAGAAAATATAGACTTTTGCTTAGTCAGTATTTTTCAACCATAAATTTCAAAAGGATAGAAAGAGATGGTTGGGGAACCTATAGGTTAAAAGACTTGACTTATGTTCATCAATTGCACTTTGCAAACATTTTGTAACTGGATTCAGACAAATTCTTTAAAAAATACAAACAAGTAAATTTGAATTTTGACTGGGTATTTGATATTGAATAATTATTATAGTGTTCAGGAGTTATGTTGGTATGATTCTTTTATCTTTTTTTGAAGTTCTTATGTAGGAGGTACATTCTGAAATACTTATAGATGATATGATCTAGAACTTGTTTTAAAGTGATATGGGAACTATTAAGTATGTAGAAGGTATAGAAGAAATAAGACTTGCCATACATTGATAATTATTGAAGCAGGGTGGTGGTTACGTCGGGGTTCACTGTAGTGTTCTCTTTTTATGTATGTTTTGACTTCTCCATAATAAAACATTTAAAAAATTAAAAAACCCACCATCGATAACTTGCCAGTATAGTTTAACATGGATAGAACTTGCTGGAATTTTCTGTTTTATTTATCTATCTGCCTCTACAATCACTAGTCTTCTGGCTCAGTAACTGAGGGTCTAGTCTACTGATGAGCTCTCCGTTTCTGAGAGAGTATGAGATAAGCCACTGTTGGCCCATTAGTAGCCACCTACATGCCTATTCCTTTGGTGGTCTGGCTTTGTAGTTAACTGTGGTGATATAACCTGCCAGGTAGAACATACGTTTCAGAGGGGCCCATCCCATTCTGGTGATTTTGGGTAAAAAGTTGAGGCCATATTTTGCTTGACTCTTTGGTTTTTTGTTTCTTCTTGTTGTTGTTGTTGTTTTGAAACAGAGCCTTGCTCTGTTGCCCAGGCTGGAGTGTAGTGGCACTATGTTGGCTCACTGCAACCTCCACCTCCCTGGTTCAAGCAATTCTCCTGCCTCAGCTTCCCAAGTAGATGGAATTACAGGTATACGCCACCATGTCTGGCTAATTTTTAGTAGAGACGGAGTTTTGCCATGTTGGCCAGGCTGGTCTTGAGCTCCTGACCTCAAGTGATTGCCTGCCTTGGCCTCCCAAAGTGCTGAGATTACAGGCGTGAGCCACCATGCCTGGCCTGCTTGACTCTTTAGCTTAGGTATATTGGTGCTCTGAAATTTTCTATCTGGTTTTGAGTATTCTTTGTAAATCAGGAAACTTAGTATTGGCTTTTTCACCAAATGTCATGCAATAAGGGACTTAAAAATATTTATAAAATTGTCTCACAAATGAAAGGAATTTAAGATATTTCAATAATAAATAGCCCAGTTTATTAATATTAATTCATGAATGAATCATTATCTTCTGAAATCATGTCATTTTTACTTGGTGTGGGTTAGGTTTTGTCCAGGTCTTCTGTTTATCAGCCCTGATGACATAAAGAGAAAGGCTACAGTAGGTAGCCTGTCAGTCTCTGGGTTCCCAGTGGTTGCTTAAAGAATCTTGCATTTCTCAGATTTAACTCACTAGGAGGAGAAACCATTCTTTAGATTCTGTGTACTTGCTGAATTAATGTTTGTTGATGAATATTTTTAAAAAATTAAGGGGGATTAGCTAACAAATTATATTCTAATAAAACAGGCTTTACCTAGTTAAAATATGGAAAAAAGACAACATATTTTATTCTGCTGATTTAGTGGAGGAGATTATATGTGGTCACTTAAATCATAAGAGTCAGGGTACTAGCCACATAGAACTCTAATGTGTCTTTCATCCCCAGTTAAGACATATGGGTAAAGTGTTAGTGAACCTCCCCTACCCATCTGTTTTTCTGTTAGTTGTAGATTTGGGTGAAGCTTAATTTTTTGGTGAATTTGGTCACATTAAACCTGAGATGAGTGGCAGTCTTGAATATTTTGGCATATAGGACACCATTTCTGTTTCTAATAAAATATGGATTTGTACTTGGGAGGCTGAAGTGGAAGAATCACCTGAGCCCAGGAAGTTGAGGCTGCAGTGAGCCATGACTGTGCCACTGCACTCCAGCCTGGGTGACAGAGTGAGACCCTGTATCAGATAAAATAAAGTAAATCAGATAAAATAAAATAAAGTGGGTTTAACATTGTTTCTAACATTCCTTTTTTTTTTTTTCTTCCTTTGCCCTTTAGCTGGCAATCCTTTGGTCCAGCAAGGTGGACAGCCACTCATCCTGACCCAGAATCCAGCCCCAGGTCTGGGCACAATGGTTACTCAACCAGTATTGAGGCCTGTTCAGGTCATGCAGAATGCCAATCATGTGACTAGTTCCCCTGTGGCCTCACAACCAATATTTATCACTACACAGGTGAGTAGGACTCTGAATTCCAAGGTTGCTAGAGGAGAGAAAGACTGTGAACCTCTGAAAGCTCTGACTTAGGGTCTTTGGCATCATTAGAAGTGGTTCTAAGTCTTGTCTCTTGACCTGGCTTTCTCATTTACTGTTCTGCAATTTGATATTGACTGTGGAAAGCCCAGCTTAGATAGCATGGCTGGGTAATATCTTCTTTAAACCCCTTAGAAGTTTATTAAGTGATTTGATTAAAATCTAGGCAGAAATTAGTGGGAAAGCTTGGATTAGGAAGCCTTAATGCTTGGCTCTTGAGGCTTTTCACCCTTTGCTTGGACTGCTCCTCTTCCCACGGGATGAGTTAGTTAACTTTTGGAGATGTAGATATGTAATTGGTGGAGTTCATGGAGACCTTTGGGAGACAAGGAAGATGACTTATTTGATATATAATGTGTTGAATTGAAGTTGAAAGCCTAATTCTGAAAGCCTGATTCTAAAGGCAAATGCTTCTCTTTGCCTGTGGCTTCCTGAGTTGTAAATTCTTATGAATTTGCCAGAGGTTTGTGGCCTTTGAAGTAGACTTTGGGAACAATTTCTTAGGATTGTTTGTATATTGAATCACTCCAGTGAACATTGCTCTTCCCCCCGCTCCCCCACCCCTGCTTCTCTTCATTTAGCACTTCAGGGAGCCAATGTGTTGATGAGGTTTTTTAAACCGATGCTCTCTTAAGTCAGGGAATAGGTTTTCATTTTTGCTTGTGTGTACCAAAGCTTGTTCTCTAGTTTTGATATTTTGTTACTCAAAAGTTTGCCAGAATTTCCTAAACTTCTCCATCTCAGTCGTTTAAAAGCTGTAATTCTAGAGAGAGAACCATTAAGTAAGAGTATGGGAATTTTTTTGGATATAGGTCATACTGCAATGTTTGTTAGTGTTAGTTGGTCTCCATGTTAAAGCTCATTTTGCTTTTTAATACAGGGATTTCCTGTAAGGAATGTCCGGCCTGTACAAAATGCAATGAATCAGGTTGGGATTGTGCTGAATGTACAGCAAGGCCAAACGGTTAGACCAATTACACTAGTTCCAGGTAAGGAAAAATGTCTATCCATTTGGAGTAAACCGGCATCCAGAAGATTTGTTTTTGTTGTTCTACATATCCTAAGTCATTTAGTAAGTATATTTAAAGAAAATATAAAAATCTTAATGATTTAAGCCCAATTTTTAAAAATCTGTTTGGCCAGGGTGGTGGTTTTATTTCTGTTTAGCTTTTCACCACCCTTCATGAAGTAGTAAAACAGAGTTTATAGTCATTATTCTGTAACTGGTATTTAGTCAGCTATTAAGTTTGTTATCCTGGAGAAATGTTATTAATGCAAACTCACAAATTCATTCCTTACACATCTCCTCATTTGCACGGTGGGATTATAAACTTTGTTTTAATTTTATAGCATGGATTTTAGATATAAACAAATGACCATTCCCTTTATGGATAAATACTGTCAATGACTAGATAGTTTTTTTGTGTTTTTTTTAAGATTCTGCTAGATAGTTTTTTTGTTTTTTAAGATTCTGAGAAGGATAATTTTTAAAAATCTTAGAATTTTCCATTGCTCTATTTAGCATGTATAAGTTTACTACAATTCAGACCAAAACAGAATATCTTAATTTAGCTATTTGTAACGGTACCTCTGTAGCTTATCTCCCTAAGGTTTTGTTTTTTGTTCTCATAGCCCACAGGGGTTTTTAGCCCTCAGTCTGACCAGCTTACCCTGGTATTTCTTTATTTTTCTCAGTGGAATCGTCTACAGTTGAGCCAGTAGACATTCTCCTTTGGGACATCCTAGTAGAATGACATAGTCTGTCTTCTGAGTTGATAGGAAAGGACGGAAGACTCCTTTAGTACTCTGAGAAAGACTGATTTCTTTTTTCAGGACCAGGTTTGCCATTTGGCCTATATACACCCATATTGCCAGTACCGAGGTCGAGCTACTAATTGTATTCTTAGAATTAAAAAGGCAGTGTGGTAAGGTGTTTCAGGAGGAGTTGATGGGAGTCTTAACTAAATGTTTTTAGGCTACCCAGGCTAATTTATTTTGTCAATATGGACACCTTGTGCTTTCTTAGTCTTTAGACTAAGACTTTTCTTAGTCTTTAGAATCTATACTACTCTTGGAAACTTCTGATGATCATCCATCAGTTTGGGGAAGTAATCTTTCCAGTAAAGGCAGGGAGAATGTTTTATAGGTGAGCTCACTGACCAAGATCTGGTACTTTATCTCTCTTTCAAAGCCCCAGGTACCCAGTTTGTTAAGCCGACAGTTGGAGTTCCACAAGTGTTCTCCCAGATGACCCCTGTGAGGCCAGGCTCCACAATGCCTGTGAGGCCCACCACCAACACCTTCACCACCGTCATCCCGGCCACTCTTACCATTCGAAGCACCGTCCCACAGTCCCAGTCCCAGCAGACCAAGTCCACTCCCAGCACTTCCACCACTCCCACTGCCACACAGCCAACCTCACTGGGGCAACTAGCTGTTCAGTCTCCTGGCCAGTCAAACCAAACCACGAATCCCAAGCTAGGTAAGGCTTGGGAAGAGGAGATGGCAGAGCTAGGATGGGATGGTGGGTGGAGAACAGATGATTATCACTTGGTCACCGTAGCTCCCTCCTTCCCCTCTCCACCTGCAGTGAGCATTGCCAGCTTTGTCACTGTGAAGCGACCTGGCGTTACAGGTGAAAATAGCAATGAAGTGGCCAAATTGGTGAATACCCTTAACACAATCCCTTCCCTGGGCCAAAGTGCTGGGCCAGTGGTGGTGTCCAACAACAGCTCTGCTCATGGCTCTCAAAGAACCAGCGGACCTGAGTCGTCAATGAAAGGTACAATAACCTGAAAGACCCTGAGCAGCCAGTCATTCAAAAGCATTAATAAAGTGTTCGTTGTATCAGAGCTCTATACTCAGAAATACAGAAATAAAATAAAATATAGCTGCTGTAGTTTGCTCTTACAGAAACTTTAGTAAGGAGAAAGTCACTTATAAAAAGTGTAACTGAATCAGCTCTAAGAAATTCTATGTGTAATTGTGCTTTGGAGATTAGTGAAATTGATTGATCAAGAGATTGGTGAGATAATGAAAGATAACTTCATGGAAGAGATGGATTTCTAAACAAGGTTTTAAAGTTGGGATTTGGTAGAGAGATCTTCAGGTTGAGAATATGAGCATGAGGGTTTTCGATGGTCTAGAGCAGGGGTCGGCAAATGTTTTCTGTAAAGGGTCTAGTAGTAAATTTGGAGGCTTTGTGCACGATATGTAGCCTCTGTTGCCGCTGTTAGCTGTGCTGTTGTGGTGTGGAAGCAGCCACAGGTACATAAACGAATGAGCATGGCTGTGCTCCACTAAAAACTATTTATGGACTGAAATTTAAGTTTCATAAAATTTTCATGTGTCGAAAAATTTTATTCTTTTATTTCAACCTTTTAAAAATAAAAACCGCAAGATGCAGTGGCTCACATCTAATCCCAGCATTATGAGAGGCCAAGGCGGGAGGATCACTTGAGCCTAGGAGTTTGAGACCAGCCTGGGCAACATGGTGAGATCCCTTCTCTACAAAAAAAAAAAGAAAAATTAGCCAGGTGTGGTGGTGTATGTCTGCAGTCCTCGCTACTCAGGAGTCTGAGGTGAGAGGATGGCTTGAACCCAGAGGGTTGAGCCTGCAGTGAGCCGTGATCATGCCACTGCAACAGAACGAGACCCTGTCTCAAAAAAAGGTAAAAACCTTTAAAAAAAAAGTTGTTGGGAAAACTAGATATCCGTGTCCAAAAAAATGAAGTTGAACCTTACCTTACTCTTAATACAAAAATTAACTCAAAATGGATCAAAGACCTAAATGAACTAAAACTATAAGACTCTTAGAAAAATCATAGAACAAAAAGCTTCATGATACTGGATTTGACAGTGATTACTATTTCTTGGATATGACACCAAAAGCATAGGCAAGAAAAGAAAAAAATGGGTAAATTAAATTATATCAAAATTTAAAACTTTTGTGCATCAAAGGACATTATCAACGCAGTGAAAAGGGAAGCCACAGAATGGGAGAAAATATTTGCGAATTATATATCTAATAAGTGGTTAACATCCAGAATATATAGAGAATTCCTACAGTTCAATATCAAAAAAAACTCCCAAACAACCTTTTTTAAAAATAAGCAAAGGAGGCCGGGCGCCGTGGCTCACGCCTGTAATCCCAGCACTTTGGGAGGCCGAGGTGGGCGGATCACGAGGTCAGGAGATCGAGACCATCCCGGTGAAACCCCATCTCTACTAAAAATACAAAAAAATAGCCGGGCGTGGTGGCGGGCACCTGTGGTCCCAGCTACTGGGAAGGCTGAGGCAGGAGAATGCCGTGAACCCAGGAGGTGGAGCTTGCAGTGAGCCGAGATGGCGCCACTGCACTCCAGCCTGGGTGAGAGCGAGACTCCGTCTCAAAAAAACAAACAAACAAAATAGGCAAAGGATTGGCTGGGCGCAGTGGTTTATGCCTGTAATCCCAGCACTTTGAGAGGCCGAGGCAAGTGGATCACGAGGTCAGGAGTTCAAGACCAGCCTGACCAATATGGTGAAACCCTGTCTCTACTAAAAATACAAAAATTAGCCAGGCACGGTGTTGTGTGCCTGTATTCCTAGCTACTCAGGAGGCTGAAATGGGAGAATTGCTTGAACCTGGAAGGCAGAGGTTGTGGTGAGCGAGATCGTGCCACTGCACTGCAGCCTGGGCGACAGAGCAAGACCCTATCTCAAAAAAAAGAAAAAAAAAAGGTAGGCAAAGGACTGAACAGAGCTTTCTCCAAAGAAGGTTATAGCAAATAAGCTCATGAAAAGGTGCTCGGCGTTATTACGGAAATGCAAATCAAAACCACAATGAGGTACCGTCTCACCCCCATTAGGATGGCTATTAGCAAAGAACCAGAAAATAACAAATATTGTTGAGGATGTGGAGAAAGCAGAACCCTTACGCACTGTTGGTGGAAATGTAAAATGATACAACCACTTTGGAAACAGTGTGATGGTTTCTCAAAAAGTTAAAAATGATAGAATTGTATGCTCCAGGAATTCCACTTCTGGTTCTATACCCAAAAGAATTGAAAGCAGGGTTTAGAACAGGTATTTGTACACCTATGCTCATTGCAACATTATTCACAATAGCTGAAAGGTGAAAGCAACACAGAGGTCCATCAACTGATAAAGGCATGAATAAAATGTGGTATTCACATACAATGGTATATTGTTCAGGCTTAAGAAAGGAAATTCTGAGGCCGGGCGCGGTGGCTCAAGCCTGTAATCCCAGCACTTTGGGAGGCTGAGGCGGGCGGATCACGAGGTCAGGAGATCGAGACCATCCTGGCTAACACGATGAAACCCCGACTCTACTAAAAAATATGAAAAAAAACTAGCCGGGTGAGGTGGCGGGCGCCTGTAGTCCCAGCTACTCGGGAAGCTGAGGCAGGAGAATGGCGTAAACCCGGGAGGCAGAGCTTGCAGTGAGTCGAGATCGCGCCACTGCACTCCAGCCTGGGCGACAGAGTGAGACTCCCTCTCAAAAAAAAAAAAAAAAAAAACGCAAAAATTAGCCGAGCATGGTGGCACGTGCCTGTAATCCCAGCTACTCGGGAGGTTGAGGCAGGAGAATCACTTGAACCCGAGAGTTGCAGGTTGCAGTGAGCCGAGATCGCGCCACTGCACTCCAGCCTGGGCGACAGAGCGAGACTCCCTCTCAAAAAAAAAAGGAAAAAAGAAAGGAAATTCTGCTACAACAGTGCTACTACATGGTTGAACCTTGAGGACGTTATGCTAAAGTGAAATAGGCTAGTCACAAAAGGACAATTACTATATGATTCCACTTACTTGAGGTACCTAGAGTAGTCAGATTCATAGAGACAAAGTTGAATGGTGGTTGCCGGGTTGGAGGCAAGGGGAGAGTTTTTTATTGGATATAACTTCAGTTCTGCAAGATTGAAAAAACAAAAACAAAAACCTTAACAAAAAAATCACATACAAATTATTCTTAGGTTATGGGCCAAACAGAAACTGGCAGCTGGGCTGGATTTGATCTGCAAGCTGTGGTTTGCTGACCCCTGGTCTAGAGTTAGAACAGTAAAAGGAACGTGCCTCAAATATAGTGATCTTGAACCCAGGGAGGTCAAGGCTGCAGTGAGCTGTGGTCGTGCCACTGCACTCCAGCCTGGGCAGCAGACTGAGAGACCCTGTCTCAAAAAAAAAACAAAAACAAACAAAAAACCATAGTGATCTCTCATGCTTGCTTATCGTTTTATATATTTCTCAGGGAGTGTTTGACCTTTTCCCAAAAGGTTAGTAATCTTTTTCCGGTGTCATTGTATTAATCTTATCAATTCTTCTCACTTCTTTCAGTGACCTCTTCCATCCCAGTATTTGACCTCCAGGATGGTGGACGGAAAATATGTCCACGGTGTAATGCTCAATTTCGTGTTACTGAAGCTTTGAGAGGTCACATGTGTGTAAGTGATATCACCTGTGATCCAGCTTAAGTGGCTTCTGCCATTTACCTTCATTAATATTGGAAGCTTGTGAAGCAGGGGCTCTAAAATGACTGAAGCTTTTTGGAGGGTTACTGTTTCTCTTGGTCTGTTTTTAAAAGAGCTATGTACTTTGGAATGTGATGGGATACATTTAAAGACCCTCAAATAGATCAGAACATATGTGATCTTACTTTCTTAGCACGGTAGATTTTGAAACCACACAGAAGAACAGATTTATAGGTAATAAGGACTCAAACCATATTGGCCTCAGTTCGTTTTCTGTTAATTGTATCATTGGATGAATCAGGAGCTCTTATTTCCATTTTTTAGCTTTTCATTTTTTGGTATTAGTCCAGATAAAAAGGTTGGAAAATGTTTTTTGCCAGGGAGCTCAGAGCCGAGTTATACTAATGATTAAGGGACCTAAGACAGGCAGGAGGGAGAAGTACAAATTATGGTGTTTGTGTGGCGTACGGCTGTGGATATACTCTAGAACAGGAGTGAAACTTGGAAAGACTGAAGGGTGAAAGCTGAATGAGAATACCTGAAACCAAACCGTTAACAAAGAATGGTAGTGAAGTTAAGGAGTTAGCACATTCTAGCCCCCAGGATAACCAGAATGATCAGATGTCTTTCTTTATAGTACTGTTGCCCAGAAATGGTTGAATACCAGAAGAAAGGAAAGTCCCTGGATTCAGAACCCAGTGTCCCATCAGCAGCAAAGCCCCCATCCCCTGAGAAAACAGCTCCTGTTGCTTCCACACCCTCTTCTACACCTATTCCTGCTCTGTCACCACCTACCAAAGTACCAGAGCCAAATGAGAACGTGGGTGATGCCGTCCAGACCAAACTCATTATGCTTGTAGATGACTTCTACTATGGACGGGATGGTGGCAAAGTAGCCCAACTCACAAATTTCCCTAAGGTCGCCACATCTTTCCGATGCCCACATTGTACCAAAAGACTAAAAAACAATATTCGGTAAGTGTTGAAGAGCCTTGGAGGTTACTTTGGACAAGAGAAGACTTACATTTTCTTATATATTTTAAGTCTTTCTCTTTGGAGAATGGACCTAACTACTATACAGTCTTGCTGGGGTTATCTTTAAATCAGTAACTAGGACTATAGAAGGAGATATTGTGGTATTAAACAAAAGGTCACTGGATCGAGTAAAGGAAACCAGTACATCTCCTTTCACAGAACTCTCTTAGTTTCAAGTACTCACTATCTTTCTGGGCTCAGAAAAGGATAGCCCAAACAGGAAGTTTGGGGAATGGAGGGGAGTAGATAATGTTTGTTCTATAATTTTACCATTATATTTCTAAAAGGCTACTGATTTTTTATGTTTTCTGTACTTTCTCTTTGTACTTTATTACAGATTCATGAACCATATGAAACACCACGTAGAACTCGATCAGCAGAATGGTGAGGTAGATGGTCATACTATCTGTCAGCACTGTTACCGCCAGTTTTCCACTCCCTTCCAGCTTCAGTGCCACTTGGAAAATGTTCATAGTCCCTATGAATCTACTAGTAAGTTTGGAAACTCTTAAACTCTAGGGGAATATACCTTGCCGTTCACTCATTGAATGGCGCTGGGGGGAGCCTATTATATTTATTTACATGTGGGTAACAGTGTAGAGGAAGTACTTTTCATATTTGTAGCCAGTTCTTTACTTCATTCACCTTGTTTTTTTTTTTTTTTACAAGCCTGACTTATTTTGTTCGAGCATGGATTGAGTTCAGTCTTAGATCCTGAATTATTAGGGGCCTTGATTCAGAACCACTGTAGAAAAACAAACGTAATGAATTTATTTCTTAGGTCTCTTTATAGAAGGAACAGTCATCTATTTGCTCATCCACTTTAGTTAATACCCTGATAGGTTTTATGTAGGATAGAAGATAATATTATGAAGTACTTTATCATCAAGACATTGCTTTCAATGAAATATAAGATGAGCTGGAGTGTTTTTACACTGTACATTTTATAGATGTAGGCTGGACATAAGCTCAAAGAAATTAAGTAGGATAAAAGATAATATGGGCCGGGTGCAGTGGTTCACGCCTGTAATCCCAGCACTTTGGGAGGCCGAGGCAGGCGGATAACGAGGACAGGAGATCGAGGCCATCCTGACTAACACGGTGAAACCCCGTCTCTACTAAAAATGTAAAAAATTAGCCGGGCATGGCGGCAGGCACCTGTAGTCCCAGCTACTTGGGAGGCTGAGGCAGGAGAATGGCATGAACCCGGGAGGCGGAGCTTGCAGTGAGCTGAGATTGCGCCACTGCTTTCTAGCCTGGGCGATTAAGCAAGACTCCATCTCAAAAAAAAAAAAAAGGAAAGAAAATATGTCCAGGCACGGTGGCTAACACCTGTAATCCCAACACTTCGGTAGGCTGAGGTGGGCGGATCACCTGAGGTCAGGAATTTGAGACCAGCCCAGCCAACATGGCGAAACCCCGTCTCTACTAAAAATATAAAAATTAGCCGGGCATGGTGGTGGGCGCTTCTGTAATCCCAGCTACTCGGGAGGCAGAGGCAGGAGAATCGCTTGAACCCGGGAGGCAGAGGTTGCAGAGAGCTGAGATCATGCCATTGCACTCCAGTCTAGGCAACAAGAGCAAAACTCCATCTCCCCCCAAAAAAAAAAAAAAAAGTTTAATATTAAGTACTTTATCATTAAGACAGTGCTTTCAAAAAAAAAGAAAAAAAGACAGTGCTTTCAATGAAATATAAGTTGAGCTGGAATGTTTTCTATACTGTACGTTTTATAGATAGATGTAGGCTGAACATATGCTCAAAGAAATTAACTCACTTGCTTATGAGCACACACCTCTAAATACATCTCTACTAAGGAGACATTGTGAGGATTTAAGCCCAGTGTTGAGAATACTTCTGATGTCCTTTACGGGATTTCCAGTTTTGTTGTAAAGACAAAAATTATGTAAATATAGGCAAATATGAGAATAAGTTAGTATATTATAAACATAGACATTTTTAAGATATCATTGGTAGGCGAAATAGTTCAGAGAAGGGAAAAAATCCTTGTGGTTAGGTTCCAGGAAAGTTGTGCTTAAATTTAAGAAAGGTTTAGACGGATGGAAAGTAGTAAGAAAAGCTTTTAGGTGATTGAAAACAGCATGATCAAAAGCATAAAAGACATATGCATATTATCTGGAAGCATTTGCTGCAAATGAAAATCCTTAACTAAAATGAATTAAACAACAAGGACTGAGTGTGGTGGCGCACACCTGTAATCCCAGCACTTTGGGAGGATTAGGTGGGTGGATCAGTTGAGGCCAGGGGAGACCAGCCTGGCCAACATGGCAAAAGCCCATCTCTACTAAAAATACAAAAATTTGCTGGGTGTGGTGGTGCACGCCGGTAATCCCAACTACTCAGGAGGCTGAGGCACGAGAATCACTTGATCCCAGGAGATGGAGGTTGCAGTGAGCTGAGATTACACCACTGCACTCCATTCTGGATGAAAGAGCGAGTCTCTATCTCAAAACAAAAGAAAATAATAAGAATATATTTTGTATCATTTAACTGAGAGATACAGAAACGGATGCTTCAGCCTAGAACTTGACTACTTTGCTGTTTTTCTTTTTTTTTTTGTTTTTTTTTTTGTTTTGTTTTTTTTGAGGCGGAGTGTAGCTCTGTCGCCCAGGCTGGAGTGCAGTGGCCGGATCTCAGCTCACTGCAAGCTCCGCCTCCCGGGTTCACGCCATTCTCCGGCCTCAGCCTCCCGAGTAGCTGGGACTACAGGCGCCCGCCACCTCGCCCGGCTGGTTTTTTGTATTTTTTAGTAGAGACGGGGTTTCACCGTGTGAACCAGGATGGTCTCGATCTCCTGACCTCGTGATCCGCCCGTCTCGGCCTCCCAAAGTGCTGGGATTACAGGCTTGAGCCACCGCGCCCGGCTGCTTTGCTGTTTTTCAATAATTCTCTTGTCTCTGGCTCATAGCAGGGTGACTGTGTAAGTGTCAGGCACTACGTCCAGACAAAAAATTGTTAGACAAAGAAGAGACCTTATCTTCGCATCTTTCTTTCTTGAATCTGTTTTCTTATGCATGAGAATTGCTTTCCTTCTATATCTCTTTGACTATTTATTGGCAAGGGAAATGGAATTGACATTAATGGCTTACACTAACACTAGGCAGTAGAAATATGCAAGCTTCATGGGTAATTTTAATTTTTTTCACTTTAAATACAGTAGTGCTCCCTTATCCTCAATTTTAGTTAGTCTCAGTCAATCACAGTCCAAAACTAGGTGAGTGCAGTACAGTAAGATTATTGAGAGACTACGTTCACATAACTTTTATTACAGTGTATTGTTATAATTGTCCTTTTATATATAATATATTTTTTTATTGTTAATCTCTTTGCCTAATTTATAAATTAAACTTTATCATAGGTGTGTGTATATATATGTATATATGAAAAAACGTGGTATGTATAGGGTTCACTACTATCAGGTTTCGTGTATGCACTGGGGGTCTTGGAACATTTATTTCCCATTGGCAAAGGGGATCTACTGTAAAGTTTAAAAAAAATAGGCAAAATTAATTTTAACAGCATATTTTATTCAATATATTAAAAATATTTCAACATGAACTCAAAATTTAAAATTAATGACATATTTGTCATTCTTTTTTCAAATACACATCTAAATTGGATTCAAGCTTACCACATGTTAAGTGTTCACTAGATACATGTTGCTGGTGCCACCATATTAGACAGTGGAACTTTGGACTAATCATTTGGGAGTAGAATGCATATTAGAATCAACCGGGCCAGGTGCAGTGGTTCAGGCCTGTAATCTCAGCACTTTGAGAGGCCGAGGCAGGCAGATTGAGCTTAGGAGTTCAAAACTAGCCTGGGCAGCATGGAGAAACCCCGGTTCTACCAAAAAAAAAAAAAAAATACAAAAATTAGCTGGGTGTGGTGGCGCATGCCTGTGGTCCTAGCTACTCAGGAGGTAGAGGTGGGAGGATTGCTTGAACCCAGTAGGTCAAGGCTAGAGTGAGCCATGATCATGCCACTGCACTCCACCTTGGATAACAGAGCAAGACTCTGTCTCAAAAAAAAAGAATCAATAGTGATACTGCAGTGTAGTGCCAGGGTAGCCAGCTTGGTCTAGAATAGGACTCAAGATTCTTCACTGTCAGTTGTGTGAAGCCAGAGTAACTCATCCATACCTCTCAGTGAAAACACCAGTTTTTTGAGACAACAGGGTCTTGCTCTGCCACCCAGGCTGGGGTGCAGTGATGCAATCATAGCTCACTGCAGCCTCAAACCCCTGGGCTCAAGCAATCCTGCCACCTCAGCCTCCTTAGCAGCTGGGACTGTAGGCATGCGCCCCCACACCCAGCTAATTTATTCTTTTTCTTGGAGGTAGAGACAGGGTCTTGCTGCGTTACCCAGGCTGGGTACCTAACTCATTTTTACACGTATTATGGTGGGTGGGTTTTGTTATTCCGAAATTCCACAAATAATAAAATTCCACAGAGGGAAGATAAGCTTTTCCTTCTGGAAAAGAAACAATGTAGACCCTCATTGATCTTTTTTCTGTTGGTTTCCCTGACTTAATTTTTGAGTCTCTTACGACAAAATTTTATACTTACCAAAATCACCTTTCCTTAGTGATTTCAATTTTATTCTTGCAGTCTTTTGTCACTTCCTTTTTTGCACCCTTGACAGATCTGGCATGAAAGTAGTTTTTTGTTTGTTTGTTTGTTTTTTGAGACAGGGTCTCTCTGTTAGCCAAGCTGGAGTGCAGTGGCACAGTCTTGGCTCACTGCAACCTCCACTTCCCAGGCTAAGATGATCCTCCCAACTCAGCCTCCTCAATAGCTGGTACTACAGGCACATGCCACCATGCCCAGCTAATTTTGGGAGTTTTCTTTGGCGGGGTGAGGGGGGTTGTAGAGATGGAGTTTTGCCATGCTGCCCAGGCTGGTCTCAATTTATTGAGCTCAAGCTCGGCCTCTCAAAGCTGTCATTACTGGCGTGAGCCACCGAGCCCGGCGTTTTTGTTTGTTTGTTTGTTTGTCTTTTGTTTTTTGAGACAGTTGCTCTGTCACCGAGGCTGGAGTGCAGTGGTGCGATCTTGGCTCACTGTAACCTGCACCTTCCAGATTCAAGCAATTATTGTGCCTCACTCTCCCAAGTTTCTGGGATTACATGCATGTGACACCATGCCCAGTTAATTTTTTTTTGTTTATTTTTAGTAGAAATGGGGTTTTGCCATGTTGTTCAGGCTGGTCTCAAACTCCTAGACTTAAATAATATACCTGCGTCAGCCTCCCAAAGTGCTGGGATTTTGTATTTTTAGTAGAGATGGGTTTTTACCATGTTGGCCAGGCTGGTCTAAAACTCCTGACCTCGTGATCCACCCGCCTCAGCCTCCCAAAGTGCTGGGATTACAGGCATGAGCCACCATGCCCAGCCCAAAAGTAGCTTTAAAAAAAAAAAATTTGATGCATAATAGGTGTACATGGTTTAGGGATGCATGTGATAATCTAATACATTCATATAATCTGTAAAAATTAAATCTATGTACTTGGAATATTTATCATTCTAAATATGTGTTTCTTTATGCTGGAAACATTCAAATTATTCTCTTTTAGCTATTTTGAAATGTACAACAGATTATCGTAAACTATAGTCACCCTACTGATCTGTCTAGCCCTAAGTCTTTATTTCTTCTTTCAGACCATGTATTTGTACCCATTGGTCAGCTTCTCTTCAACTCCCTGCTCCCCTACTCTTCCCAGCCTCTGGTAACCACCATTCTACTCTCTCTTCATGAGATCTACTTTCTTTTATCTCCCACATATGAGTGGGAACATGTGATATTTGTCTTTTTATGCTTGGCTTACTTCACTTAACATGAATGATCTCCAGTTCTAACCATGTTCCTGCATGACAGAATTTCTTTCTTTCTTATGTCTATAATATTCCACTGAGTATATATACCATACCTTTTTTTTTTTTTTTTTTTTTTTTTTTGAGAAGGAGTCTTGCTGTGTTGCCCAGGCTGAAGGTCGGTGGCGCAATCTCGGCTCACTACAACCTCCGCCTCCCGGGTTAAAGAGATTCTTCTGCCTCAGCCTCCCAGGTAGCTGGGATTATAGGCACGCGCCACCACGCGCGGTTAATTTTTTTGTATTTTTTAGTAGAATCGGGGTTTCACCATGTTGGTCAGGCTGGTCTCAAACTCCTGACCTCATGAGCCACTGTGCCGAGCCACCACATCTTCTTTATTCATTAATCTGTTGATGGTCACTTACATTGATTCCATGTTTTGCCTCTTGTGTACTGCGCAGCAATAAACATGAGAGTGCAAAAAGGAGCTTATTTTTACGTGCTAATATTTTGGGGGATTTTTTTCCATTTATTTTCTGAATTGTTTATTATTTGTAGACATCATGATATTTTTCCCCTAAATATTTTAATGTATAGCTCTAAAAAATAAGGCTTTTTTTTTTTTTTTTAATGTGGCCATAGTACCTTTGTTAAGATCTAATAGGCTGGGCGCAGTGGCTCACGCCTGTAATCCCAGCACGCTGGGAGACTGAGGCGGGCGGATCACCTAAGGTCAGGAGTTCAAGACCAGCCTGGCCAATGTGGTGAAACCCTGTCTCTACTAAAAATACAAAAAATTAGTCGGGCATGGTTGTGCGGGCTTGTAATCCCAGCTACTTGGGAGGCTGAGGCAGGAGAATCACTTGAACCTGGGAGGCGGAGGTTGCAGTGAGCTGAGATAGCACCATTGCAGTCCAGCTTGGGCAGCAAGAATGAAACAGTGTCTCAAAAAAAAAAAAAAGAGGGGCGGGCGCAGTGCCACACGCCTGTAAATCCCAGCACTTTGGGAGGCCGAGGTGGGTGGATCATGAGGTCAGGAGTTTGAGACCATCCCAGACAACATGGTGAAACCCTGTCTCTACTAAAATACAAAAAGTTAGCCGGGTGTGGTGGTACACGCCTATAATCCCAGCTACTTGGGAGGCTTAGGCAGGAGAATTACTTGAACCCGGGAGACGGAGGTTGCAGTAAGCTGAGATCCCACCATTGTACTCCACCCTGGTGAGAGAGCAAGACTCCATCTCGGGGGAAAAAAAAAAAAACTAACAGAATTAATTAGAAATCCTTAATATCATTCAATACCTAGTTTATTTTAAAATTTTCTGAGTTGTCCCCAGAATATCAGTGGATCATTATATTTAATTGTGATAACAATATCATCTTAACAACATTACAGGCCAAGGAATGGTGACTCATGCCACTAATCCTAGCACTTTGGGAGGCCAACGCATGAGGATTGCTTGAGCCCAGGAGTTTGAGAACAGCCTGGGGAACATAGTGAGACCCTATCTCTATCTCTGTTTGTTTGTTTGTTTTTAATTAGCCAGGTGTGGTGGCATGTGCCTGTAGCCCTAGCTGCTCAGGAGGCTGAGGTGGGATTTGAGCTCAGCAAGTCGAGCCTGCAGTGAGATATGATCACACCACTGCTCTCCAGTGTGGTTGATAGAGTGAGACCCTATCTCAAAAAAAAAAAAAAAATAGCGTTACATTTTTATTCACACTTGTTTCAGAGCAGTGCAATGACTTGAAGGAGCTTGTATGGCCCTAGGGTTCTTTTCATAAGTTTGTCTAATGCTGATTCATAGTCTTTTTTATTTTTGAGACTGAGGCTCACTCTGTCACCCAGGCTGGAATGCAGTGACACAATCACAGCTCACTGCAACTTCCACCTCCCGAGTTCGGGCAGTTCTCCTGCCTCATCCTTCCAAGTAGCTGGGACTACAGACGTACGCCATCCCACCCAGGTAATTTTTGTATTTTTAGTAGAGACTTGAGTTTCACCACGTTGGCCAGGCTGGTCTTGAACTCCTAGCCTCAAGTGATCCACCCACTTTGGCCTCCCAGAGTGCTGGGATTACAGGTGTGAGCCTCCCACACTCTGTCTGATTCATAGTCTTTTTTTCTTTTCTTTTTTTTTTTGAGATGGAATTTCACTCTTGTCACCCAGGCTGGAGTGCAGTGGCGCGATCTCAGCTCACTGCAACCTCCACCTCCCAGGTTCAAGCAATTCTGCTGCCTCAGCCTCCCGAGTAGCTGGGATTACAGGGATGCACCACCACACCCAGCTAATTTTTGTATTTTTAGTAGAAATAGGGTTTCACCATGTTGGCCAGGCTGGTCTTGAACTCCTGACTTCAGGTGATCCACCCGCCTCTCGCTCAGATTACAGGTGTGAGCCATTGCACCTGGCCCTGATTAATAGTCTTTTAATATTTATGTCTAATACAGAAATGTTAACCTGCGTGGTGGTGAGGTGTCCTGTGAACGCCTTGAAATTACATGGAAACCTTTCCTGTGTGTGTGCATTTTTCAGGAGAGAGGCTGCTGCATACCTTTTGTTACTCTCAGATTTGGGACTAAAAAATGGTTAAGACTATTAGTTATTATTCCTGTTTTCCATAGTGGCTATCTTAAGGTACATTTCTTCAAATACTCCTTTTTTTTTTTCTTTTTTTTTTTTTTATTTTTATTTTTTTTGAGACAGAGTCTCGATCTTTCACCCAGGCTGGAGTTCAGTGGCGTGATCTCAGCTCACTGCAAACTCCGCCTCCTGGGTTCACACTATTCTCCTGCCTTCAGCCTCCCAAGTAGCTGGGACTACAGGCGCCCGCCACCACTCCTGGCTAATTTTTTTGCATTTTTAGTAGAGATGGGGTTTCACCATGTTAGCCAGGATAGAATGGTCTTGATCTCTCAACCTCATGATCCACCCGCCTCGGCCTCCCAAAGTACTGGGATTACAGGTATGAGCCACCACGCCCATTTCTTCAAATACTCTAACATTTTTCCTCCTGGCATCATTACCTCCACCTCCTGAGCATCTCATTAAAGGTAACAGATGTAGGTTATTCTAATCTTTCAAAAAATCTTGCATTAGCGGAAAGGAGAAATAATAGACTGAGGAAGAAATAGGATTGAGGGAAGGATGCTTTAAGGAGCTTAACCATGTTTGGGAGTCGGAAACTGTCGGGGGTGGGGAAGATTCAAGACAGGGAAAACAAATTGACAAAATCTTGGAATACATGGCATGATGAGGTTGGATGAGCCTTAGGAAGATATAAGAGATCTATCCTTCCATAGTTTGCAAAACAAGCAGCAAAAGTTATAGTTATTCATGCCTAATTCCTCAAAGTAGGAGACTGTGTTAAGTGTTAAGGAGGGAATGAGGGTGATGGTGCTCAGAGGGACAGTTTTAGGATAGCCACTATGGAGAATCAATTCATTCTCCCTCTTGAATCTTTTTCTGTATTAGCGCCTTCCCCTGTAGAACTGATGTGTCAAAGGTTACCAGAGATCTCCTAAATCCACTTACATTTGAGTTCCTACCTCATTAGTTTTCTTGAGATAACACATGTAAATCTTTTCTTTTTCTTTTTTTTGAGGGAGTTTTGCTCTTGTTGCCCAGGCTGGAGTGCAGTGGTGCCATCTTGGCTCACTGCAGCCTCTGCCTCCCTGGGTTCAAGCGATTCTCTTGCCTCACCCTCCCAAGTAGCTGGGACTATAGGCATGCATTACCATTCCTGGCTAATTTTGTATTTTTAGTAGAGACGGAGTTTCTCCATGTTGGTCAGGCTGGTCTTGAACTCCCAACTTAGGTGATCCGCCTGTCTCAGTCCCTCAAAGTGTTGGGATTACAGGCGTGAGCCACCGCGCCCAGCCAACACATGTAAATCTTAACATGATGCTTGTACATTAGAAATTGCTTAATAAGGGTTTTTATTATTGATGTTGCGTGACAGCTGTGAAAATAGAGCTGATAAATAGGTTATAGGAGAAAGATTGAATGAGATTGCCCAGGGAAAACAGAGTAAGAAAGGCCTGGACAAAAGATTGCTTAAAGGTGTTCTAGAAAAGAAAAAAAAACTGAAAGAGGTAAACAAATCAGGGGGTGGGTGGAAAAGAGAGAATATTGTCATGTTGCTAGTTAACTGTTTCCCAAACATGTGGTTAACTTTCATACCTACTTGCCTTTCCTCCTGCTTTTTTCTTGGTCCTGTCTCTGGGTGGCTGAGCCCCATTCTTCTTTGACAATTCAGCTTTTTATGTTATTATAACTTTTCCTCATTCCTTTATGCAGAATTTCTTATTTATCCATGTCCTCATAGCACCTAATGTACCTCTATACAGTGTTTCTAAGTGGAGTTGCAGACCCCTTTGAGAAAAAATATGAAATGTGTGAATCCTCTTCCTAAAAAAATCTACATTTTAGTCTTTTGCAAGTAATTTCAGAGAATACCTGGGTTCCTAGAGGCCTGTTCCATAGACCCCAGATTAAGAACCCCTGGCTTTTGTTTGTTTTACTTTAAAAAATTACCTGGCTAGGCACAGTGGCTCATACCTGTAATTCTGGCACTTTGGGAGGCTGAGATGGGAGGATTGCTTGAGCTTGGGAGGTCAGGGTTGCAGTGAGCCATGATTGAGCCACTACAGTCTAGCCTGGGAGACAGAACGAGACTCTGTCTCGAAACAAAAACAAAAATCCAGGGTTCTAGGTAGTAAAAAAAAAAAAAAAAAAATTTCAACTCTTCATATTTCTTTGGCTGGGGTGTAGGGAGCTGGCAGGGGAGGTTAGACATTGTCCAGTAAATGCCCAAGGCGTTAAGCTTCCAGTTTTCTTATTTGCAAAAATTTGAAACTAATTCCAATTAAAGTGAGAAAAATGTAAATAATATCTTTTTGCTATACTGTATAATTCAAAATATGTAGCAGTTAAAAATCTTACTAAAATTGACTGGTATACTGGCTCACCCCTGTAATTCTAGCACTTTGGGAAGCTGAAGTGGATTGACAGAAGGATTGCTTGAGGCCAAGAGTTTCAGACCAGCCTGGGCAACATGGCAAGACCCTGTACCTAAAAAAAAAAAAATGTTTTAATTAGTCGGGCATGGTGGTGCACCAGTGTAGTCCTAGCTACTTGGGAGGCTGATACAGGAGGCTCGCTTGAGCTCAAAGGATAGTCCTAGCTACTCAGGAGGCTGCGGTGAGCTGTGATCATGCTCCAGCCTGGGCAACAGAGTGAGGTTCTGTCTCTTTAAAAAAAAAAAAAAAAATGGGGAGTGCCAAGCACAGTGGCTCACACTTGTAATCCCAGGACTTTGGGAGGCTGAGACAGGTTGATCACCTGAGATCAGGAGTTCGAGACCAGCCTGGCCAACATGAAATTACCAAAAATTGTCTCATAAGTTGACAAAATCGTTAATTTGTGTCATAAAATTTTGTCAAAATTTTTTCTCATAAGCTTGACAAAATGGACAATTTCAAAGAGAGTAGGAAGTATTGGAGGCCAGCAGATTAGCAGTGGGAAATCATATGAGCCACTACCAAGTTTTTGCCTATAGGAATAGAGAAGTGACAGCTCCTACATGCAGTTTGAAATAATGGTGACAGAATACAGGGTTTGGAGTCCGAGATAGTGCCTAAATTTTGAGCTCAGGAAGAAATGGGGAAAAGAAAAAGGGAAACACTGGTAAGCCAGAAGGATGCTGAATTAGGTTAGAGTTGATGATAGAATAACCAATTTAAAATGTCTTATAGATAAGATCTAGAACGAAGCTTTGGTAAGAAGTCTGAGCTACATACATAAGATTATCAGCAACACAAATGTTAAGGTGGAGCCATTTAAAGAAAGAACAGAAGGGACCTGTGATTTACTGATTGTTGAAAATGAAAATAAAGGAGTCAGAAAATAAAGATTGTGAGTCAGCAGGACTTTTGTCTTATTTTCAAGTGGATTTATTGATTACTTTTCTTCTTACAGCCAAGTGCAAGATCTGTGAGTGGGCGTTTGAAAGTGAGCCACTATTTCTCCAGCATATGAAGGATACTCATAAGCCTGGAGAGATGCCTTATGTTTGCCAGGTATTGCCTTTTTCTCCAGGGAGTTTTAGCAGTTTTGCTCTCAGGCAGAACACAAAGAATCTGCTAATGAATATTGCTGAATACCTACTGCATACACTCAGTTTAGGAACTCTGAGTAGGTACAGAAGAAATAGTGAACACAGTTTATCTTCAGGGTTTCCATGCAGGAGTAAAACATAAAAGAACATGTCCACAAGTAGACTAGCCAGGGAACATGTGCATATTCTAAGGGAGTGTCTGTCTCCTGAACATGCCCTTTGGAAATTCACAGAAAAGGCTTTATTTTTCTTAGTTATAGAACATGGATTGTTCTTAGACTTTCCTGTCCTTTCCTGTTTTTAAAGTAATAGCTAAATCTATCACAGACATAGCCCAGCATTACAAAGTCAGAAAAATAATTTGATTTCTATGCATTTGGGAAAACTTTTTTTTTTATTTAAAAGTTTTTATTGCTACCTTTTTTTTTTTTTTTTTTTTTAAGGCCTCTCAGTTGTTCACTTCATTCTTAGCCTTATTTTCCCTCTTATGTGACTCAGGTGTGTCAATATCGCTCCTCACTCTACTCTGAGGTAGATGTCCATTTTCGGATGATCCATGAGGATACCCGGCATCTGCTCTGCCCTTATTGCCTGAAGGTCTTCAAAAATGGCAATGCATTCCAACAGCATTACATGAGGCACCAGGTACTAGGCACCAAGCAATTCCCATATTCTCTTTATTTTTTTTTTTTTAGACATGGATGCTGGGGCCAGGGCTGAGCTAGGCAAATAATTTGGGCAGAGATTATAATATGCATTTGTTTGCAGAAATTGATTGAATTCATTTATGTACCATGTACCAGTCTAGATGCTAGAGATTTAGTGGTAAACAAGGCAAACAATACAATAAAGCATGAAGAGTACTGTGTTGGGGAAAGTATAGGATATAGAAAATCACATAGCTATTCTGGGTGCCTAGTAAGGCTTCCAGAAAGAAGTGTTGTTCAATAGTTGAGGGATGAGTAAGATTGAGCCAGATGAAATAAGATGAAGAACAGTGTGCCCAAGGCACAAAGCAAGATTATGGAGGTTCAAGAAATTGAGAGAGATTCAGTGTAGGGTGTAAGAGACAGAGGAGTTGGAAGTTAGGCAGGGACAGATCATGGAGGGTCTTTTAAGCCATGAAAAGAAGTCATTGGGAAGCCATTAAAGGGGTTTTAAGCCCTGGAGTGATGTGTTCAGATTTAGTTAAGATTTTATACTGCTTGCACTGCAGAGAATGGATTAAAGGAGATGGAGACTACAGTTAGGGAAACTAGGTGGAAGGCTTTTTTCAGTAGTTCAGGTGAGAGATGATACTGGCTATTGGCTTTTGAAATGAAGAAAAAGAGGGTAGAGTTGAGAGATATTCAGAAGATTGGTGATATTTATGATGTAGAGATGGATTAAGTGAAGGTAGCAATCCAGTAGTTAAGAATAGTGCCTAAGATTCTGTCTTGGGCAACTGGGTGAATGAGGAAACTATTTGCTGAGATAGAAACAATAGAGAAAGTATATTTGTGACGGGGGAGATCATGAGTTTGGATATTGTAAGTTAGCAGTATCTGTGGATGTCAAGTGTCGCTGTTGGATAATAGATCTGAAGCCTGGGAGAGAACTCTGGATTGCAGAAAAGATATTTAGGAATCAGCGTTAAATAAATCCTGTAGATTTTAAACTTAAATGACATGGGCCCCCCAACCCTGTTGAGAATAAGAGAAGGCTTAGGATATTTGAAGTCTCTTATCTATAGAGCAACCACCATAGTACTAGGAAGAAAGCCAGAAGAGTCTTGACATTAAGGAAACTGGGGAGAAGAACGTATTTTAAAGAAAAGGGTGTGATCAAAATGTCGTACGTTACAGGAAGGTGTCAAGCAACATAAGGACTTAGAAACAGGCCTTTAATTTAGCAACATTGATGAGAGCCATTTTATTGGTTGGTAGGGTGGAAGTTAGATTTCAGCAGAACAAATGAATGAGAGGTAAGGAAATGAAGATGATGTATTTAAAGATGTTTGTTTATAAAAAGGGAGGACCCCCAGAGTAGGTAAATCCAGAGGAAGAAGTGGCAAAGAAGAATTTCTTGTTGCTTTTGTTTATTTACTTTATAAGATGAAAAGCTATGACTTCGTTTTAAAATACTACAAGAAGAGAGCCACTAGAGGAGAGTGAAAGGTATATACGAGAGGATTCAAAATGGAGAATGTGTGCTTAATAGTCACATACATATGCACACAAACATATGCACCCTATTACGCTCGTAGTCTCCTTTGCACAGTAGTGACTGCTGATCGTCTACCACAACTATGTTTCCAAATAGGGGGGTGGAAATTGTCTCTCAGCCTAAACTTGTTATCCTACTAAAGAAAATCATAGACATGGGTTCTGTTTTTGAAGGACTTCAATACTAGGCGGACTGAATCCTCAAAATGGTCTCACCAGGAGACGTATCTGTATATACTGATGTGTTAAGTGGGAAAACAGCAAGATAAGTGCTATCATTTGTATTAAAAGGAGAAAAAGAAGAGGGCTGAGGTGGGAGGATCACTTGAGCCCAGGAGGTGGAGTCCAGCCTGGGCAACATGGTGAGACAACATTTCTACAAAAAGGAAAGGGAAAAAAGTGGGGGCCAGGCACAGTGGTGCACGCCTATAATCCCAACACTTTGGGAGGCCAAGGCGGGTAGATCACTTGAGCCCAAGAGTTGAAGACCAGCCTGGGCAACATGGTGACACCCAGTCTCTACAAAAAATACAAAAAGTAGCCGGGCATGGTGGCGCGTGCCTGTAGTCCCAGCTACTTGGGACGTGCAGTGAGCTGTGAACATGCCCCTGCATTCCAGCCTGGGCAACAGAGACCCTGTCTCAAAAAAAGGGGGGTGGGGCAGGTAATGATTGGATATGAATGTGTTTGTGATACAGTTACATGTGTAGACTGTCCACGAAAGCATACTCAGGAAACTGGTAATAAGTCGTTTGTATGGAAGGGAACTGAGTGTCGGAGTTGAAAGCAAAGTTAGAAGAGTACAGAAAAAAAAGTATGACTTTTCTTTACTATGTACATTGTCCTTTTTTAAAAAAAAGAATGTCCAGGAGAATGTCCAGTTGTCAGCAATGTAAAGATACAATACAAATAAAGGTTACATCACTCATTCAAATTGTTAAACAAGTCAGGAACGGATGATTTGAGAACTTAGTCATCGTGGACTAGAATCTACCATCTTTCTTTGAGATCATGGGAGGTGATGATTCTCAATGGTAGGTTTTGTGGTCATGTCGCATATTTCTTTCTTACTCTCTTAAATTATCAACAGAATGGTGGGAAGAATGATATGGTTGACATTGATCTGCTTTCTCCTCAAAGAAGAAAATTTATTAGGAACCTTTAAGGGATTTTGTCTCTTTTTTTCCCTCCCCCACTTCAGAAGAGAAATGTTTATCACTGCAACAAATGCCGGCTACAGTTTCTCTTTGCCAAGGACAAAATTGAACACAAGCTTCAACACCATAAAACCTTCCGTAAACCCAAGCAGCTGGAGGGCTTGAAACCAGGCACCAAGGTAAAGAGTTTGCCAGTGTCTTATAGGCTCAGGGAGGGAGGAATAGAGATTTTCAGTATTCTGAAATTCAGTGTGGGTTATGTCTCATCGTTACTTCCCTTGTTTCTCAGGTGACAATCCGGGCTTCCCGAGGGCAGCCACGAACTGTTCCTGTATCCTCTAATGATACACCTCCCAGCGCCTTGCAGGAGGCAGCACCACTGACCTCCTCCATGGACCCTCTGCCTGTCTTCCTTTATCCCCCTGTCCAGCGCAGCATCCAGAAGAGAGCTGTTAGGAAAATGTCAGCACCTTCTTCTAAGTGCTGGGCGGGTGGGGACTGGGTGGGCAGGATTATTCCTGATACACAGTGCGATCTGGTAGCTTTTTAGCAGGGTTTGTTGTCTGAAAATCCTACATTTTGGGGACCCCTGAGGCAGTAATGAGAATTCTTTCTTTTTTCCCACAGGAGTGTCATGGGCCGGCAGACATGCCTGGAGTGCAGCTTCGAGATCCCAGACTTCCCTAATCATTTCCCTACTTATGTACACTGCTCTCTGTGTCGCTACAGCACCTGCTGCTCTCGAGCTTATGCCAACCACATGATCAAGTAAGTTGTTTTTTAACCAGTATTTTAGCTTGAGAGTTCAGATTCTTTCTTTTTTTTTTTGGAGATAGGGTCTTGCCCTGTCCCCCTGGCTGGAGTGCAGTGGCACAATCTTGGCTCACTGCAACCTCTGCCTCCTGGGTTCAAGTGATTCTCCTGTCTCAGCCTCCCAAGTAGCTGGGATTACAGGTGTGCACCACCACACCTGGCTAATTTTTTTGTATTTTTAGTGGAGATGGGGCTTCACCATGTTGGCCAGGCTGGTCTCAAACTCCTGAGCTCAGGTGATTCACCTGCCTCGGCCTCGTAAAGTGCTGGGATTATGGGCGTGAGCCACTGCACCTGGTCCCAGCCAGATTCTTGAGCACTCATTTCGTTTTCTCCCCTGCTCCTAATATGTTTCCTCTTTCAACTCTTAGACCTATTTGTTCTTCTCTCCCAGCAGAGTGAGAGGCTTTGTTTTTTCAGTTTTGATGGTCTGTGCTACTAGGGCCAAGTAGCAGTAGTATTAGGTGGGAGGTGGTTAGAAATGCTGACTCTCAGCCCCACCCTAGGCCTGCTGAATCAGAATGTGAATTTTAATAGATCCTCAGGGGACTCGTATGCGTATTAAAGTTTAAGAAGCATGGTGACAGGAAAACTGGCTTAGGTTGAGATTAGGATGCACTGAAGAAGCGTCTCTTGTTGGGGGATTGTCACTGGCTGGTGATCTGTAGCTTAGCCAGC
The DNA here is from genome assembly GCF_047675955.1 of Chlorocebus sabaeus. Taxonomy (NCBI): domain Eukaryota; kingdom Metazoa; phylum Chordata; class Mammalia; order Primates; family Cercopithecidae; genus Chlorocebus; species Chlorocebus sabaeus. The sequence continues at coordinate 12,040,532 of NC_132923.1, forward strand.
AGAACTCCATAACTCATACCACTTCTTTGTCTTTCTCAGCAATCATGTTCCACGGAAGAGCCCCAAGTATTTGGCTTTGTTTAAAAATTCTGTGAGGTAAGAAAAAACTTACTGGCAGCATCTTAATTTTTCAGGTTTTTACATTAATTAATTTTCAGGTTTTTCATTATTTGGAGAGGTGGTTATGTGAATTAATTTCAGAGAAAAGAGAAAGAGGGAGGGCATTCCTTTTCTTTCTTAAGCCTCAAAGCTTAATGGTCTCAAGTGTCACTGCTGTATTTCTCTTAGATATTCTCGATTCTCTTTTTTAGTGGAATCAAGCTGGCCTGCACTTCATGTACCTTTGTTACCTCTGTGGGAGATGCTATGGCCAAGCATTTGGTATTCAACCCCTCTCACAGATCCAGCAGCATCCTGCCACGGGGTAAGTAGGAGAGATGGGGATTAGTTGAGCAAGGGGAGGAAAAAAGATCCAGGTTCGTACTGTATGCATCAGGAGCATGCCCACCTGGCCTCACTCATTCACCGTTGAGATGTACTGTACCAAATTAGAAACCTTCCGACCTAAAGTTTATAGAAAACTGGGAAAGCTGGTCACTGTGAACAGCGTATTTTTATGTAGTAAGTTGAAATCCCAGGGCACTGTCTTTGGAGGGCTTATTTCTTCACTGAGCTAACTTTTTTTATTGTTTCATTTTCCATAGGACTCACTTGGATAGCTCACTCAAGGTAACAAAAACTCACCTCACAATTTAATTTCTGGTTTGCAGTGTGTTTATTCTTTATTATTATTATCATCATATTATTATTTCAATTTCCTAGTTGAACTGAGATTTTTCCTCCTCTCTTTGCTCCTCACCCCTGTAGGCATGGCCAGACTCGTGACCGAGTGCATGACCGGAACGTGAAGAATATGTACCCTCCTCCTTCCTTCCCCACTAACAAAGCTGCCACTGTGAAATCTGCGGGGGCCACCCCAGCTGAGCCTGAAGAGCTACCAACTCCCTTAGCCCCAGCACTCCCATCACCAGCCTCAACTGCAACCCCACCACCAACCCCCACTCACACACAGCCTTTAGCCCTTCCACCATTGGCTACGGAGGGAGCTGAATGTCTGAATGTTGATGATCAGGATGAAGGGAGCCCGGTCACCCAGGAACCTGAGCCAGCATCAGGTGGTGGTGGTAGTGGGGTTGGCAAAAAGGAGCAGCTGTCTGTGAAGAAGCTTCGAGTAGTACTGTTTGCTCTATGCTGCAATACAGAACAGGCAGCTGAACACTTCCGAAATCCCCAGCGACGTATTCGGCGTTGGCTTCGACGTTTCCAGGCCTCCCAGGGGGAGAATCTAGAGGGCAAATATCTAAGCTTTGAGGCAGAAGAGAAACTGGCTGAGTGGGTGCTAACCCAGCGTGAACAACAGCTACCTGTAAATGAGGAGACCTTGTTCCAGAAGGCCACCAAAATAGGACGTTCTTTGGAAGGGGGATTTAAGATCTCCTATGAGTGGGCTGTGCGTTTCATGCTGCGGCACCACCTGACTCCCCATGCCCGGCGAGCTGTGGCCCACACCCTACCTAAGGACGTGGCAGAGAATGCAGGACTCTTCATTGAATTTGTACAACGGCAGATTCACAACCAGGACTTACCCTTGTCTATGATTGTGGCTATTGACGAGATATCCTTGTTCCTGGATACAGAGGTGCTGAGCAGTGATGACCGAAAGGAGAATGCCCTGCAGACGGTGGGCACAGGGGAACCTTGGTGTGATGTAGTCCTGGCCATTCTGGCAGATGGCACTGTCCTTCCCACCCTGGTTTTCTACAGAGGGCAGATGGATCAGCCTGCTAACATGCCAGATTCCATATTGCTAGAGGCAAAGGAGAGTGGCTACAGTGATGATGAGATAATGGAGCTGTGGTCAACTCGAGTGTGGCAGAAGCACACAGCTTGCCAGCGCAGCAAAGGCATGCTTGTGATGGACTGTCATCGCACTCACTTGTCAGAAGAGGTACTGGCTATGCTTAGTGCCTCTAGCACTTTGCCTGCAGTGGTCCCAGCAGGCTGTAGCTCCAAAATTCAGCCATTAGATGTATGCATCAAAAGAACTGTCAAGAACTTCCTGCATAAAAAGTGGAAGGAACAGGCTCGGGAAATGGCAGATACTGCATGTGATTCTGATGTCCTCCTTCAGCTGGTGCTTGTCTGGCTGGGTGAAGTGCTAGGTGTCATTGGGGACTGTCCAGAGCTGGTTCAGCGCTCCTTCCTGGTGGCTAGTGTTCTGCCTGGCCCTGATGGCAACATTAACTCACCTACAAGAAATGCTGACATGCAGGAGGAGCTAATTGCCTCCCTAGAGGAGCAACTAAAGCTGAGTGGGGAACATTCTGAGTCTTCCACTCCACGACCCAGATCATCTCCTGAAGAGACAATTGAGCCTGAAAGCCTTCACCAGCTCTTTGAGGGTGAAAGTGAGACCGAGTCTTTCTATGGCTTTGAAGAAGCTGACCTAGATCTGATGGAGATTTGAGTGGGGTCATGAGGGGGTGTGGAGTGGGGGTGGGAACATGTGAGGGAGGGTAAAGGGGCTTAGGGAAAAGGGGGCATACCAGGTGGGGTATTTGGTTTATATTTTTTAATTTTACACCACCACTCCCCCCTGAAGTTGACTTACACTTCCCTGTGGATTTGTGGATTAATTAGGAAAACCAATAGTAATCACGTCTGAGCCAAGGAGCTGGCCCATTGGTCATTCACTTCTGCTAAAAACAGGTTTTTGTGACTTTTTTTTTTTTTTTTAAATTTAAATCACTGTGTTTGGTATTTTTCTGACAAAATTAAGAAAAAGAAAAAAAAAATTGTGGGCGAATGTTAAATTTTGTTTCCCCTTTTACCTCGATTGTATCATAGTACTTCTGGTTTTTTGTTTTATTGTGTGGCCAATGTCTTTGGGCATGATGCTATCTAATCATTGTCAATGTGAGAACATTTCTGAAGATGGGAAAGACAAATTATGTAGCTCACAAACTGGTTTATTATATATATGGATAAAAAACTTTTTTCATTGTGGTCTTAACACTTTTATATAAAAATGAAAATGGAAAAAAAAGTCCCACTGAACTCTCTCTTCCTTCTCCTTTTCTTGCCTTCCCTCTCCAGAGATGTTGGTTTCTACAGCAACCCTAGATATAAAATTGTGGCTTTAAAAATGCATGAAACCACCTTTAATTATCCAGAATGAATAGATTTGTCTTTTCCTCACCACCTTCCCTCCAAAACATGACATAAACAATATTTTTTGCACTTGTGATCCTTGGCCCCTTTCCCTGTTCTCACACCATCCATCACTCTGGACAAAGGATGATACAGGTGTTATTAGCAAGCAAGAGGTACTGAGGTGATCAGTTTTAGGGTGGAAGCCATTCCCAGTTTGAGTCTTCATCCTGTAAGCCCCCAGGGGCAGTCCCTACTTTATTGAACTTCATCCTGTTAAATGGCGAACATGCCTGTTCAAGGGATTGCTGGTCCTATAGTCAGGAGCTAATTGTTGAAGAAGTGTTGAACTTCAAAAAGACAAGACAGACTACTTGTTGAAATCCAGCGTACTCTGTGGCTTTCCCCTATTTCTCTTAATACTTAGGGAAGAATCTGATAGGAAGAAGCGCACAGGGGTGTGCACAAAGAAAATGACATGAATCTTTATTTTTCACTGCCAGCTTCAAGGAAAAAATTTTTTCTACAGTTTGCATGAGGGATTTTTTTAATTGTATGTACTCATGGTTTTAAACCAAAACGTACTGTACCGTACAGAGAAAAGGAGCAAAAAACCAAGTCTTCTGTTTATCCTGAGACTTTCAACAATGTTCCCCTCCTGTGAGCCAAGGAGGCAACCTGCACAAGCTTGTAAATGGTTCGTCTTTAAAATGTACATAAGTGGAACATTTAATAAAATGAGGGGAAATGGATTTATAAACTTGTTTTTTTTCTAGGTGACCTTGTTTAATAGGCTTTCACAGACTGGGAAATGCTCAAGATGTGATGGGCCTGGTGGTACAGGTGTGACATTTGTTACCACCCATTTCTCCCACCCCAGCCCGCTTTTTTGTTTTTTTTTCATCCCCCAGCACACTATAATATAGTGAACTGGAAAAGTCCCTTCCAGAAACAGCTTGGCCAGCTTTGTGAACCCTTGACATCTGAAAACAACTAAGGATCCATCTGGGCTTCTCTTCCCCAGCTTTTTGCCTGATGCCATTTTATTGACTATGGACTTTGAAGTCAGCCTTTGCCTTTGAGAAAGTTCAAGAACTGATTGGTCACTTCTATCTACAACTTAATCCTACTCTTTGGTAGTTTCTGCAGCAGCCACAGCCTTAGCAGAGCTGGGGTTCCCGTCCTCTGCACATGATTGACTTTCTTGATGGGTAATTTTTTTTAAGATCATAATACCAACAGCGGATCAGCTGGGTTTTGGCCAGGAAGTTGTCTTTGTGGACTCTGCCTGCATGGCTTAGTAGTAGAAGGAAATTTTTTTTGGTTTTGTTTTTTATAATTCAGTTTAATCAATAAACATGTATTTATTGACTATTTTCTGTGTTGAGACTGAATGTGTGGAGGTTTCAGGTTGAAAGCTCATTGTTTTCTTTTGCCTTACAAGTTTGTTGTTACAGACAATGCAAGTGGAGGGATGGTTTGATTTTTCCTTCAGTTCTCTCACTGAATTTCTATACTTTGAATTTGCTGCCTATATTTTCTTTCTCAAGAAGTTTGAAGAGGATATGTGTCAGAGTCACCTACAGTGTTCATTTTAAAAATTCAGGCTGGGCATGATGGCTCATGCCAGTAATCCCAGCACTTGGGAGGCTGAGGCAAGAGGTTGCTTGAGCCCAGAAATTCAAGGCTGCAGTAAGCTATGATCGTGCCACTGCACTCCAGTCTGGGCAACAGAATGAGAATTTTGTCTCTAAAATATTCAGGTTTAGAACCATTCCAGGGATGGTTGATGTCCCAGCTGACTTGAGGGCAACCTGAGACAGAACAGCTCTACTAGATTATCTTTAAAGTGGTATTTTAATGAAAATCACAGCCAACATTAAGAAATCTGTATCCTTTGATAATCCAGTGTAGTGGGAGAAGATTTGGGAGAAGAATTTGAACACAAAAAGCCAGTTAGCACACAAAAATTAAGTCGCTTCTACAGGAAGCTCTGCTTCTAATACAGCTCCAAATGACGCTAGTGTGTCTTTCTGTGTCGTGCAGAGAATTCTGTATGTGCTGCAAGACCCCAAGGGTTCTCCAACCAAGGAGGGAGATGGCACATAGCAGTACTCAGCAGTTTTGCACTTGGTGTGACCCAGTCAGACAAAAACCACTCAGCAAGCATTTTGAAGAATTTATTTACTTTACAAAAGAAGAGTCTTATCTTTGAACCAGCCAAGTTCAAAGTTAAAAGTAGGGTATAACTTCATCTAACAATGCATCTTCATATAACAGATAATGCATCTGTATTTCATTCAAAGCCACTAAAAAAGGAAGAGAGAATAATAAAAGTGTAAAGCATAAAGGGATCAATTCCTAAAAATAGCTGTACCGTCCAACCAAAACCCTCTCCACCCATTTTCCTGGATGAGTCTCCCAGAAAAGCCCAGCTTAGTGTAAGCCAAAGACCTCCCCAATCTGTCACCAATTTTTTTCCTATTACTAACCTGATCATGTGGGCAATATCCCAGTTGGTCTCTGCAGACAATGGTCCCTCTATTTCAACACCTTTTTCAGTTACAGTGGCGATTTGAAACTGGAAAAAAGCAGAGCATTCAATAATGCCCACCCCTTAAAGAAGTCCTTAAATGAAAGGTCAAGTGGAGGTCTTCCCCAGGGTAAAAATAGGAGTTACACAAGTGAGGCAATCTGTTCTTCAAAGCATAGAGACCCAGGGATTGCAAGGATTCAGAGCCCACCAATTAGGTTCCCAGCACATCCCTCACCCGGTTGTAAGAACGGGCATCTCGGTAGTACAGCACTCGCATGCAGCGTTCTACTAGGTCTCGGGCCTCGGTCTGGCTTAGCACTGGCTGCTTCTCCAGAACTTCTCGCAGCAGAGGCTAGGGAGATTGGGGGAAACCATGGTAGATATTGGGCTGAATAACAGGCTAGTTGTCTCAAATCTATGGTATAAAAAGCATGAGAGTGAAAAGATGACATTCTACCTCGTGCCTCACCAGAATGAAACTCTGCTTACTAATAAGCTAAGAGCCACTTCAAGCGGAAGTTCTAGGGTGTCCTCTCTCTGCATGTCTACTGACTCCCAGACATTCCATCTTGTCACTGGAAATCAGTGTCAACACCTACAGCCCCCAGACTACAAAGAAAACCATCTGCCCAGTAATAGGGATCCCAGCCCATCCCTCGTATCAGAATTTCAGGAGAAACGGAGACAACCACTAATCCATTTCCTTTTGTCTTCCCTTTTCCCCACCTCTAGACTCACTACTTACCTGAGCCAAGTATGCACCATAACCAGTGGCCAGCGAAGGGGCTTCATAGGCTACACCAAGCATGTCCACATAACCGAGGAAGCTAACAGGACACAATGGATCAAAACTCATTTCACCTTAGGTTCATCTTAGCTGAAGAAGGGGACCATGGGGTCTGAGTTAAAGTGGGATTCACTTGGGGAGAAGAGACAGAAGAGATACTACACAGGTACTAGGTTGGGTGGTAAAGGAAATAAGTTATTTGTATTCATATGAACCTCTCTCCATCAGCATAGCCTCCGATGACCATGGTATTCCACAAAGGGTTCATCTTCGAGCGCCGGCTGTACATGGCCCTGGTCAGCCATGAATGAATAGCTCTAGGACTATAACTATGTCCATCTCCCAGAAGCTCCTCATCAATCCTTAAAAGGAATTGGTTGTGAGAAAAGGGAGAGAATTAAGTCGGGGTCTCCACCCATCCCCAAAAGAAGTTACCACACCTTCCCCCATTTTACACCTCCTAATGCCAAAAACTTTATTGCAAACACTCTTAGATCGCCGACCTCCAACAACTGTTCCAGTCCCCCGCCGCAACATCAAGTCCCCCCATTCCATCGAAGGGAATAAAAAACAGGGGACTCCCCTCTCTACTTGGGAACCACTCTCCTGTTCTCTGGATGACTTACACCATCTGGCCGAGAACTTGCTTCAAATACTGGAAATCAGCATAGTCCCCAGAGGCACCCAGCATGGTACTGTTGTTGACTCGCATGATGCGAGATATGTTGCGGAAACGAGCCAAGGAGCCGTAGGATCCCAGCATGTCTGCGGCAATCACCACTCCGCCCTCGAACTTAACGCCAAGGACTGAGGTCCCGGTCACCATGGGGTTCCTAAAGAGTGAGAACGGTGGGAGCTGAGCGGGGGGATGGCCTGCGCCCTCTTTCGCGCACTGAGCTCCGCTTCTGATTTTCTACAATTCCTTCCAATTATTCTGCATTCTCCAGGACTCTGCGCCCCGAGCTCCCCTGCCGTTCGCGCCCCCGGGGTTGCCGCCTCACCTTCCCGGGCTCTCAAAACTGGCCGGCAGCACCAGGCCCCATGGTCCCTCCCCCTACGCAAGCGAAAGCGCCGAGAACTTACTGGGTCCGTGTGATTGGACCTCTGTAAAGTGCAGACGCCGGATCCATGAAGGAATCGGGAGTGGACGGAATGCGGTAAAACTGTCCTGGGGCCGGACCCCCCGCCCAAAGTCCGGACCGCGACCCCAAAAACGCTTCCATCTTAGTCACGGTAGCAGAAAAAATGAAAGCGCTTGCGCCAACGGAAGCGGAAGTGAACCTTCAGTGTCACTTGTTTCTTTTTCCTGTAGGCGAGTTCCAGCAGCCATGTTGATGAGGTCGCAGCTGAACGTGCAGTAATCCTAGGTGGCGACCGAGACAGGGAGTTGAAATTGCCCAACATCGCTTCACATCGCATCTCCGTGGAGTTTGGACCAGATCACAGCGTTCTAACACACGATTCAAGGAGGAGCGAGGCATGAAGGTGGGGTGGGGAGGTGGCCACTTAAAAGACGCTGATCACAAATTTTTTTTTTTTTTTGAGACGGAGTCTCGCTCTGTCCCCCAGGCTGGCGTGCAGTGGCGCGATCTCGGCTCACTACAACCTCCGCCTCCCAGGTTCAAGCGATTCTCGTGCCTTAGCCTCCCGAGTAACTGGGATTACAGGCATGAGCCACCACGCCCGGCTAATTTTTTGTATTGTTAGTAGAGAGGGGATTTCACCATGTTGGCCAGGCTGGTCTCGAACTCCGGATCTCAGGTGATCCGCCTGCCTCGGACTCCCAAAGTGCTGGGATTACAGGAGTAAGCCGCCTCGCCCGGCCGAGAAATCACAGTTCTCATGTTCCTTTTGGATCATTATCAAAAAGCCCACATGAAAATATCAGTGGACACAGGATCTCTTACATCTGTACTCCTCAGAGCAGCCCCACGTGGCAGGCATTATTCGACCCATTTCGTAAATAGGAAACCGAGACTTGCGGTGTAGTGATTTACCCAGTCACACAGCCGATAACGGTACAACTGAATCTTGAAGCCAGAATAAAAAAGGAATCAGGGCCCGGTGCTGTGGCTCATGCCTGTAATCCCAGAACTTTGGGAGGCCAAGACGGGAGAATCACTTGAACCCAGGAATTCAAGACCAGCCTTGGCAACATGGTGAGACCTTATCTCTACAAAAACCAAAAACAAACAAAAAAAATTACCCAGGCGTGGTGGTGCACGCCTGTAATTCCAGCTATTTGGGAGGGCGAGGTGGGAGAATTGCCTGAACCCAAGGGAGGTTGCAGTGAGCTGAGGTTGCCCCACTGCACTCCAGCCTGGGCAACAGAGTGAGACCCTGTCTCAAAAAAAAAAAAAAAAAAAAAAAAAAAAAGTATTAATGTATACTCTTGTGTATACCCTGTGGGATGTGATAGCTCGGGTGGATCAAGCACTCTCTGTGGAACCTTGGACAAGTCTGAAAGTTTCCTTATTGTCAAGGGCCCTTGCCCACCTCTAAAGAAGCAGAAAAATTCCACTGAAAGTGTAGGGGTGAAACTAAATTCCAGGGGTTTCCTTCTCAATGTAACTCCATAGCAGAGGCTGGAAACAGTGTCTTGAAATTGGTGAACTTTGTCAAAGATAAACAAAGCCAGACAATAAAGTGGAAAGGACAGATTTCAATCAGTAGTAACTACTGCAATAAGGAAAAAGAGTTCAGCATGAACTGAACTCGACTGCAATTTGTATACAAGTAATGGGTATTTTATAGGGAAAACGAGGTTAGGGAACGGTGAGACAGAGGGTCATTAGAGTCAGGGAAGTGAACATTTACAGAATTAGTCAATGTAAATATGCTTAGCTCAGTGATGTCTGCTAGCTGGCAGTTATGGAAGTTAGGATTCCATCCTCCCACAGAGACTAGTGAGGATACTGTCCTCAACACTGTCCTTACGTGTCTTTTGTTTGTTTTTTGAGACAAGTTCTGGCTCTGTCACCCAGGCTGGAGTGCAGTGGCGTGATCTCGGCTCACTGCAACCTAGGCCTCCGCGGCTCCAGTGATCTTCCATCTGCAACCTCTCGAGTAGCTGGGGACTACAGGCACTACAACCAGCTAAATTTTGTTGTTGTTGTTGTTGTTGTTGTTTCTTTTTTTGAGAGGGAGTCTCACTCTGTTGCCCAGCCTGGAGTGCAGTGGCACGATCTCAACTCACAGCAACTTCCACCTCCCTGGTTCAAGCGATTCTCCAGCCTCAGCCTCATCAGTAGCTGGGGTTACAGGTGTGCACAACCGTGCCCAGCTAATTTTTTGGGAGTTTTTTTGTATTTTTAATAGAGACAGGGTTTCATCACATTGGCCAGGTTGGTCTCGAACTCCTGACCTCAGGTAATCCTATCACCCCAACCTCCCAAAGTGCTGGGATTACAGGCGTGAGACACCACGACCAGCCTAATTTTTGTATTTTTTTTTTTTTTTGAGAGATCGGGGGGGATCTCACCATGTTGCCCAGGCTGGTTTCAAACTCCTGAGCTCAAGAAATCTGCCCACCTCAGGCTGGGCACGGTAGTTCATGCCTGTAATCCCAGGACTTTGGGAGGCTTAGATGGGCGGATCACCTGAGGTCAGGGGTTCGAGACCAGCATGGTCAACGTGGTGAAACCCCGTCTCTACAAAAAATACAAAAATTAGCCGGGTGTGGTGGCACACGCCTGTAATCCCAGCTACTCGGGAGACTGAGGCAAGAGATTTGTTTGAACCCAGGAGACAGAGGTTGCAGTGAGACAAGATTGCGCCACTGCACTCCAGCCTGAGCAACAGACCTAACGAAACACCATCTCAAAAAAAGAAAAGAAAGAGAGAAAAGAAGAAAGGAGAAAAAAGGAGAGAGAAAGGAAGGAAGGAAAGGAAGAAGGAAGGGAGGGAAGGAGGGAGGGAGGGAGGGAGGGAGGAAGGAAGGAAGGAAGGAAGGGAAAGGAAAGGAAGGAGGGAAAGAAGGAAGGAAGCTGCCCTTATTTTGGCAACCTTGAGTTTTCTCAGGCAGACACTTTAAGGCGGGAGAGGGTCACCTAAGGGATGTGACCCTGAGCTTTTAGAAGCTATGTTACCGGTGGGGTAATATAGCTATATATTTTATCTATACATAAAATACTTATTTAAATGAGAGGATCCAGAGCCATCCAGCCTGAGAGTAGGATGTCAGAGAAAGCAAACTGCTAACTACTGATGATGCAATATTCAAAAGGTAAGAACAAGACACAAGACATCTTGGCTCACTGCAACCTCCACTGCCCAGGTTCAAGCAATTGTCCTCCCTCCGCCTCCTGAGTAGCTGGGACTATAGGCGCCCACTACCATGCCTGGCTAATTTTTGTATTTTTGGTAGAGATGGAGTTTCACCATGTTGGCCAAGCTGGTCTCGAACTCCTGACTTCAGGTGGTCTGCCCACCTCAGGTTCCAAAGTGCTGGGATCACAGGCGCACAGGCGTGAGCCAACACGCTCAGCCCGCTACTCCACTTCTTAAGAGAATGGGATTTGAACTTTCAACTCCAATACAGTTAAGGATTCTTTCTTGACCTACTCAAGGTCTGTCCCAAGGGACTAGAACAGAAAGATGAGAAAGAAAACATATCCAATGTATCCTTGGCTGCACTAGTATGTGAGTCTGCCTTGAGGATACCCTGAGGATTTTTGAAGTTTTATATCCTCTGTAATTCAATTCTATAACACCTCTCATAGCATTCGTCATAACTTGGAAGACTGTCTGCCTTACTAAGCTAAAAGTTCCGTACAGGCTGGAACTGAGTCTGTCTTGCAAAGTGTCCTTTGGTGCACAAAAGCTTTTAATTTTGATGTAGTCCTATTTATTTTCTTTTCTTGTCCTGACTTTGGTGTCATTTCCAGAAATCATTGCCAAATGCAATGTCATGAAGCTTTTCCCCTGTTCTGAGTTCAGTTTTAGCTCTTAGTTTAAATCTTTGATTCATTTTGAATTAATGTTTGTATTGCTGTAACTTCATTCTTTTGTACATCTATATCCAGTTTTCCCACTACTGTTTGTTGAAAAGACTCTACTTTCCCCATTGAATGGTCTTGGCACCCTTGCCAAAACTCATTTGAGGCTGGCTGTGGTGGCTCACATCTGTAATTCCAGCACTTTGGGAGGCCAAGGTAGGAGGATTTCTTGGGCTCAAGAGTTCAAGACCAGCCTGAGCAATATAATGAGATCCTATATCTACAAAAACATTAAAAATTAGCCAAGTGTGGTGGCATGTGCCTATAGTCCCGGCTACTCGGGAGGCTGAGGCAGGAGGATTGTGTGAGCCCAGGAGTTCAAGGCCACAATAAGCTATGATTACACCACTGCACTCCAGCCTGGGCAACAGAGTGAGACCCTGTCTCACAAAAAAAGCCCAAAACTCGTTTGATCATGTATGTGAATGTTTATTTCTGGGCTCTCTATTCTATTCTTTGTCCTTTTTTTTTTTTTTTTTTTTTGAGACTGAGTCTCGCTCTGTCACCCAGGCTTGAGTGCAGTGGCACGATCTCAGCTCACTGCAGGCTTTGCCTCCCAGGGTTCACACCATTCTGCTGCCTCTGCCTCCTGAGTAGCTGGCACTACAGGCACCCGCCACCACGCCCAGCTAATTTTTTGTATTTTTTAGTAGAGACGGAGTTTCACCATGTTAGCCAGGATGGTCTTGATCTCCTGATCTCATGATCTGCCCACCTCGGCCTCCCAGAGTGCTGTGATTACAGACGTGAACCACTGTACCTGGCCAGTATGTCTATCTTTATGACAGTACCACACTGTTTTGATTAATGTAGCTTTGTCATAAGTTTTGAAATCAGGAAATGTGAGACCTATAACTTTGTTCCTCTTCAAGATGGTTTTGGTAAAAGTGTTTTTCTTAAACTTTTATTTTTGTAGCATTTATCCTTTGGCACAGGTTGATAGTTACTTTCTTTTGGAACTTTAAATGTGTTATTTCATCGTCTCCTGGCTGTCACTGGTTTTTTGTTTGTTTGTTTGTTTTTTGGTTTTTTGTTTTGTTTTGTTTTGTTTTGTTTTTTGAGACAAAGTCTTACTCTGTTGCCCAGGCTGGAGTGCAGTGGTGCAATCTCAGTTCACTGCAACCTGTACCTCCTGAGTTCAAGTGATTCTCCTGCCTCAGCCTCCCAAGTAGCTGGGTTTACAGGTGTGTGCCACCACGCCCAGATGATTTTTGTCTTTTTAGTAGAGATGGGTTTTCATAATATTGGCCAGACTGGTCTCAAACTCCTGACCTCAGGTGATCTGCCTGCCTCAATCTCCCAAAGTACTAGGACTACAGGTGTGAGCCACTGCACCCAGCCAACTTCCATTGTTTTTGTTGAAAATTTACCTATTAGTCATATTGTTGTTTCTTTGAAGGTAATGTGGCTTTTTTCCCTCTGACTTCAAGATGTTTAATAGTTTTTTGTTTGTTTGTTTTTTTGTGTTTGTTTTGAGATGGAGTTTTGCTCTGTTGCCCAGGCTGGAGTGCAATGACATGATTTTGGCTCACTGCAACCTCTGCCTCCCGGGTTCAAGCAAACTTGCAAAGAAATTCTCCTGCCTCAGTCTCCCCAGGTAGCTGGGATTACAGGCTCACATGCCACCATGACTGACTAATTTTTGTATTTTTAGTAGAGATGGGGTTTCACCATGTTGGCCAGGCTTGTCTTGAACTCCTGGCCTCAGGTAATCCACCTGCCTCAGCCTCCCAAAGTGCTGGGATTATGAGCGTGAGCCACCACGCCTGGCCAGTGATTAATAGTATTACTAGTATATTCTTACAAATGGTTTTGTTTGTATCTGCCCTGCTTGGGTTTGCTGAGCTTCTTGACTCTGTGAGTTGATACCTTTCATCGGTTTGGAAAATTATCTGGCCTCAGGGGCTATAAAAGGAAGATAAGAAAGAAAACATGTCCAGCTTATCCATGGCTGCACTACTGTTTTTATCTCTTCTGATATTGGTTTTGCCCAATATTCTCTCTTCTCTCCTTTTGAGACTCCAGTTGTATGTATGCTAGATAATTTAGCTTACCCCAATCTTCCTCCTTTCTTTTTCTTTTTTATTCTTTTTTTAAATCTCTGTCCTTCAGTTTGAGTATTTTCTACTGATCTGTCTTCAAGTTCACTAATCCTATGTTCTGCTGTACCCAATCTGCTGTTAAACCAGTACACTGAGTTCTTAATTTCAGATTTTTTTCAGTTTTAATACATTCATTTGACTTTTTTATAGATTCCATTTCTCTGTTTAAATGATCCATATTTTCATCTATATATTCATCATTTTCTCTATTTTCCTTACATGTTAATAGTAGTTATTTTACATTCTTGAATGCTAACTCTAATATCTGGATCATCTGTTGGTCTGCTTCTATTATCTTTTTTTTTTTTTTTTAATTTTGGTCACGTTTGGTCACGTTTACTTTTCTCTTTACAAGTTTTACAATTTTGTATTGTTTGCCAGAAATTATGAGTAAATGTAGAGGAGTCATATCATATTATCTTCTACCAGAGAGAGTTTTCCCTTTTTTCTATTAGGCAGATAGAGTAAGGATTTGATCACTTCAATTAAATCTGGGATTAGACTGTGTCAGGACTGGGTTGCTGTTTCAGCCTGGTTCACCCCTCTTCTCACAACCTTTTATTGTTGTTTTGCTCTGTTACCCAGACTAGAGTGCAGTGGTGCAATCATGGCTCAATGAAACCTCTACCTCCTGGGCTCAGGTGATCCTCCCACCTCAGCCTCCCGAGTAGCTGGGACCACAGGTGCGTGCCACCATGCCTGGCTAATTTTTCTTTTCTTTTTCTTTTTTATTTTTTTAAGAGGTGGGGGTCTTACTATGTTGCCCAGGCTGGTTTCAAACTCCTGAACTCATGCCATCCATCCACCTCAGCCTGCTGAAGTGCTGGGATTACAGGTGTGAGCTACTGCGCCCGGGCTCTCACAACCTTCGATTGAAAACTGGGCCGGGCGCAGTGGCTCAAGCCTGTAATCCCAGCACTTTGGGAGGCCGAGACGGGCGGATCACGAGGTCGGGAGATGGAGACCATCCTGGCTAACACGATGAAACCCTGTCTCTACTAAAAAATACAAAAAACTAGCCGGGCGAGGTGGCGGGCGCCTGTAGTCCCAGCTACTCCGGAGGCTGAGGCAGGAGAATGGCATAAACCCGGGAGGCGGAGCTTGCATTGAGCTGAGATCCGGCCACTGCACTCCAACCTGGGCGACAGAGCGAGACTCCGTCTCAAACAAAAAATAAATAAAAGAAAAAAAAAAAAAGAAAACTGGACAGGTATTCATCCTCTCTGCCCTGAAATACGGAATGATATTGAGCTAGCTCTCCAGGCTTCTACTTCATGCAGACTCAAAATCTGGCAAATATCTTGAGGAGGAGAAAACCAGTTGAGTAATTGAGGCTCTTCTCCTTGCCCTGCCTCAGCAGATCTACTTTTTAAAATCAGTAATTACAGACCATAAGAGATTCAGTCTGCCTTTTAGGAGTTTTTAGCCTGACTCTCCAGGCTCCTGCACATTCCCAGTGTTCAGCAAATATTCCATAGGTAAAACTGGCCATAATTAGAGGCCCCCTAAGTTTCCAAGTTGCTTTGCATGACCACCAGAAACTTTTGGTGGTCTTCCCAAGGAGAGGCATTCTGTCTAGGTTAAACTCAATCCTAAACATATGCTCAACTCACCTCAGAAAAATTCTCCCCTCTCTGAAATTTTAGTTCATCTAGTCCTCATTCCTTCCTCAGCCCTTTGGTAACATTGTTTAAAATAAGGTCAGGCACAGCACTTTCTGATATAATCACCCCTATAATCCCAGCACTTTCTGAGGCCAAGGCTGGCAGTTCACTTGATCCCAGCAGTTCAAGTTCACGGCCAACATAATGGGACCCTATCTCTAAAAAAAAAAATGTTAAATTAGCCAGACCTGGTGGTATGCGCCTGCAGTCGCAGCTACTCAGGAGACTGAGGTGAGAGGATGGCCTGCACTCAGGATGCCGAGGCTGCAGTGAGCCATGATGGTGCCATTGCATTCCAGCCTGGGTGGCAGAGCGAGACTCTGGCTCAAAAATAAGGAACAAAAATAAGGCCAGACGTGGTGACTCACACCTCTAATCCCAGCACTTTGGGAGGCCAAGGAGGGCATATCACGAGGTCAAAAGATCGAGACCATCCTGGCCAACATGGTGCAAACACGTCTCTATTAAAAATACAAAAATTAGCTGGGCATGGTGGTGGGCACTTGTAATCCCAGCAACTGAGGAGGCTGAGGCAGGAGAATCGCTGGAACCCGAGAGGTGGAGGTTGCAGTGAGCGGAGATCATGCCACTGCACTCCAATCTGGCAACAGAGTGAAACTCTGTCTCAAAATAAAAAATAAATAAATCAAAATAATAAAGTTGAAAAGAATAAACACACGTTCAGAACACACGTTATTGCCCTGAACCACTAGGCCTGGCCCACCCCGTGCTGAGCACCTCTCATACTGGGAAAGCTCACAACCAGGAAAGCCTGGAAGAACAACAGTTTACACATCCAGTTCTGTGCCCTCTGTTCCTCTGATGTTCCACCTTCAAGGGTTCACTGAACTGTGTAACTCCCAAGTTCTGGAATAGGGAGAGGAAATTTTGTGCTCAACCTCCACACCTTTCTCTGACCAGTGAACCTGTCTGATGATGGATATTCAGATTTCTCACTAATCTGTGCTAAATTGAACAAAATTAGAGACTGGCAATTAGAAGGGCAGTTCTAACATGCTTCCGGCCAAGATTATGCTCCAGAGTCATTGTTCTTTAGTCAGGGTAGATTAGAGTCAAGCTTTACACCTCTAGGCAAAGGTCACTGAGGTCTGAAGCAATGTTTAAGGCCTTGCGCACTGGCTCATGCCTATAATCTCAGCACTTTGGGAGGCCAACACGGGCAGATCACCTGAGGTCAGGAGTTCAAAACCAGCCTGGTCAACATGATGAAATCTCGTCTCTACTAAAAATACAAAAATTAGCCAGGCTTGATGGTGGGTGCCTGAAATCCCAGCTACTTAGGAGGCTGAGGCAGGAGAACCACTTGAACCTGGGAGGCGGAGGTTGCAGTGAGCCAAGATTGTGCCATTGCACTCCAGCCCGGGCAACAAGAGTGAAACTGTCTCAAAAAAAAAAAAAAAAAAAAAAAAAGAAAAGGAAAACAACTTGATAACACCTAATAAAACTGAAAACTATACATGCTAAATTACCCAATAAACCTATAACATAGAGACACTCACATGTGCACGTTAGGAAGTAGATTCCAGAATTTTCATCAGAACATTGTTTGTAATAGCAAAAAAATAGAAACAGTCTAAATGCTCATCAAGGGGGGGAGTAGATAAAATGCAATATATTATTACAAAAGAGTACTACAAGGTAGCTTAAAGGAAAGAGCCTAATGTATCAAACACATTGTTGAGTGAACCAGATAAACCACAGAATGACATATATGATATGGTACCATTTGTGCTAATTTAAACACACAAAACAACACTAAGGATGTGTGTGTGTGTGTGCATGTGCGCACAAGCATGTGTGTGAAATTGGCTCATGGTGGCAGTTGAAAATGAGTTTTGTATAGTCTTACTTATAATGACACTCTGGGAAAAAAACGAAGGAACTTCTGAAACATTTTCCAGCAATAAAAAATAAACGAAAGTGGCCCGGTGTGGTGGCTCACGCCTGTAATCCCAGCACTTTGGGAGGCCAAGGCGGGCAGATCACAAGGTCAGGAGATCGAAACCATCCTGGCTAACACGGTGAAACCCCGTCTCTACTAAAAATACAAAAAATTAGCCAGGCATAGTGGTGGCGCCTGTAGTCCCAGCAACTCGGGAGGCTGAGGCAGGAGAATGGCGTGAACCTGGGAGGCGGAGCTTGCAGTGAGCAGAGATCGTGCCACTGCACTGCGGCCTGGGCGACAGAGCAAGACTCATTCTATAAATAAATAAATAAATAAATAAATAAATAAATAAATAAATATGAAATCTGCCAATTATAATGGAATTAAAGCAGGAAGTAGGCTTTCCTGGGGAAAGGGGAGGAAGGTAGTAACTTGGTCCCTGGAGAGGGAAACGGTGGGTTGGGAGAGGTTATAATACGATTTTAGATTTTAGCATTACTGTAAATATTTTTTTTGACAGATGAGTTCTCACTATGTTGCCCAAGCTGGAGAGCAGTGGCTATTCACAGGCAAGATCATTATGCCACTACACATGGCTTTGAGACTTTGAGAGAGACTTTGTTTGGAAGAAAGTACAAGGAGAGAATAGGAATTTCTACCTGGTAATCCAAAGAATTCTTTTGGCTCTTATTCAACACCACCAAGGTGGTCCTCTATGAGGCTGCAGGGACCACAGCTTTATTGGGCTTGGGGTGCTGCCTAATGCAGAGACAGCTTAGATGACAACACCCAAGGCCCTTCAAATACCTGGAAAGCCTTCCCAAGAAGGATAGGTACAGCCAGGCACAGCAGCTCATGACTGTAATCCCAGTACTTTGGGAGCCTGAAGTGGACAGATCACGAGGTCAGGAGTTCAAGACCACCCTGGCCAACACAGTGAAACCCCATCTCTACTAAAAATACAAAAAAAAAAAATTAGCCAGGTGTGGTGGCAGGCGCCTGTAGTCCCAGCTACTTGGGAACCTGAGGCAGGAGAATCGCTTGAACACAGAAAGTGGAGGTTGGTTGCAGCGAGCCGAGATTGCACCACTGCACTCCAGCCTGGGCTACACAGCGAGACTTTGTCTCAAAATAATAATAATAATAATAAGCTTGGAGTGGTGGCTCATGCCTGTAATTCCAGTACTTTGGGAGGCCAAGGCAGGCAGATCACGTGAGGTCAGGAGTTCGAGACCAGTCTGGCCAACATGGTGAAATCCCGTCTCTGCTAAAAATACAAAAATTAGCTGGCCATGGTGGCAGGTGCCTGTAATCCCAGCAACTCAGTAGGCTGAGGCAGGAGAATCGCTTGAACCTGGGAGTTAGAGGTTGCAGTGAGCTGAGATAGCGCCATTGCACTCCAGTCTGGGCAACAAGAGCAAAATTCTCTCAAATAAATAAATATACAAAGTAAAAATTACCCAACTTCACTCTTTTCCCAAGTAACCTTCATTTATATCTTATTGTGTCTTTCTAGACTGTTTTTATCCACATGCAAACAGAATTGTTTTATTTTTTGGAATGGAATCGTGTTATATACAGTTTGGCAGCCTGCTTTTTGCTCTCAAATGTCTTGGCCCTCCTTTCCTGTATAGTCTACTTAGCTTGTAATTGCTTCACAATATTCCACAGCACAGATATATTATGAACTATTTAACCTTTTTTTTTTTTTTTTTTTTTTTGGAGACAAGGTCTCGCTCTGTCACCCAGGCTGGAGTGTAGTGGTGCAATCCATGGTTCACTGCGGCCTCAACCTCCTGGGCTGAAGGGATCCTCCTGCCTCAGCCTACCGAGTAGCTGAGACCACAAGCGTGCATCACCACGCCTAGCTAAGTTTTATTTTATTTTATTTATTTATTTATTTATTTATTTATTTATTTTTGAGATGCAGTTTTGCTCTCGTTGCCAAGGCTGGAATGCAGTGGCATGATCTCAGCTCATTGCAAACTTCGCCTCAAAAGTTCAAGCAATTCTCCTGCCTCAGCCTCCCAAGTATCTGGGATTACAAGCATGCACCACCATGCTCAGCTAATTTTGTATTTTTTAGTAGAGACGGGGTTTCTTTATGTTGGTCAGGCTGGTCTCAAAATCTTGACTCAGGTGATCCACATGCCTTGGCCTCCCAAAGTGGTGGGATTACAGGCGTGAGCCACTGTGCCTGGCCTATTTTATTTTATTTTTGAGACAGGGTCTGGCTCTGTTGGCCATGCTGCAGTGCAGTGGTGGATCACGGCTCACTGCAATCTCCACCTCCCGGAGGCTCAAGCCATCCTCCCACTTCAGCCTCCCCAGTTGCTGGGACTGCAAGTGCCCACCACCCAGCTAATTTTTATATCTTTTGCAGACATGGGGTCTCACCATTTTTCCCAGGCTGGTCTCAAATTCCTGAGCTCAGGCAATCCGCCTCCCTCGACCTCCCAAGTGCCTTTTTTTTTTTTTTTTTTTGAGACAGAGTTTTGCTCTGTCACCCAGGCTGGTGTGCAGTGGTGTGATCACAGCTCACTGCAGCTTCAACCTCCTGGGTTCAAGCGATCCTCCTTGCCCCATCCTCCCAAGTAGCTGGGAGTACACGTGTGCCACCACGCCAGACTAATATTCTTTTTTTTTTTTTAAGTAGAGACAAGGTCTTATGTTGCCCACACTGGTCTCCAACTCCCGGGCTAAAGCAATCCTCCTGCCTTGGATTCCCAAAATGTTAGGATTATAGGTGTTAGCCACTGGACCTGGCCTAATCATTCTCTTATTAATGAAAAGTCTTCTGTTTCCACTGTTACAAATAATGCTGCAATGACAGTTATTTTTGTATATTTATGCACCTAAGTAGTTCTATAAAATGGAATCCTACAAGAGTTGAATTTTCAGTCAAAAAGTATGACATCTCATATTTTAAAAGTTATGAACAGCATTGCCCTCAGATAAGGGCACTTCAATGCATATGCCATTAATAATGCATGAGGGCCCTTCTCTCTCACCTTTCCAACAGGAGATACTATCAACCTTTCTAACTTGTGCCCAACTAATAGGGCAGAAAAGTTGTGTTGGTCTAAACTGGCTTGTTAGTCTTGATTGTGCCTTCCCAATTCCATTTTTTGTGATATCACAACGTTAGCTTACTTAATATTTACACCACAGAAACTGGCAAATGCTACAAATTAAACACACACACACACACAAACACACACAACACAGTAAGGAAGGAAATATAAGTAGAAATTCCTGTTCTCGGCTGGGTGAGGTGGGCCATGCCTGTAATCCCAGCACTTTGGGAAGCCAAGGCGGGTAGATCACCTGAGCTCAGGAGTTTGAGACCAGCCTGGCCAACATGATGAAACCCCGTGTCTACTAAAAATACAAAAAAAAATTAACCAGGCATGGTGGCAGGCACTTGTAATCCAAGCTACTTGGGAGGTTGAGCCAGGAGAATTGCTTGAACCCTGAGGCGGAGGTTGCAGTGAGCCTAGATCACGCCCAGGCTGAAATCAGCCTGGGCGACACAGCGAGACTTCCTCTCAAGAGGAAAATAAATAAATAAATAAATAAATAAATAAATAACTGTTCTCATTTTTTTAAATTAAACTTTGTATTTTGAGATAATTATAGGTTCCCATGAAATTGTAAGAAATAACAGAAAGATTGCCCTTTACACAGTTTCTCTCAACTGATAACATCTTGCAAAACTATAGTACTTTATCACAACCAGGATGTTGACATTGACACAGTCAAGATATAGAACATTTCCATCATCACAAGGATCCCTTTTACAGCCACATGCACTTCCTTCCCAACCCCACACTCCCTTAACTCCTGGCAACCACTGTCTGTTCTTCATCTTTATAATATTATCATTTCAAAAATGTTCTATAGCAATTGTCCCCAACCTTTTTGGCACCAGGGATGGGTTTCATGGAAGACAATTTTTTCACGGATGCGGGGGGTGGGGTGTGGTTTTGGGATGAAACTGTTCCACCTCAGATCATCAGGCATTAGATTCTCATAAGGAGTGCACAACAAAGATCCCTTGCATGCACAGTTCACAATATAGTTTGCGTTCCTATGAGAATCTCATGTGGCGGTTGATCTGACAGGAGGCAAAGCTCAGGCTGTAAAGCTTGCCTGCGGCTCACCTCCTGCTATGCAGTCTGGTTCCTAACAGGCCACGGCCAGTAGTAGTCTGCAGCCCGAGGGTTAGGGACCCCTGTTCTATAGGCTGGGTATGGTGGCTCACATATGTAACCCCAGCACTTTGGGAGGCTGAAGTAGGAGGATCACTTGAGCCCAGAAGTTTGAGACTAGCTTGGGCAACATGGCAAAAACCCAACTCTACCAAAAAAAATTTTTTGTGTGAGACAGGGTCTCACTCTGTCACTCAGACTGGAGTGCAGTGGAGTGATCTCCACTCAGTGCAACCTCCAACTCTTAGGTTCAAGCGATTCTCCTGCCTCAGCCTCCTGAGTAGCTGGGATTACAGGCATGCGTCACCATGCCTGGCTAATCTTTGTATTTTTAGTAGAGATGGGGTTTCGCCATGTTGGCCAGGCTGGTCTCGAACTCCTGACCTTATGTTATGTGCCGCTTCAGCCTCCCAAAGTGCTGGGATTACAGGCGTGAGCCACCATGCCCAGCCACCATCTCTACAAAAAAAATTTTTTTAAACATTAGCTGGATGTGGTGGCACTCATATGTGGTCCCAGCTACTTGGAAGGCTGAGGCGGGAAGATCCCTTGAGCCCTGGAGGTTGAAGCTGCAGTGAGCCATGATCATGCCAGCCTGGACAACAAAGGAAGACTGTCTCAAAAAACAAAGTTCTTTAGATGGAATCATACTGTATGAAATCTCTTGATTAGCTTTCTTCACTCAGCATGATTCTCTGACAATTCAGCCAGGTCACTGCATGTATCAATCATTCATTCATTTTTATTGGTGAGTAATACACCATGGCCTGGACTTAACAGTTCATTTAATCATTCACACATTGAAGGGTATCTGAGGTTTTTCTTTCCAGTTTTTGGCTATTACAAACAAAACTAGCATAAACATTTCTGTACAGGGTTTTGTGTGTCCTAGTCTCATTTTCCCAATTGATCCTGAGGCTGTAGCTGGTATTTATGACTTTTCCCTTTTGCTTCTCATTCCTTTGACTTAATAATAGGTAACATTTATAGAGTGTTTATTACATGCCAGAACTTGTTCTAAGTGCTTTACAAGTATTAACTCATTTAATTCTCAAAATTACCATTTGAGATATTAATTATTACCATCTCGATTTTATAGATGTGCAAACTAACGTAAGGAAAGGCACACAGCCAGCAGAGTTAGCACAAAGATTTGAACCCCAGCCAGTCTGGGACCAGAGCACAACCTCTTAACACTATGTTAACACAGCCAGGACTGAAGATGGTTGGGATTCTTTCCTCATGGAGTGACCTAAACCTTCGCCCCTAGAGGACCTGAAGTATTGGTTATCTCATGCTTTCATCTTCTGTTAACCTTAACCACTGGACATGGTGGTACAAGATATTCCTGGGGGCTGCTCAGGGTTCCACCCATCCTCCTCCCTGGCCCTGCTGTGTAACAGCAACTCTTTTTCCTGTAAATCATCAAGATGTCAAGATTGATCACCACAGCTCACATCTCCTTGTCTGCCTGTTCACTCGGTGGCATAAGGAGCCCAGAAGAGCAAGGTAGCTGTCTCAGGTTCCAGTTCAATGCTTATTTTTGTGGAAGCAAATCTCTGTGGGGCATCAAACCCCCACCTAGCAGAGCTCGGCGTCATGGGACTGCACGTGAAAATGTTGTGAATGAGTCATCAGGTGCAGTAGCGAGAGGCCTCACTTCCGCTTCCACCTCTCTGCTCCCGGGCCCACCATGAATTCCGGCTGAGAGAGAAATGCTGCTGCAGAATGGTTGCAGGTTCAGGACATAAACTGCATTCTGTGGCCAGCACTCCAACTTCAGAAGGTTTTGCCATAACTGAGTCTTCCCTAAGGTCAGCTGCTTCGGAGGGACGAGGTGCTTGGTAAGATCCATGACTCCCACGGGTTCACAGCACGGACTCTGAGCCATAGTAACTGGGTTCAAACATGGGCCTCACTACTCACTCACAATTGACTTCAGGCAATTTATGAAACTTCTCTGTGACTTAGTTTCCTTATCTGTAGAATGGAGCTGATAATAGTGCCTAGCTCTGTATTTGCTGTGAAGATGGGTTAACACCTGCAGGGCTCTTCACACGCTGGGTATCATTACCCGTCTTTCACTGTACAGTGAGACGCTTTGTCAGAAGTGGTAACTCAGGGTGGGGCACTGTGATGGTGTATGAGACACCCAGGATGTCTGTAGATGGTGATGGTGGCAGTATCGGGCCAGAGAAAGCAAATCCAAACCTAGAAATATGAAACTGCCTTCGAAAGAGACTGCATTGCTGCTCCCTCCTTGTTGGCAGAGAGTAGCGGAAACAACCCTTCCCCAGGTGGTGGACTGTTGTGGTAGCTTCTGTGTCTTCAGCAGTGGCTCCAACTGAGTGTGACTCAGAAAGAGGAGGTCCATGCTGGCAAGGCCATGTGCAGCCCCTGCTCTGGCCACCACGACCTCTTTGTTCACGGACTACCTAGTGAGAAAACAATGACATCCACAGAACAGGTTCGCCTCACCCTCCATTGTCACGAGCATCCTCCAGGGAGAGGGCCTGCTGGTTGAATGGCCATGCTAGACACAAATATTCTTGCATTCTGGGGTCTTCCTGTGAGGTCCATTCACAGGCCTTCTTCCCAAACCCCCTTTCACCAGCCTTTTGATTTTGTTCTATCCAAGTCTGTCCACCCAGCAAAGCATTGGCCCTGCTCATGAGTCAGGGCAGACCCTCAGACTGTGTCTCCTCCAAGGCAACGTGGCCAATGCAATGACAGTAACTTCTAAGGCCATCTTTCAAAACGGCTTTATTATTATTTTTTTAAATAAAGAGGCATTTCTAATTATCTGCAATTTAATAAAAAGACCACTCATTTTCTTTCCCTTCTTTTTCCAGAGACAGGGTCTTGCTCTGTCACCCAGGCTGACATGCAGTGGCACCGTCAGCTCACTGTAACCTCAAACTCCTGAGCTCAAGGAATCCCCTGCATCAGCCTCCCAAATAGCTAGGACTACAGGTGTGCCCCACCATGCCTGGTTAATTTTTTTTTTTTTAAGAGATGGGGTCTCTCTATGTTGCCTAGGCTGGTCTCAAACTCCTGACCTCAACTGACCTTGGCATCCCAAAACACGGGAATTACAGGAATGAGCCACCACACCCAGCCTGAAAGTGAAAAACGTAATTAGAAAATTCTATGTTTAAAAACTTCCATTTTCAGCCAGGCGCAGTGGCTCATGCCTGTAATCCCAGCACTTTGGGAGGCTGAGGCGGATGGATCACCTGAGGTCAGGAGTCCAAGAGCCACCTGGCCAACATGGTGAAACCCCATCTTTACTAAAAATACAAAAAATTAGCCAGGCGTGGTGGCATGAGCCTGTAATCCCAGCTACTTGGGGGCTGATGCAGGAGAATCACTTGAACCCGGGAGGCGGAGGTTGCGGTGAGCCAAGATTACACCATTGCACCCCAGCCTGGGCAACAAGAGTGAAACTCAAAAACCAAAACAAAACAAAACAAAAAAACACAAAACATTAAACTTATCATCTTAACCATTTTTAAATGTATAGCTCAGTAGTGTTAGATGCTTCACATTGTTGTTCAACAGATCTCTAGAACTTTCTCAGAGGGCTGTATTGCTGCAACAACAATAACAGCGTATGTTAGGTTCTGGGTGCTTGTCTAAGAGCTTTATGTATATCATCATGCAATTTTCAAAACAATCTATGAGGGGAGTAGATATTTTGTTTTCTGTCTTTTGGAGATGAGGAAACTGAGGTACAGCGAGGTTAAATTACTTGCCCAGATTCATAAAGCTAGTAACTGGTAGAAGTGGGATTCACACAGAGTCTGGTTCTAAAATTCTTGTTGTGTTATTAATCTCTTAATAATAGACCACTTCTGGCTGGTGATGGTATATAGTGGAGAGCCAGACACCTGTAACCCAGCCTAGAATGTTTTTCTTCTCCATAGCCATCATGTATTACTTCTGAAGCTCTTGGGGTGGACTGAGGGGAGAGGGTATTGGCAAGACAGGGCTAGCCAGGCGACTCTGCGGCTTCTCTCTGCTGTTGGCAGCTTCACTCTCAGGGTTCCTTTCAGGCTAAGCCCAGTTCTACTTGAGGATGAGGAGCTCCTGGCCTTGTTCCTGGGCTAGGTGGGTCAGATAAGGAGGCTTGAGTCAAAGGCCCACCTGGTGTCCCATCCTCTCGTGTTTGCTTTCTCTTGAGACCCAGAAGCTCAGAAGAGGCTGTTTTTCAAGAGAACTGTTCTTTGCTGAAATGGGCTGGGCTCAATCCTTTGGGGTCACCCTGGGGACTCTCCTTCTGGCTCTTGCCTGCCTCATCCCATGGATCACCCCAACTCACCAAGCATCACTGGATCTGCTCGATCATAAGGCCTCAGTGGCAGAAGTGGTTGCAGCCAGAGAGCCCTTTCTTGTCCTAGATCCCACTCAAAGGACACTGCCTCTGCCCCTCAAATTCTATGTGCTGCCATGGCACCACGACATGCTCTGGACCCTGGGAGCTTCCGCAGCATGGTGACCCATCTGCACACCAGCCTTCCCTGCAGCAACCAGAACCCATTCCCTACTTCTTTGTGTCAGAGTCCCCAGTGGGCACACCTGGCTGTGTCCAAGACCAAGTCACATGCTTGCTCCTAGCAGCAAGGAGGCCTGAGGCCTGGGAAGGTGAGTATCTGGCCTTTTGCCTCCCACCCAATATAGAAAGGGCTGAATGTGCTGGCCAGCCACCCAAGCAACAAAACACAAAAGCATTCCGTCTGGGCCGGGCGCGGTGGCTCAAGCCTGTAATCCCAGCACTTTGGGAGGCCGAGACAGGCGGATCACGAGGTCAGGAGATCAAGACCATCCTGGCTAACCTGGTGAAACCCTGTCTCTACTAAAAAATACAAAAAACTAGCCGGGCGAGGTGGCTGGCCCCTGTAGTCCCAGCTACTCGGGAGGCTGAGGCAGGAGACTGGCGTGAACCCAGGAGGCGGAGCTTGCAGTGAGCTGAGATGCAGCCACTGCACTCCAGCCTGGGTGACAGAGCAAGACTCTGTTTCAAAAAAAAAAAAAAAAAAAGCATTCTGTCTGAAAGGGCTGCGAACTTCTGAGCATAGAGATCCCAGGCCAGAGCCTGAAGCTACTGCCTAGCTTCAGATCCTGGGCTCTGCTACTCACTAGCTGTGTAACTTTGCATGAGTTACTTCCTCTTTCTATGCTGTAACTGCCTTATCTGTAAATTGGCCATAATGAAAATACCCACTTCATAGGGATGTTTTAAACCCTGTGTAAGTAAAGGCAGAACATGCAAAGAGCTCAGAGAAGTACCCGGCACACGGAAAACTTTTATATGCGGTGGATGTGGTTCATTTATCTTTCTTTATCCCTAAATACTTTGAACAGTACCACATATTTAATAAATGATAGCTGTTGTTATTTTTTATTATTATAGGTTGGGTATCACTTATCCAAAATGCTTGAGACCAGAAGTGTTTCAGATTTCAGATTTTTTTCAG
Organism: Chlorocebus sabaeus; assembly: GCF_047675955.1. NCBI lineage: Eukaryota > Metazoa > Chordata > Mammalia > Primates > Cercopithecidae > Chlorocebus > Chlorocebus sabaeus. The sequence goes on from NC_132923.1 coordinate 12,067,422, forward strand.
ATTTTGGAAACTTTTATATATACACATATTATAAAGTATCTTGGGGATGGGACCCAAGTCTAAATGCAATTTTTTTAATGCTACTGTATTCTTTCACTGTTTCAATTGTTTATACATGTATTCCAAACTTAATAAAAAGTTTTAAAAATATATGTTTGACACATATGTGAAAAATAAAAACTGCTCCCTGTGATCCAATTCTTGAGGTAACCACTGTTAGCTACATTTGGCATGATAAGGGAAGTTTTATCTTTACAGATTATTTTCTTTACTCTTTTTTTTTTTTTTTTTTTTTTTGAGACGGAGTCTCACTGTGTCGCCCAGGCTGGAGTGCAGTGGCGCGATCTCGGCTCACTGCAAGCTCCGCCGCCCGGGTTCACGCCATTCTCCTGCCTCAGCCTCCCAAGTAGCTGGGACTACAGGCGCCCGCCACCATGCCTGGCTAATTTTTTTTTTTTTTTTTTGTATTTTTAGTAGAGACGGGGTTTCACCTTGTTAGCCAGGATGGTGTCAATCTCCTGACCTTGTGATCTGCCCGCCTTGGCCTCCCCAAGTGCTGGGATGACAAGAGTGAGCCACTGTGCCCGGCCTACTTTTTTTTTTTTTGAGACAGGGTCTCACTCTGCCACCTAGACTAGAGTGCAGTGGTGCAGTCACGGCTGACTGCAGCCTGTACCTCCAGGGCTTAAACAATCCTCCCACCTCAGCACACCTTCCCCGCCCCGGAAGTAGCTAGGACTACAGGAGCCTGCCAGGTCTAAATTGTTTTAATTTTTTGTAAAGACAGCATCTCATTATGTTGCCCAGGCTGGTCACGAACCCCTGGGCTCAAGCAATCTGCCTGCCTCAGCCTCCCAAAATACTGGCATCACAAGCGAAATCCTTTTCTATGAACATATAGATGGATGAATAAATAAATAAATATAAATTTAACTAGTTAAAACTATATAGCTTCATTTTCACATAGTTTTAATTAAAATGAGGCTGGGCACAATGGCTCATGCCTGTAATCCCAGTACTTTGAGAGGCTGAGGCAGGCAGATCGAGACCGCCTGGCCAACATGGCGAAACCCCGTCTCTACTAAAAATACACAAAAATTAGCCAGGCATGGTGGTACATGCCTGTAATCCCAGCTACTTGGGACGCTGAGGCAGGAGAATTGCTTGAACCCAGGAGGCGGAGGTTGCAGTGAGCCAAGATGGCACCACTGCACTCCAGCCTGGGTGACAGAGTGAGACCCTTTGTCTCAAAAAAAATATTTAAAAAAAAATGAGATTGCACTTTCTGGTTTCCCCCACCCCTCCACCGTATTTCTTGATAGCCTTCTGTGTTGGTATATAGAAAACTACGCATTAAGGCCTTGGTGTTTCCTATTATGGATGTCCCGTAATATATTTCACCATTCCTCTATTTGTTGTTTCCAACCTTTCACTATTACGAACATTGTTGCAATGAACATCCTATATATATACATTTATATACTTATCGATTTCCATAAAGTAGATCACTAGAAGTGGATTTCCATTTAAAATGTTGCTAGATGTTGCTAAATTTCCTTCTAAAAATGTTCCACCATTTTACAGTCTTGTCAGTAGAATACGCAAGTGGCCCTTTTCCCCACACTCCTTCTGATCCTGAATATTATCAATCTTTTTACTTTTGAAAATCATATCTTTTTGTTGCCTTAACCAGCATTTCTCTAATGGCTAATGAGACGAGGCATGTTTTCTTACGGTCATTAGCCATTTGTATTGCATTTTCATATCCTTGGAATGTTTTTCTTTGTATAATTTATCTTTTTCCCATTGATTTGTTAAAGATCACTGTATGTTAGGAACAGCTATTATTTTCAGTTTAAGCCTTTTTAAACTTTAGTTTCTGAGCAGCCTTTTGAAAAGGTGAGAAAGGAAATCTGGGGCTCCCATATCCCATAGCACTCTTAGCATTCCTGCACATGGACGTGACCCTGGGGAGATTGTAAAGGCAACCAGCCGCGTAGGTATGATGCAGCAAAGACAGCAGATGCAGGATGGGCAGTGAAGCCCTTCCCCGGGCCTCCTCCCGATTCCATGCAGACCTGAGGCCATGTCTCCCGAAGTCTCCGGCCTCCTGTCCTGCTGGGACGCTGGGAGAAGGACCCCCTACCTTCTTCTCAGGCAGGATTCAGGGGCTGAGGTGAGAAAGTGGAGGCCTGGGCTCCCCAAAGAAGGGGATTTGTTTCTGCCCGTCCTGAGCCTCAGCAGAGAAACTGTGACTCAGGGATATGACCCCAGGGACCAACGATCCTTCCCACCCCCAAATGGAAGGGCTTTTATTTTCCTTTGGAAATTTTATTTCAAGTATTGTAACATGTTCAAAATAGAAGCTTTACTAGGGGTTTTGATGGCTTAATTTGGGCCATTAACCAAGACTGATGTAATTCTTTCTTCTCAGGACTCTTAAATGAATGGGTGCTAGCCAAGTGGGCCTCTGTAAAAGTGGAGATTATTGCATGAAAGCCATTTTATGGCTCTTGTCTCAGCTCTTCTGGAGCCAGGCTTGGCACAGGAGAAAGGCTGGAGGGGGGGGGTTGGTGATGGCAAGCGTCACCTGTGTCCTTGTAACCAAAGTTGCTGCTACCTCTTCTAGTCTGCATAATTGGTTTTCAAACTCATCTCCTCTTTTCTTCTTGTGCATTAAATGTGTAACAAGATGCATAATTTCTGTTCGAGTCAGACCCTTCTTTTTCCTTTCCTTTTTTTTTTTTTTTAAAGAGACAAGAGTCTTGCTATGTTGTCCAGCCTGGACTCAAACTCCTGGGCTTAAGTAATCCTCCCACCTCAGCCTCCCGAATAGCTGGGACTGCAGGTAATTTTTTTTTTTTTTTTCGTAGAGACAGGGTCTCCCTATGTTGCTCAGGCTGGTCTTGAACTCCCTGGCTCAAGCAATCCTCTTGCCTCAGCCTTCCAAAGTGCTGGGATTACAGGAGTGAGTCACCATACCCAATCCAGAATTCTTATTTTTTATTTATTTATTTTTTGAGACAGAGTCTCGCTCTGTCGCCCAGGCTGGGGTGCAGTGGCTGGATCTCAGCTCACTGCAAGCTCCACCTCCTGGCCTCACACCATTCTCCTGCCTCAGCCTCCCGAGTAGCTAGGACTACAGGCTCCTGCCACCTCACCCAGCTAGTTTTTTGTATTTTTTGGTAGAGACGGGGTTTCACCGTGTTAGCCAGGATGGTCTTGATCTCCTGACCTCGTGATCCGCCCGTCTTGGCCTCCCAAAGTGCCAGGATTACAGGCTTGAGCCACCGCGCCCGGCCCGGAATTCCTATTTTAAAGAGATATATTCTCAAACATTAAAGCAATGTTTCAAAAAATTCAGGGTGGAGGGAGGCTAGGAGGCATAATTGAAACAAAATGGCTTATAATTTTTTTTTTTTTTTAGATGGAGCCACCTCTGTCACCCAGGCTGGAGTGCAGTGGCATAATCACAGTTTGCTGCAGCCTCCGCCTCCCAGGCTCAAGTGATCCTCCGCCTTAGCCTCCCGAGTAGCTGGGACTACAGGTGCACACCACCATACCTGGCTCATTTTTGTAATTTTTGTAGAGAAAGTGTTTCACTGTGTTGCCCAGGCTGGTCTGGAACTCCTGAGCTCAAGGCATCCACCTGCCTCAGCCTCCCAAAGTGCTAGTATTACAGGTGTGAGCCACCTCACTGGTTTATTCGTCCTTCTCTTTAAGCGATAGAGGTAAAGTAGTCAAGACGATAACATTTGCTTTTTAAACACCTTCTGTCCCCAACCTTAGCATCTCCCTGGATATGATTAGGCCCCTAGCCACTCTTCAGTGCTACCCACTGGGAGGCATGCTTCTGATAAAACTGAGCGGTGCTGCAGTACTAGGAGCTTAAAGTGTTACCACTCCAGAGACATTCACTGTAGCCAGGAGGTGAGAAGAGGCCACCTCGTAGTAACATAAACAAAGAAACTGCTATTGGTGAAGGTTCAAGCATCGATGGCAGGCCAAAGGGAGGACATTTCTGAGTGGATTGGTGGTGGGGAGAAAGTCCTCCAAGTGGTTCTCAAATCATGCTTTTTATAGACAGCCCTGGCAGAGGGCGTTTAAAAAAAAATTATTTCAGCCAGGTGTGGTGGCTCATGCCTGTAATCCCAGCACTTTGGGAGGCTGAGGCGGGTGGATCACAAGGTCAGGAGATCGAGATCATCCTGGCTAACATGGTGAAACCCCGTCTCTAATAAAAATATGAAAAAGTAACCAGGCGTGGTGGTGGGCACCTGTAGTCCCAGCTACTCCAGAGGCTGGGGCAGGAGGATGGCGTGAACCTGGGAGGCAGAGCTTGCAGTGAGCCGAGATCGTGCCACTTCACTCCAGCCTGGGTGACAGAGCGAGATTCCATCTCAAAAAAAAAAAAAAAAAAAAAAAAAAACATATTTCTCTTCTCTGAGCCATTATTATCCTGAGCAGCAGGCTTTGAACTCACTGTCATTCAGAGACAGTGCATTAAGTGTGGGCAACGGAGTGAATTGGGAAAACTCTGTTTCCTGAATATAAGACGAAGAAAAAGGCATTTTACAGGCTGGGTGTGGTGGCTCACGCCTGTAATCCCAGCACTTTGAGAAGCCAAGGTGGGCAGATCACGAGGACAGGAGTTTGAGACCAGCCTGTCCATACGGTGAAACCCCATCTCTACTAAAAAATACAAAAATTAGCCGGGTGTGGTGGCGGGCGCCTGTAGTCCCAGCTACTCAGGAAGCTGAGGCAGGAGAATTGCTGGAACCTTGGAGGCGGAGGTTGCAGTGAGCCGAGATCACGCCACTGCACTCCAGCCTGGCAACAGAGCAAGATTCCGTCTCAAAAAAAAAAAAAGAAAGAAAGAAAGAAAAAGAAAAAGGCATTTAACCTCTCCAGGTGTGCCATGGGCAGAACCTGAGCTAATTGCTAGTGTGTAGGGCCTGGCCTGGCACCAGTCACCTCTGGTAGCAGGTTCTCATTAAATGCTACTCCCTTCACATCTCCTACATACCCCTGAGGAGTTGGTCTGTTAATATAAGGAGAAATGAGCAGAACAGGGCTCTGAAACTCTACTTAGCTGGTGAAAATCCCAACCTGTCCAGCCAGTCCTGCCTCAGACCTCCACAGGCTGCTACCTTTATGCCTTACAGGCATTTTGCACACCTTTGTGCTTTTTGGTTTGTTTGTTTTAGTTCTTTTATGCTGTTTGTTTGCATATAATTCTGTACCCATGCATACCAGGCAACCCCACCTAATGCTGCATCAATCACCCCTACATTACCCTACTTCATAGCACTTATCTGAAGTGATTTTATTTGTTTGTGTATTTGCATGATTATCAGTTATTCCCCCTAAAAAGTTGTCTCTATGAAGGTAGCAACTTTGCCCTGTTCACTACTTTGTCTACCATATCTGGCTCAAAAGAGGTGCTCCAGAAAGGTTTGTAGATTACAAGAATGAATGAATGAATGAATGGCCATGCACATGTGTGTCTTCCAGAGGAAAGGACGGGCAGCTGGGTGGGAGAGCTGTAGCTCAAAAGGGACTGGGGCTAGTCCTTCTCCCCAGCATGGGCCCTCACTGTATCCCTCACCTGCACTGCATGTGACCTTCCATCCTTCCTTTCATCTTCCCTATGGTTTTTCTTTTAATAGATTTATTTGAGCTTTTAGTTACAAAAGCAGTACTTATTATTTTTTTAAAAATCCAAAATTAACTTTGGGAGACCAAGGCAGATCACTTGAGCCCAAGAGTCTAAGACCAGCCTGGGCAACATAGTGAGACCCCCATCTCTACAAAAAAAAAAATTAAAAATTAGCCAGGTCAGCTGGGCACGGTGTCTCAGGCCTATAATCCTAGCACTTTGTGAGGCTGAGGTGGGTGGATCACCTGAGGTCAGGAGTTCGAGACCAGCCTACCAACATGGTGAAACCCTGTCTCTACTAAAAATACAAAAATGAGCCAGGTGTGGTGGTGGACACCTGTAGTCCTAGCTACTCGGGAGGCTGAGGCAGGAGAATCACCCCTCTACCTTCACTGCCTCCATCTGCAACCCAGATTAGGACAACTTCCCCAACCACCTTGCTGGCTGTAGAGCAAGAGTTCAGGGAGAAATCCACAGGCAGAGGTGAGGGGTGCCATGGAGGAGCTGCAGAGACCAGCCAAGTCAGAGCTCAGGAGCATGAAAGAGGTAGTCAATGACAGACCACAACAAACAAAATAACAGCTTTGTTTTTTTTTTTTTAGTTAATGACTGAATAATTTTTTATGAGAAGGTGGGGATAAGGTTTCTTTCTCTTTCAGATCTTGTGTGGTGGACTACCCCAAGCCAAGAAGCTGGAGAACAGACAGGAAGGAGGCAGGAGATGGAGACCTCAGGAAGAGGAAGAAGGGAGGGCCAGAGGGAAGGGTGAAGGTAGGGTGAATGGAGGTAGCCAGGACAGGAGGAAGCAGGCAAAGACAAGGAAGCAGCCTTTGGAGCCTCCCCTGTGGGGCAGCTGTACACACAAGGCTCTCTGTGATGCCTGGCAGGCTGATGGCACAATGGTGAGGATGATAGACACAGGATGGAGCCAAGAGGGGTTGAGTGGCGCTGGGGATAAGAGAAAACCCTTGGCTGGGCGCGGTGGCTCAAGCCTGTAATCCCAGCACTTTGGGAGGCCGAGACGGGCGGATCACGAGGTCAGGAGATCGAGACCATCCTGGCTAACAATACTAAATACTAAAAATACAAAAAAACTAGCCGGGCGAGGTGGTGGGCGCCTGTAGTCCCAGGTACTCAGGAGGCTGAGGCAGGAGAATGGCATGAACCTGGGAGGCGGAGCTTGCAGTGAGCTGAGATCTGGCTACTGCACTCCAGCCTGGGCAACAGAGCGAGACTGTGTCTCAAAAAAAAAAAAAAGAAAAGAAAAGAAAAAAAGAGAAGACCCTTGCCCTGGGCAGCCACAGGGAGTCTTCCTTGATGGGCACATGATCCCTCACTGATGGGAGCCAGGAAGACAGACACCCAATGCACCAAGGCCCAATTTTGCTCCCCTTCCCTCCACTCTGGTTTGGAAACCTTGTATTCTACTTGCAATCTCAAGCCCAGACTTTACTCTTTTTCCTAACCAATAAAAACTTCACCCCAGAGCTTTTATCCAAAGAGTATGAATATCTGGAATAAGAGGGCAATCTTAGGGAAGAGGTGACCCTGGCTGTGGAGGTAGGAGCAGATGGGCCCACAGTCCCGGGTGTCCCTAAATGCCAAGAGACAGATCCAAATACAAAGATGAACATTTGGAGACACAGGAGCACATACATGTGCAGGCTTACACAAGCACACACACAGCCACAGAGCCACACGCTACACATACACAGGCACTTATGCACATGTCCACACAAGCGTAGATACTCTGGCAGGCACATACTCACAGAGGCGCACACACACACACACACAAATACACACAAGCACACTCACAGGCACATTCGCACAGGTGGAAATTCACACACAGGCACAGATACACACTGATGCAGGCACATGCACGAGCAACACACAGGTATACAGGAACACACACATGCCCAGACACACACATCTACACACACCCAGGCACCCACTAAAGAGCATGAGCTGGCCGGGGTTGGCAGCTCACACCTGTAATCCCAGCACTTTTGGAGGCTGACATGGGTGGATCACCTGAGGTCAGGAGTTTGAGACCAGTCTGGCCAACATGGTGCAATCCCTTCTCTGCTAAAAATACAAAATTGCTGGGCCTAGCACACCTGGCGGGTGCCCATAATCCCAGCTACTCGGGAGGATGAGGCAGGAGAATCTCTTGAACCCAGGAGGCGGAGGCTGCAGTGAGCCAAGATCGCGCCACTGCACTCTAGCTTGGGCAAGAGTGAAACCCTGTAGAAAGAAAGGAAAGGAAAGGAAAGGAAAGGAAAGGAAAGGAAGGAAGGAAGGAAGGAAGGAAGGAAGGAAGGAAGGAAGGAAGGAAGGAAGGAAGGAAGGAAGGAAGGACAGGCTCCCACACATGCACACTTAAACACATACACGCACACCCCATAATTCAAACACCAGTTGCCCTAGGCCACTTGAGAGTATCCTGGCCAGCTGCCCTGAGTAGTTCACTCTGGGCTACAGCCCGGGCCCTCCTCCTTCTCTGCCCCACCCCCAGCTGGTTGTATAAATTCCCTCCCTTTGCTCCTTCCCTGGAACAACGGCCTCTAACACCAGCACAGCAAACCCGCCAGGATCAAAGTGTACCAGTTGGCAGCATGGGTAAGGAGAGGGGCTTCCAATCACTCATTGCCTGCTCTGTCTGCCCCTAACTTGGAAGGCCCTCCCCCAGAAAATGCCAGAAAACCTGAGGGGGTAGCTGGGGAGGGAGCAGTGGACTCTGCTTCATTGTCCCCAGTCTGCACACCCCTCCCCCACCACCCCGCTGCATTTCCCAGCTTAGCCAAACTTTCTGAGGAAGGTGGGCAGAGGCACTGCTGGGAAGTGGGATCCTGGGCCCTGACTTGGCTCCATTCAGCAGAGGCTGGGGCCAGGGTGCCTTTCTGCAGCTGGGAAAATCAGACGGGGGGGCTCTTAGAGAACACCACTCAGTCCCTGGCCCTCACATAGGAAAGAGATGATCCTGATTTCAGCCCTGGGCCAACTTTGCACTCCAGGGAGGGAGGTAGGGAGTCCAAGCTTTTCTGTGCCCAGGTCACTGTCTAGCTACCCCACACAGCAAAGCTCTTTGGGAGGGAAATCAGAGACCCCCGCGCTCTTTCACTGGGGACCTGTTTCAATGCCTCCTCCACCCCTAAATCCCCCTTGGCCCTGCTATTTCCTCCATCCGTGGGCTCCTGGGTGACAGGCTGAGAAGGAATTGGGGTTTGGTTGGGAGGTCCTTTCCCACTTGGGGCTGGCTCTTCCTCAGCTGGCAGAATGCCCAGCAGCCAGCCTGGCATGGAAAACCCACTTGAGCTTTCCCTGGGTCCATCCCAAACCCAAAGCTGCTCTGAGATCTTGCTTGAGATGCTTCAGATGGGGGGTATTCCCCAGAAAAAGGAATGATGCTCCCTGGGGCTGCGGTGGCATGCTGGGCCTGACCCTGCGAAATGCTGGGGCTGGGGTTGCTGGGGTTGGTGGGGTGGGGGGTGAGCAGAGGCTGCAGAGCGGGCAACTCCTCCTCTGCACCTTTACTTCCCTCTCAGTTTCTCCCTGGCTTTGTAGTTTTTGTATCTCCGTCTTGATGTCTTGGAGTTTTTTAACCTCCTTTCCCTTCTGTATCCAGCAACTTCCTTCCCCACCCGCTGGCATCTGGTGCCAAGCCCCGACTTAGCAAGGTTATGTAGCAGAACTGGATCTCTCTCTCTCTCTCTCCCTGCCCCACCTCCAGCCCTCTCTCCGGGCATCAAGCACTCTCTGGCATTCTCCTGTCCTCTGGCACAGCGCTTCCCATATTTACACAGTAACTCACTGTTTTTTGTTTTTGTTTTTGTTTTTGAGTCAGAATTTCACTCTTGTAGCCCAGACTGGAGTGCAATGGTGCGATCTCGGCTCACTGCAGCCTCCACCTCCCGGGTTCAAGCCATTCTCCTGCCTCAGCCTCCCAAGTAGCTGGGATTACAGGTGTACGCCACCACGTCCAGTTAATTTTTGTATTTTTAATAGAGACAGGGTTTTGCCATGTTGGCGAGGCTGGTCTCAAACTCCTGACATTAGGTAATCTGTCCGCCTCAGCCTCCCAAAGTGCTGGGATTACAGGTATGAGCCACCGCACATGGCCTAATTCAGTTTTATGAAAGGACTTTGAAATACATTGTCTTATTTGTCCTCCATATCTACCTAGAGAAGTAGGTAGAATATCATTATTGCCCACTTTTCATAAATGAAGAGGAGAAAATGGAGAAATGGGGCATCAGACCTGGGACTTGAAACCAGGTTTCCAGACTCTGAACGCTGTTGCTGCCTCTCAGCTTCCTAAGTCCTTTGGCTGCTGCGAGTGGGAGTCCCAAGCCCCAGTGGTGGCCCCACTCTGCCTACTCCTGGCTCCTCACTTGCGGCCCAGCTGTGAAGGCAGAGGCTGGACTGACCACAGGACAAGGCAGGAGACAGGGCCCAGGCCTGTGGACTCCACTCCAGGGTTTCTTTCAGCCTGCCGCCCCGTCTGGGTTATTCTTTAGCCCCTGCTCCCCAGCAGGCCCCAAACTCTGATGCTGGGGTGCTGGCAGCTGTGATGTCCCAGCCCTGCTGCACATCTGCTGACTTCCCTCCTGGAGATTAGTGTGACCCCTCTTGCCAGACTTCAGAGATAGGAAGGGTTGCTCCCTACCTCTCTGGTGGGCAGGCCTCTGGGCTCTCCAGAGTTGGGCCAAACACCTCACTTTCCAGATAAAGGAAGTGGGGCACACCCAGGGGTAGAAACCGGCCTGAGAACTTCCAGCTGCTATTAGCCCCAGACTCTCAGTTATGTACTTCAGCCCTTGGCTAGCAGCCTGGGATCAGGACCCAGGGGAGAGAAAAGCAGGAATTGGCCTCCCCCTGATATAGAAACATCTTGGTGAAGGGAGCTGAGCAGGCGCCACGCTCTCTCCCTGAGAGTGGCTCCCCAAGAACAGCCAGGGGTGCCTGGGCTTTGGCCAGACAAGCAGAGAGCTGCACACCAACTGCATCCTTGTGTTTACTTCTCGTAAAAGCCCACTGGGGAATTCTTGCCATCTCCGTTTTACAGAGGATGCAGAAATTGGGGTCGAGGAGCTTCAGTACTTTGCCCAAGCTCCCCTGGCTAGTCAGTGGCGGGCTGGGGTTGGGCTCCGAGTCTGTGTCATAGTCACTACACCACACGACCCCAGCTGCATCAGCCCTCCTCCAGCCCTCCCTGGGCCCTGCTGGACTGCCTGTCTACCTTCAGGTCACGTGTCTCCAGCTCTTCCCAGCACAACCTCACCCTCATCAGGGCTCTGAGGGGGCAGAGAGGACAGGCCAGAGCAATGAGGCTGGATTGGGGACGTAGGCCAGCCGCACTGCCGTGGCCCACTGGGATGTATGCTGCAGGATGTGGGGAGGGAGCCTTCACCCTCCAGAGTGTGGCCCAGCCAATGTGCCCCATTGCTTCCACAGCTACAAAATGTGGGAACTGTGGACCCGGCTACTCCACCCCTCTGGAGGCCATGAAAGGTAATTGCCATGGTCTGAGAGCCAGTGCCCTACTGCTGATTCCACAGCCAGGGGTGGAGGGACTTCAGACCTAGCCCCCACCCTCTGGCACCCCCAGCACTTCCCCTGCCCTTCCTTCCCACCCTGCCGTCCCTGCTGCCTGCTTTCTACCCTGCAGGACCCAGAGAAGAGATCATCTACCTGCCCTGCATTTACCGAAACACAGGCACTGAGGCCCCAGATTACCTGGCCACTGTGGATGTTGACCCCAAGTCTCCCCAGTATTGCCAGGTAAGGCAGGGCTTGGGCACCAGCTGCTTTAAGAGTGTAGCTGCCCTCCTCCCTGGCCCTGGGGCCCCCCTTCCCAGCTCCATCCTTCTTGGCCCTCCCTGGGTATGGATGTGCAGGCTCCACCTGGGACAAGGGGAGTGCTGAAATCCAGCCTGTGCCGTGCTTCCAAACCAAAATAGGTCCGCAGGGGCCCCTCTTCCAGAAGCGGACAGAAGCGTGGCCTGGAAGAGCACCCCATCTCCCCGCATCCTAGGTCATCCACCGGCTGCCCATGCCCAACCTGAAGGATGAGCTGCATCACTCAGGATGGAACACCTGCAGCAGCTGCTTCGGTGATAGCAGCAAGTCGCGCACCAAGCTGGTGCTGCCCAGTCTCATCTCCTCTCGCATCTATGTGGTGGACGTGGGCTCTGAGCCCCGGGCCCCAAAGCTGCACAAGGCATGTCTTCTGCCCTTGCCAGCTCAGTAGACCACAAGACACCTGCCACCCCAGGCAGCCTACGGGCAGGAAGCCAGACCTAAACCAGCAGCCTCCAGCTCTTACACAGGATCTGGCTCGGCAGCAGGGAGGGAGGTTGGACTTCAGAGCAGAGTCTACCCAGGCATTCTGGGTCATCACCCTCCAGCACGGTGACCAGGGCACTGGAGAAGAGGGAGGAGGCTTCTTGTTTTACTCTGAGAGAGGGAGGGAGCCATTTACTCCCCCTATGCGGTTAGCAGCTCAGGGCTTCTCTTAAAAACTCCAGTCCCTCCCAACACTTTGTTTAGTGCACTCTTGGTGCCAAGCACTTACTGTGTTGTCTACTGGTAATACAGAGTTAACACTGGTCTGGGCCAGCCCGGGAGGAGCTTATGGTTTCACAGGGCTGTGTGTGCCTTCAGGACACACGGGGAAAGGTCAGCACTTCCTGCCCAGGGAGTTATTAGCAATCTCTCTGACTTTCCCTTGCTGCTCTGTAGAAGTTACCAGACTGAATCTCTGTCATATTCCCACAAGGAGAGTTGTGTCCAGGTTTTGAAGGAAAAGATGGGGCCGGGCGCGGTGGCTCAAGCCTGTAATCCCAGCACTTTGGGAGGCCGAGACGGGCGGATCACGAGGTCAGGAGATCGAGACCATCCTGGCTAACACGGTGAAACCCCGTCTCTACTAAAAAAATACAAAAAACTAGCTGGGTGAGGTGGCGGGCACCTGTAGTCCCAGTTACTCGGGAGGCTGAGGCAGGAGAATGGCGTGAACCAGGGAGGCGGAGCTTCCAGTGAGCTGAGATTCGGCCACTGCACTCCAGCCTGGGCAACAGAGTGAGACTCCGTCTCAAAAAAAAAAAAAAAAAAAAAAGATGACAGAGTCAGCAGATAGAAGTAGGAGGAGTATGGCGGTTAAGAGCAGGGATTCCCAGTCCTGTATGATTCTGACACCATTCCCCACCCCTTCCAGGTCATTGAGCCCAAGGACATCCATGCCAAGTGCGAACTGGCCTTTCTCCACACCAGCCACTGCCTGGCCAGCGGGGAGGTGATGATCAGCTCCCTGGGAGACCTCAAGGGCAATGGCAAAGGTACCTGCCAGCATATGTGCTCATGAAAACTTCCATAGCTGTGAAATGTGGAAAGCATTGTTCTGTGGGAGGAGCAGAATGGAAGGGGAGGGATGGAATGACTTTCCAAGGAGAAGCAGTGAGCTGGATCCCAGTCAGTATTTTAAATGTTAGCAAGTAACTTCAGTTTTGAATAGTTCTATTAAGATGAGTCTTCACTGATGAATTCAGTTCAAAGTTATAGTCAAAACAGGCCAGGTGTGGTGCTTTACACCTATAATCCCAGCACTTCAAGAGGCCGAGGCCAGCGGATCACCTGAGCTCAGGAATTCCAAACCAGCCTGGCCAACATGGTGAAACCCCGTCTGTGTGTTGTCTGCCGATAACACAGAGTTGGCACTGGCAACTCTGCACTAAAAATGCACAAATTAGCTGGGTGTGGTGGTTCAGGCCTGTAACCCCCACTTCTCAAGAGGCTGAGGTAGGAGGATCACCTGAGCCCAGGGAGGTCGAGGCTGCAATGAGCTGTGATTGAACCACAGCATTTCAGCTTGGGCGTCAGAGTGAGACCTTATCTCAGAAAAAATGTAGTGAGCAGAATGGAGCTTAGACTCTGGGAGGAATCCCACTCCAAAAGTGGGAGGCTGGACAACAGAATACCGGGTACTGAGTCCCAGAAGATATCGTAGGAGAAACATTTCTGCTGTGATCTGAGGGACGGATGAAGTTGATAGGAGACAGGGGCACTAGGGTAAAGCACCCCCTGCCACCTGGCCACCTTTGAATGCCTGGGTGAGACCCTTTGGATGCCTGAATTTTTAATTTACTTTTTCTTTTCCTTTTTTTTTTTTGAGATGGAGTCTGGCTCTGTTGCCCAGGCTGCTGGTGTGCAGTGGCGCAATCTCAGCTCACTCCAACCTCCACCTCACTGGTTCAAGCTCCTGAGTAGCTGGGATTACAGGCATGTGACACCATGCCTGGGTAATTTTTTGTATTTTTGATAGAGACAGGGTTTCACCATGTTGGCCAGGCTGTTCTTGAACTCCTGACCTCAAGTGATCCGCCCGCCTCAGCCTCCCACAGTGCTGAGATTACGGGTATGAGCCACTGTGCCCCCAGCCATGGATGCCTGAATTTAAGGAGCTGGCAAATCCAGCAGTGGAGGTGGAGGCAATGGGCTTTCAGCCTCTTAGACATGCCTGGGGGAGAGGGCTGGAGGGTAGGGTTAGTGTCTTTACTGCCTCTACCTGCCACCCTACTTCCTTCCCTGTTCAGGGGGTTTTGTGCTGCTGGATGGGGAGACATTCGAGGTGAAGGGGACATGGGAGCGACCTGGGGGCGCTGCGCCATTGGGCTATGACTTCTGGTACCAGCCTCGACACAATGTTATGATCAGCACTGAGTGGGCAGCTCCCAATGTCTTACGAGATGGCTTCAACCCCGCTGATGTGGAGGCTGGTGAGAATCCCCCCACGGGCCAGCAGGAGCCTTGGGCCCACATCCCCTTGCTTTCTGCTCCAAATCTCCCAGCCCCGCACTTCCCTCCTGTGGCCCCAGAATCTGAGGGAGATGGCATAGGATGCACTGCATGCTCAGATTGCTCAAGCGTCCTCCTGATCCCTCCAATCCATTTCTTAACCTTCTGCCCTGATTAGTGGCCTGTTTGCCCATGCCTTCCAACCCCTGATGCTGAGCCTATCCTCCGGCCCCACTCCCACCCCAGGGCTGTACGGGAGCCACTTATATGTATGGGACTGGCAGCGCCATGAGATCGTGCAGACCCTGTCTCTAAAAGATGGGCTTATTCCATTGGAGATCCGCTTCCTGCACAACCCAGATGCTGCCCAAGGCTTTGTGGGCTGCGCGCTCAGCTCCACCATCCAGCGCTTCTACAAGAACGAGGTGACATACGCCCTCTGGCCCTCCCCTCCCAGTAGTTTTGTCAGCAGCTCTACCTAAGCAGGCTTCTGTAATGGTGCTCCCAGGCATCTCCAGGAATGAAAAAAACGAGGCTGCATGCCTTGTCTCTCTTCTCTCAGTGGTAGGCCAACTTCTGCCTGAACCCTAACTGGCCATATTTATTCATTCATTCAAAAACTACTCAGTGAACTTCTGTGCTGGGCACTGTGCTATGTTCTGGGAATGCAGTGATGAAGCAGACACAACCCCTGCCTAAAGGGGCTTGCATGGAGTTAGGTCCTAGTGGAAAGAAGGCCGGTCATCTATTCTCTCCCTCCCAGGTCTGGGCAACCCAGATCTAACCCTCAGTCCCCAGTTCTGATAGGCTCACCTCTCTGCCAGCTAACCTAACCCTCCACCCCTCAACGTAGGGAGGTACTTGGTCAGTGGAGAAGGTGATCCAGGTGCCCCCCAAGAAAGTGAAGGGCTGGCTGCTGCCTGAAATGCCAGGTGAGTGCCTAGGGCACGGGAAAGTTGATTCTTGGCCTGGGAAACAAGAGTCCTTAAAGGGTCTACTCGCCCCCGCCCCCAGGCCTGATCACCGACATCCTGCTGTCCCTGGATGACCGCTTCCTGTACTTCAGCAACTGGCTGCATGGGGACCTGAGGCAGTATGACGTCTCTGACCCACAGAGGCCCCGCCTCACAGGACAGGTGGGGGCCCTGGCAGGAGGAGCAGAAGGGAAGGAAGGAAGGAAGGATAAGAGAATCTGGGGATGGGGTGGATGGTCTGAAGCAGCTGGAGGATGATGAGGGAGGTGCAGGAAAAGCAGACATGTGGGCTGCGGGACAGCGCAGGCCCAGGACTGTCCAGGCCAGGGATGGGCATGCAGAGCACGTCTGAAAGGAAAGAGAGATCCCAGTCAGGCAAGCTGCTCTTCCTGCAACATGTGCACCTCCCACTACGGTCCTCCTTATCCTCTGCACCTCCCCATCCAGCTCTTCCTCGGGGGCAGCATCGTTAAGGGAGGCCCCGTGCAAGTGCTAGAGGACCAGGAACTAAAGTCCCAGCCAGAGCCCCTGGTGGTCAAGGTAAGAGCCTCTCCCCCTACTTGCTGGACCCCTCAGACCCATGCTTGAGGAATATGTGGGGGAGAAGCTGAGCATGCTCTTGGGTTTGGGGTGGTGCCTAGGATCTGTGTGTTACCCTGGGCTCTGACCCCTGGTTTTCCCAAGGGAAAACGGGTGGCTGGAGGCCCTCAGATGATCCAGCTCAGCCTGGACGGGAAGCGCCTCTACGTGACCACGTCGCTGTACAGCGCCTGGGACAAGCAGTTTTACCCTGATCTCATCAGGTGAGAAGCAGACACATGGGCTCACCTCCCCAGCCCTCCTCTTCCTGTTTGGCTTTCTGAAGACTCCTTAGGGAGACCCCTGTACCCCACCACACAGATGGCCCATCAAGACCCTGGTCATTCCTTGTTCCTCAGTAGCCTTCCCCTAAAATCTCAGGGGAAGGGGGCAGCCACCTCTGACTTCTCCCTTACCCCGTTCCCCTTTTCCACCAGGGAAGGCTCTGTGATGCTGCAGGTTGATGTAGACACAGTAAAAGGAGGGCTGAAGTTGAACCCCAACTTCCTGGTGGACTTCGGGAAGGAGCCTCTAGGCCCAGCCCTCGCCCATGAACTCCGCTACCCTGGGGGCGACTGTAGCTCTGACATCTGGATTTGAACTCCACCCTCATCACCCTCAGTCCATATTTTGAGCCCTCACTTCCTTGGGGACCTGGCTTCATTCTGCTCTCTCTTGGCACCCAACCCTTGGCAGCATGTACCACACAGCCAAGCTGAGACTGTGGCAACGTGTTGAGTGGTATCCATTTACTGACCACTGTTGCTTGTTGCTCACTGTGCTGCTTTTCCATGAGCTCTTGGAGGCACCAAGAAATAAACTGTTGACCCTGTTCTTCAGACGGCCTTGTCTTTGGGGGCCCAAGGCCTGTGTCTCCTCTTCTGTCTATGCTTTGTATCTTGTACAAGAAAAGGCTAAAGAGGCCTCTGGGGGGGGGTTATGGTAACTAGTTCACACCAGTGATGCTAATAATGCCAAAATCTCACTTTTATGGCCAGACAGAATCTGAAAATTTTGGGGATGATTGTCACAAGGAGACCTGGGGGTAGAGAATGTAAATTGGTATTTCTGAAGTTTTGTTTTTTTAACCATGCTTTCTTTTAACAAACCTAAAAATCTCACCCATCACTCCCAAGACAATGTAATATGCTCCCTCACACACAGGAGACCCCAGGACCCCTGTTCTGTATAGTGTAATAAATTTCCACTGATGGCAAGACTACTGGGAGAACTCAGTTGTTGGGAGGTTTATTAGGCTGCTCTTGCATTGCTGTAAAGAAATACCTGAGACTGGGTAATTTATAAAGAAAAGAGGTTTAATTGGCCATGGTTCTGCAGGCTCTACCGGAAGCATGACGCTGGCATCTGCCCAGCTTCTCAGGAGGCCTCAGGAAACTTACAGTCGTGGCAGAAGGTGAAGGAGGAGTGCAAACATCACATAGCCAGAGTAGGAGCAAGAGACAGAGAGAGTGAGGGGGAGGTGCCACACACTTTTAAACAATCAGATCTCAGGAGAACCCACTCATGACCTCGAGGATAGTACCAAGGTGGGGTGGTGCTAAACCATTTATGAGAAACCCATCCCCCATGATTCAGTCATCTCCCACCAGGCCCCACCTCCAACACTGGGAATTACAATTTGACATGAGATTTGTTGGAGACACAGGTTCAAACCATATCATTCTGCTGCTGCCCCCTCCCAAATCTCACATCCTTTTCACCTTTCAAAATACAATCATGCCTTTCCAATAATCCCCAAAGTCTTTTTTTTTTTTTTTTTTTTTGAGACGGAGTCTCGCTCTGTCGTCCAGGCTGGGGTGCAGTGGCCGGATGTCAGCTCACTGCAAGCTCTGCCTCCCGGGTTTAGGCTATTCTCCTGCCTCAGCCTCCCGAGTAGCTGGGACTACAGGGGCCCGCCACCTCGCCCGGCTAGTTTTTTGGATTTTTTAGTAGAGATGGGGTTTCACCGTGTTAGCCAGGATGGTCTCGATCTCCTGACCTCGTGATCCGCCCGTCTCGGCCTCCCAAAGTGCTGGGATTACAGGCTTGAGTCACCACGCCCGGCCAATCCCCAAAGTCTTAATTCATTCCAGCATTAACTTAAAAGTCCAAAGCCCAAAGTCTCATCTGAGAAAAAGCAAGTCCCTTCCACCTATGAGCCTGTAAAATAAAAAAACAAGTTAGTTACTCCCAAGATACAATGGGAGTATAGGCATTGGGTAAATACTCCCATGCCAAAAGGGAGAAATGAGCCAAATGAAAGGGACTTCAGGCCCCATGCAAGTCCAAAACCCAGCAGGGCAGTTGTTAAATATTAATACTCCAAAATAATCTCCTTTGATGCCATGTCCCTAATCCAGGGCACACTGGTGCTAGGGGTGGGCTCCCAAGGCCTTGGGCTCTGCCCCTGTGGTTTTGCAGGGTTCAGCCCCCATGACTGCTCTCATGGGCTGGTGTTGAGTGCCTGTGGCTTTTCCAGCTGCAGGGTGCCAGCTGGCAGTGCATCTACCATTCTGTGGTCTGGAAGACAGCAGCCCTCTTCTCACAGCTCTACTAGGCAGCACCCCAGTGGGGACTCTGTGTGGGTGCTCCAACCCCACATTTCTCCTCCACCCCACCCTAGTAAAGGTTCTCCATAAGTGTTCTGCCTCTGTAGCAGGCTTCTGCTTGGAGCCCAGGCTTCTCCATACACCCTCTGAAATCTAGGCGGAGGCTCCCAAGCCTCAACTCTTGCACTCTGCACAGCTTCAGGCTTAACACCACGTGGAAGCTGCCAAGGCTTAGGTTTGCACTCTCTGGAGCAGTGGCCCAAGCTATACCTGGGCCCCTTTGAGCCACCACCTGGAGCTAGAGCAGCTGGAATGCAGGGAGCAGTACAGAGCAGGGGGGCCCTGGACATGGCCCATAAAACCATTCAGTCCTCCTAGGCCTCTGGGCCTGTGATGGGAGGAGCTGCTGCAAAGGTCTCTGAAATACCTTTGAGGCCTCCCACCAGGCTCCACCTCCAACACTAGGGATTACCACTGAACATGAGATATGATGGAGACACAGATCCAAACCATATCAGGAGGTTAAATGTGTCACCTCTACCTAGAATACAGAAACATTAACACACAGGAGGGCTAAGAACACAATGGTGAACCAATCCAACAGGCCAGGCCATGGCACTCTTGTCTCCTCACCCAGATGGTATTTTAGAACCTTACTCAGAGATGTCTCCTTTCCCTGTGCTAGGTGCTCCTCCTCCTCCTCCTCTTCTTCTTCTTTCTTCTTCCTCTTCTTCTTCATTTCTTCCTCTTCTCCCTCTGCCTCTTCCTCCTCCTCCTCCTCTTCTTCCACCTCTTCCTCTTCTCCTCCTCCTCCTCCTCCTTCTTATTCCTCCTCCTCTTCTTCTTTCTTCTCCTTCTTCTTCCTCTTTTTCTCCTTCCTTCCTCCTTCTCCTTCTTCTTCTTTTCTTCTTTCTTCTTCTTCAAGATAAAGTTTCCCTATATTGCTCAGGTTGGTCTCAAACTCCTGGGCTCAAGTGATCATCTTGCCTCAGCCTTGCAAATTCCGGGATTACACAAGTGAACCACCATGACCAGCCTTCAATTCTTTTATTCTTTTTTTTTTTTTTTTTGAGACAGGGCCTTACTCTGGTGCCCAGGCTGGAACGCAGTGGCACAATTGCAGCTCGCTGCAGCCTAACGTAAGCATCACACCTGGCTCAATTTTTTATAGAAGGAATCTAATAGAAATGTCAGGACCCTTAGAGACAGCAGCCAAATGGTAATTATTATTTTATTTTACTTTGGATAGAGTCTTGCTCTGTCACCCAGGCTGGAGTGCAGTGGCACAATCTTGGCTGCCTGTAACATCTGCCTCCTGGGTTCAAGCAATTCTTTTGTCTCAGCCTCCCAAGTAGCTGGGATTGCAGGCATGTGCCACCACACCTGGATACTTTTTGTATTTTTAGTAGAGACTGGGTTTCACCATATTGGCCAGGCTGGTCTCGAACCCCTGAACTCAAGAGATCCGCCCACCTCGGCTTCCCAAAGTGCTGGAATTACAGGCATGAGCCACCGTGCCCAGCCCAAATGGTAATTCTACTGACTCCTTTATTCTCTACCTAGACAATATTAAACAACATTCAGGTATTGACTTACATTCTTTTCAGTCTTCTGAAAAGGTATCTTTCTTTTAAACATTGGAGCAGCCTAGGACCCCCAGTATGGTCTCACCACGCCAGGAATACACCATACTTTTCCTTTGAGGCCTTTAAACACACTCTCTGAGACGTCCACCTCAACTGGAGTCCCGATTCCCTCCTTCTGCCTCACCTGCCATCCAAGCCAGATTTCCATGTCCTCTGGGAAACCTCCTTCCCTGGCTCCTCCAGGCCAGGGGCCCATCTTAACACCCACAAAGCCTGCTGCACTTAACCTCATCATAAACACATGTCTCTTTGAATCGAAACTCTCTGTTAATTCCCAGTACCTAGCTTGGATGTTGGCACTTAGCATGCTTTAATGAATAAATGAATATAAAGGAAGTGCTCAAGATGAGTAGGGAGTTACAGGGAGCCTTGGGATTTATAAGGTTTTACCATAGGTTTCTCTCCTTAGTCTCTGCCCTCTTCTCTTCAATAACCAAACTTCTTCAGAATGAGAAAGGATAATGTAGTTCTACATCATTTCTATCTCTTCGTAAAAGCTTAAAATTCCACTCAACAATATTCCATCCCATTCATCTTGTTCATTCTGGTAAGAGCAATTGCCATACCTGAAGGCAGGGAAACTACTGAAGACAACTGGGGTGGCCAGGTGTGGTGGCTCACGCCTGTAATCCCAGCACTTTGGGAGGCCAAGGAGGGTGGATCACGAGGTCAGGAGATCGAGACCAGCCTGGCCAAAATGGTGAAACCCCATCTCTACTAAAAATAAAAAAATTAGCAGGGCGTGGTAGCACACGCCTGTAATTCCAGCTACTCAGGAGGCTGAGGCAGGAGAATCACTTCAACCTGGGAGGCGGAGCTTGCAGTGAGCCAAGATCGCGCCATTGCACTCGAGCCTGGGCGACAGAGCGAGACTGTCTCAAAAAAAAAAAAGACAACTAGGGCTGTGTCTAAAGGACTCATGCCATATCTGACAAAAGATTTGTATCTAGAATGCATGAAAAACTCTAAAAACTCAACAGTAAAAAAACAAACACTCCAGTTAGAAAACGAGCAAAAGGAACGGGCATGGTGGCTCACACCTGTAATCTCAGCACTTTGGGGGGACGAGGCGTGTGGATCACTTGAGGCCAGTAGTTCGAGACCAGCCTCACCAACATGGCGAACCCCATCTCTACCAAAAATACAAATATTAGCCAGGTATGGTGGCGTGCACTTGTAGTCCCAGCTACTTGGGAGGTTGAGGCAGAAGAATCGCTTGAACATGGGAGGTGGAGGTTTTGGTGAGCTGAGGTCATGTCACTGCATTCCAGCCTGGGTGACAGGATGAGACTCAGTCTCAAAAAATAAAAAATAAAAAAGGGAGCCAGGTGTGTTGGCTCACGCCTGTAATCCCAGCACTGTGGGAGGCCAAGGTAGGCAGATCACTTGAAGTCAGGAGTTCAAGACCAGCCTGGCCATCTCTACTAAAAATACAAAATATTAGCCAGGCCTGGTGGCACATACTTGTAATCCAGCTACTTGGGAGACTGAGGCAGGAGAATCACTTGAATCCGGGAGGTTGCAGTGAGCCGAGATCGCGCCACTGCAGTCACTCCAGCCTGGACAACAAGAGCGAAACTCCATCTCAAAAAAAAGAGTCTGATCAAGCCTCTAGGTCTCTCATCAGTTTATAGGAGATACAAGGAACAGAAGAACAAGTTTAAAAATACTATAGGCCAGGCGCGGTGGCTAACGCCTGTAGTCCCAGCACTTTGGGAGACCAAGCTGTATCGGGAGAACCCGCTCCCGATGTTTAACGTGGGTTCTTTTCTATTTCCTAAGTGTCTCGGCTGGGTTGAGAAATAAAGGGAAAGAACACAAGAGAGAGAAATTTAAAGCTGGGTGTACGGGGGAGACATCACACGTCCATAGGATCCGTGATGTTCCCCGAGCCATAAAACCAGCAAGTTTTTATTAGCGATTTTCAAAAGGAGAGGAGTGCACGAATAGGGTGTGGGTCACAGAGATCACATGCTTCACAAGGTAATAAAATATCACAAAGCAAATGGAGGCGGGGTGAGATCACAGGACCACCGGATGAGGAGAAATTAAAATTGCTAATGAAGTTTCGGCACCCATTGTCATTGATAACATCTTATCAGGAAACAGGGTTTGAGAGCAGGTAACCTGTCTGACCACAATTTATTAGGTGGGAATTTTCCCATCCTAGTAAGCCTGGGAGCACCATAGGAGACCAGGGCTTATTTCATCCCATCGGCTTCAACCATAAAAGACGGGACGCCTTAAAAGGGGCCGTCTATAGGCCTACCTTCAGGACGCATTCTCTTTCTCAGGGATGTTCCTTGCTGAGAAAAAAAATTCAGCGATCTATTTGCTTATGAAAGAGGAGGAATATAGCTCTGTTCCGTCCGGCTCACCGGCGGCCAGTTCAAAGTTACCTCTCTTGTTCCCTGAACATCGCTGTTATCCTGTTCTTCTTTTAAGATGCCCAGATTTCATATTGTTCAAACACACATGCTCTACAAACAATTTGTGAAGTTGACACAATCACAGGGTCCTGAAGCGACATTCATCCTCCTCAGTTTACGAAGAAGATGATGGGATTAAGAGATTAAAGTAACAACAGGCATAGGAAAACACAGGGGTATTCACTGGGGAAGTGATAAGTGTCCATGAAATCTTCATAGTTTATGTTCAGAGATTACAGTAAAGTCAGGTACAAGAAATTATAAAAGTATTAATTTTGGGAACTAATAAATGTCCATGAAATCTTCACAATTTATGTTCTTCTGCCGCGGCTTCAGCCGGTCCCTCCGTTTGGGGTCCCTGACTTCCCGCAACAAAGCTGGGTAGATCACTTAAACTCAGGAGTTCAAGACCAGCCTGGCCAACATGGCAAAAATCCCTCTCTACAAAAAGATACAAAAATTAGCTGGGCATGGTGGCATGTGCCTGCAGTCCCAGCTACTCCAGAGGCTGAGGCTGGGACCACAGGCACACATCATCTCAAATAGTTACTCATTTGTTTGTTTCTTTGGCAAGAGCAGCTAAAAACTATGAAAAAATTCAAACATACAAGAGGAGAAGGAAGAATGTAATAAACGTCCACATACACATACCCATCATCCTGCTTGAATTGCTTGAATCCAGGAGGTGGAGATTGCAGTAAGCTGTGATCATGCCACTGAACTTCAGCCTGGGTGACAGAGCCAGACCTTGTCTCAAACAAACAAATACACACCACTATAAAGATACAATAATAAAAATCCAGAATGTGGGAAATCTTACAGAGCAAATGACCTGTCTCCTCAACAGACCCATTGAGAGAGACAGACTATGGATTAGAAAGAGTTGGGAAACACATTAACCGAACCAAATACAATGCAGTGTGTGACCTTTGCTGATCCTGATTTGAACCTATCAAGAGAAAAATGCAGTTTTTGAGAAAACTAGAGAAATGTGAACAGTGACTGGATGTGTAATGATATTGAGAAATAATTTTTTATTTTTAGGTGTGATAATGGCATTTGGCATTATTTAAAAAGAGAGTCTTTGTTTTTTAATCACATTAAATTATTTACTGTAAATACCTAAGTATTTAAAGATGATACAATATAATGAATGTCTGCATTATAGTAACTTAGAGTGGGAAGGCATGGATGAAACAAGATGATCAGCCGGGTGCAGTGGCTCAGCCGGGCGCGGTGGCTCACGCCTGTGATCCCAGCACTTCGGGAGGCTGAAGTGGGCGGATCACCTGAGGTCAGGAGTTCAAGACCAGCCTGGCCAACATGTGAAACCCCGTATCTATTAAAAATACAAAAATTAGCTGGGCTTCATGGCAGACGCCTGTAATCCCAGCTATTCAGGAGGCTAAAGCGAGAGAATCTCTTGACCATGGGAGGCTGATGTTACAGTGAGCCGAGATCACGTCATTTCACTCCAGCCTGGGCAACAGAGCGAGACTGTCTCAAAACAAAACAAAACAAAACAAAACAAAAAAAGATCAGGGCCAGGCGCAGTGGGTCACACCTGTAATCTCAGCAGTTTGGGAGGCCAAGGTGGGCAGATCACCTGAGGTCAGGAGTTCGAGACCAGTCTGGCCAACATGGTGAAACCCCATCTCTACTAAAAATACAAAAATTAGCCAGGCATGGTGGTGTGTGCCTGTAATCCCAGCTACCTGGGAGGCTGAAGCAGGAGAATCGCTGGAACCCAGGAGGCAGAGGTTGCAGGCCGAGACTGCACCACTGCACTCCAGCCTAGGCGACAGGAGCCGAACTCCGTCTCAAAAAAAAAAAAAAAAAAAGAAAAAGTAAAAAGGGGCCGGGTGCTGTGGCTCACACCTGTAATCCCAGCACTTTGAGAGGCCAAGGTGGGCAGATCACAAGGTCAGGAGTTCGAGACCAGTCTGGCCAACATGGTGAAACCCTATCTCTACTAAAAATACAAAAAATTAGCCGGGTGTGGTGACCCATGCCTGTAATCCCAGCTACCAGGGAGTCTGAGATAGGAGAATCCCTTGAACCCAGGAGGCAGATGTTGCAGTGAGTGGAGATCATGTCATTGTACTCCAGCCTGGGCGACAGAGCAAGACTGTCTCAAAAAAAAAAAAAAAAAGATGATCAGATGTGGACAATCATTCAAGCAGGATGTGGTCAAGCAGTATGTGGGTGTTGATTACATTCTTCCTTCTCCTCTTACATGTTTGAAATTTTTCATAGTTTTTAGCTGTTCTTCCCAAAAACAAAAAACAAAAAAAAGAGTAACTGTGTGAGATGATGTATATATTAATTTGCTTCACTATAGTAACATTATGTATATCTTAAATATACACAATAAAATTAATTTTTTTAAAGAAAGAAATCTTTTTCATAATAAAAGCTTAAAATCCTATTCAGGTTTATCCTGATCTTGGCGTCCTCTCATTATGTCTAACCCTATGTCACCGAAACAGACTCCAAAAACAAGAGGCCCTCCTGTAACACACAACCCAGGCACCAGCAATGTGGAAAGGGTACCCACCCACCTGCCTCAGCCTCCTGAGTAGCTGCACCCACTTCTCTGTGCTGCACTCACAAAGATTCTACCCCACACCCCAGAACCAGGCTAGATGAGCAAGAATAGCAAAGCTGGGGAGTGTGCTGTGGGAAAAGTCTATCATATCACCTAGGATCTCCTGCCAACACCCTGGCTTATAAGGCCATGTAGAAGGTTCTAGAAAGTTTGTTGAGCTCAAGGACACCCTCAGAAAAGCTCTACTGCCAGTCCGCCAGGACAAAGGAGATAAGAGAGCATTGGGAGACGTCTATCCCATCGTTGGTCCTTCAAGCATTATCTCACACACTGCTCTCCAGTAAGTCTCTAAAAGACAGCATCGGGCAATTGCACTCATCTCAGAGAATCCTTCTCGCATTCCTGCATCCAGCCCTCCCACTTTCATCTTCCAAGTGTTTGACCAGCTGGCTCCATGCTCTGGATATCTGCTCCGTGCCATCCTCTGGCATGCTCTTAGGAGTCCCTTCCCTGACTTCCTGATTTTGATGTGTGGCAGACTCTCTACCCTCAATACTATCTGACCTAGAGGAATATGTGCAACACATTGTTCATGGAAAAAAGTAATCGTAGAGTTGTGTGAATAACTCTATAACTATAGTATAATCCCCAGTTTTAAAAACAAATTCAACCACAATAGCAACAAAAAACTTCTATTTAAGGCCAGGCGCAGTGGCTCAAGCCTGTAATCCCAGCACTTTGGGAGGTCAAGGAGGGCGGATCACTTGAGGCCTGGAGTTTGCGACCAACCTGGCCAACATGGTGAAACCCCATCTCTACTAAAAACACAAAAATTAGCTGGGCATGGTGGCACACACCTGTAGTTCCAGCTACTCAGGAGGCTGAGGCAGGAGAATCGTTTGAACCTGGGAGGCAGAGGTTGCAGTGAGCTGAGATTGCATCACTGCACTCCAGCCTGAGCAACAGAGCGAGACTCTATCTCAAAAAACAAAACAAAACAAAACCTCTATTTAAGTGGTCCTGTTTGCAATGACATGGAAGTGAATACGGGAGGATACTTATCACAACATGTTACCTCAGAGGGGTGAGGATTTTTTATGAAACTTGACAAGCTGTTTCTAAAACTAGACCGGAAATGCGAATGTATAGTGTTCCAGTTACCGAGTGCTGTGTAACAAACTACACCAAAACTTAGTGGCTTAAAGCAATGACAACATCACTTTTGCCCACAGATCTGTCGTTTGGACAGGGCTCAGCAGGAATAGCTTGTCTCTGCTCGGTGTCAGTGGAGGCAGCTTAAAGGCTGGAGGCTAGAATCATCTGATAGCTCACTCACTCACACGTCTGGAGACTCATGCTGCTGTCACTCGGACCTTCAGCTGGGGCTGGGGCCGGAACATCTACACATGACCTTTCCATATGGCTGCTTGGCTCCCTCACAACATGGTAGCTGGGTTCCAAGAGCGAGCAGCAAAGGTGAAGGCGTGTCGCCTACTCCAGCCGACACTTGGCAGTCACACAGCATCACTTCCACTACATTCCAATTACTGAGCCACTCACAAAGGCCTTCCCAGGTTCAAGGAAACAGGGACTAGACTCCATTTCTTTCATTTATGTATCTATCTATCTATCTATCTATTTATCTATCTATCTATTTATTTTTGAGATGGAGTCTCACTCTGTCACCCAGGCTGGAGTGCAGTGGCACGATCTTGGCTCACTGTGACCTCCACCTCCTGGGTTCGAGTGATTCTCCCACCTCATCCTCCCATGTAGCTGGGATTACAGGCACCCGCCACCATGTCCAGCTAATTTTTTGTATTTTTGGTAGAGACAGAGTTCCCCCAGGTTGACCAGGCTGGTCTCAAACTTCTGACATCAGGTAGTACACCTGCCTCAGCCTCCCAAAGTGCTGGGGTTACAGGTGTGAGCCACTGCACCCAGCCTAATTTTTCTATTTTTAGTAGAGACAGGGTTTCATCATGCTGGCCAAGCTTGTCTTGAACTCCTGACCTCAAGTGATCTGCCCACCTCGGCCTCCCAAAGTGCTAGGATTACAGGCGTGAGCCACCACGCTCGGCTGACTCCACCTCTTGACAGGGAAGTTGTGAGATTCTGAAATAGTGTGTGGAACCAGAAACATTGTGGCCACATTTGGAAAATACAATCTTCCATATATAGGAATAATTATTTTAATTAATAAAACCAATAACAGAAGACTCTCAGCATTAGATTTCAAAATATACTATACAATTACATTAACTAAAACTCTGTTATGGGTGCAGAAATAGACAAAAAGAATCAACAAAAGAGAACAAGCTGGACATGGTGACATGCGCCTATAATCTCAGCTACTCAGGTCACTAAGGTGGGAGGATCACATGAGCCCAGGAGTTTGAGGCTGCAGTGAGCTAGCGTCCTGCCACTGCACTCCAGCCTGGGTGACAGAGTGAGACTCTGTCTTAAAAAAAACAAAAAAAGCAAAAAAAACCTAAAATTAAAATTTTTTAAAAAGAGAGGCTAAGGTCCAGAAATACACCCAACTATACAAGGAAAGTTAGTACACAATAAAAGCATATGATAAAACTGCAAAAGGAAACAGTTATAAGAAGAAGAAAATGGCAGTATATATTGAAATGACTGGCCATTCATTGGAAAACAAGCATATTAAATTAGATGCTATGTAAGGTGCTAACTGCCAAACAACCATTCCCAAACCTCTTTTCCCTTGCTCATCATAGGTAACTTCTATCCTTAATTTTATGGTCATGATTCTATTGCTTTTTATTAATTATTTTTACCACATATGTATTTACCCATAAACCATATATTGTTCAGTTTTGCCTGACATTAAATATTTATAAATTGCATTGCACTGTATGTTTTCTTCTGTGTTTTGGTTTTTTAACTTTCTGAAGTTCATCCAGTGGATATGTGTGGCTGTAGCTCATTAATTTCCACTGATCTATGACATTCCATCCAGTGACTATATCACAACTTATCATTCTAGGGTTTATGGATATTGGATCATTTCCAGTTTTTACTAATGCAAGCAGTGAGACTATAAACTTTACTGCCTGTGTTTTTGGGCATATGTCTAAGAGAGCAATTACCGATATATTAAATGTAAATTGAAATACTCACATATTCAACTTCACCAAGTAATATTAAACTATTTTCCAAAACAGTTACACCAAATTACACTCCCACAACAGTGAATGAAAGCTCTTGTTGATTCATTACCATGTCAACCCTCAATATTGCCAGACGTTAAAACTTTTGCTGTGGCTCACACCTGTAATCCCAACAGTTTGGGAAGCCAAGGTGGGCAGATTGCTGGAGCTCAGGAGTTCAAGATCAGCCTGGGCAACAAGGTGACACTCCGTCTACACAAAAAAAACCAAAAAAAATTAGCTGGGTGTGGTGGCGTGCCTGTGATCCCAGCTACTCAGGACGCTGAGGTGGTAGGATTGTTTGAGCCCAGGAGGTCAAGGCTGCAGTGAGCCGTGATCATGCCATTGCACTTCAGCCTGGGTGACAGGGCAAGACCCTGCCTCAAAAAAAAAAAAAAAAAGAAAAAGAAAAAAAAGAAAAGCCAATTTAGTGGGTGTGAAATGGTATCTTTTAAAATTTGCATTTTCCTGATTATCATATAGGGAATAACTTTTCATATGTTTATGAGCCATTTCTGCTTTTTTGTGAAATTCCCATCCATTTTTCTAGTTTGTTATCTTTTTTTTTCTTTTTCTTTCTTTTTTTCTTTTTTCTTTTCTTTTCTTTTTTTTTTTTTTTTTTGAGGCAGTCTCACTCTGTTGCCCAGGCTGGAGTGTAGTGGAGCAATCTTGGCTCACTGCAACCCAGGTTCAAGCGATTCTCCTACTTAAGCCTCCCAAGTAGCTGGGACTACAGGTGTGCACCACTATGCGCAGCTAATGCTAATTTTTGTATTTTAAGTGGAGACGGAGTTTCACCATGTTGACCAGGCTGGTCTCGAACTCCTGATCTCAAGTGATCTGCCCATCTCAGCCACCCAAAGTGCTAGGATTACAGAAGTGAGCCACCATGCCCAGGTGGTTATCTTCTTTTGTAGGAAGTCTTCAAAAATTCCAGATAATAATCCTTTGTCAGTTATATGTCTTCAAAATATATTCTCCCAATTTGCAGTTTGTCTTTGTATTATTTTTTATTATTGTATTGTATTGTATTTATTTTTTACTTATTTTTTTTGAGACAGGGTCTTACTCTGCTGCCCAGGTTGGAGTGCAGTGGCACCATCTAGGCTCACTGCAACCTCTGCCTCCCAGGTTCAAGTGATTCTTCTACCTCACCCTCCCAAGTAGCTGGGATTACAAGCACGCGCCACCACAGCCCAGCTAATTTTTGTATTTTTAGTAGAGATGGGGTTTCACCATATTGGCCAGACTGGTCTTGAACTCCCGACCTCAAGTGATCCACCCACCTCAGCCTCCCAAAGTGCTGGGATTACAGGCATGAGCCACTGTGCCCAGCTGTTTGTTCGTTTATTTATTTTTGAGACAGAGTCTTACTGTCACTCAGGCTGGAGTGCAGCGGTGGAAAAAAAAAAAAGAAGTCCAGGCACGGTGACTTACGACTGTAATCCCAACACTTTGGGAGGCTGAGATGGGCAGATCACTTGAATTCAGGAGTTGGAGACCAGCCTGGCCAACATGGTGAAATCCCATCTCTACCAAAAATATAAAAAATTAGCTGTGTGTGGTGACATGAGCCTGTAATCCCAGCTACTCGGGAGGCTGAGGCAGGAGTATTACTTGAACTCGGGAGGTGGAGGTTGCAGTGAGCGGAGATTGTGCCACTGCACTCCAGCCTGGGTGACAAAGCAAGACTCCGTCTTAAAAAATAAAAAATAAATCACTCCCAATCTTAGTAGGCAATGTGTAATAGTGGCCCAGATGAACAAATACCACTCCCTTTTTGGACATATTTCTCTCTCTTTGGCACACCTTAGTCTCTTAGTTTTCACCTATTTTACATATGCTTATCTTTCTGTGATTGGCCACAGGGGGAGTCTTTATTTACATAGGGTGAATCATCACTTCAGCCCCTGATTGGTTCCAGGCCAAGTTGTTGAGCCAAGCCTTCACTTCTGCCTCCAATTGGTTCTTTACACTATCATACCTCTTTCTGAGTGGTGCTTTCTCCAAGATGGCCTGCAGGCCCGGTCAGCAGACTCCTCCCCTTCCCACTCCATAAGCCGCCCTCCTCACCCTCCCACTCAGCCTCATAGCTGGCAACCCTCTTTTGGGCTCCCTCTTTGCTGAGAGCTTTTCTGTTGCTTAATAAATCTGACTCTGACTGGTCAGGAGTTCGAGACCAGCCTGGCCAACATGGTGAAACCCCATCTGTACTAAAAATGCAAAAAATTAGCCAGGCTCGGTGGCTCACACCTGTAATCCCAGCACTTTGGGAAGCCAAGACGGGCAGATCATGAGGTCAAGAGATCGAGACCATCCTGGCCAACATGGTGAAACCCCATTTCTACTAAAAATACAAAAATTAGCCCAGCGTGGTGGCAGGCGCCTGTAATCCCAGCTACCCAGGAGGCTGAGGCAGGAGAATCGCTTCTACCCAGGAGGTGGAAGTTGCAGTGAGCCAAGACTGTGCCACTGCACTCCAGCTTGGCAACAGAGTGAGACTCCATCTCAAAAAAAAAAAAAAAAAAAAAAAAAAAAAATTAGCCGGGCGTGGTAGCAGGCACCTGTAGTTCTAGCTACTCGGGAGGCTGAGGCAGGAGAATCGCTTGAACCCGGGGGACGGAGATTGCAGTGAGCCGAGATCGCGTCACTGCACTCCAGTTCGGGCGATAGAGTGAGACTCCGTCTCAAAGAAATAAAAAAGAAAGAAAGAAAAAAGAAAACCTTCTTGCCAATATATCCTTATTCCCCCAACTCCACAATCTCCTGGCTTCCCCCAGTACTCATAGAAGCTGGTAATAGGGAAAGGCAGGCTGTAAAAGGGCAATGGTGATGAGCTCAGGCAGCACTGCTGTCTTCTTTACAAAAGCACATTAATGATGAGCCTGGAGAACGTATTAGATGTCAGGATGGCAAATACAGTTTTGGTTGTAACATGTCCGCTGTGCAAAACAAAATATATCCATTTAAGAGGCTTTCAACCTGTAGTCCATGATCTCTCTGAAATTAGATGCAAAACTTGGTCTGTGTGTGCATTTTTCATGGTAGAGGGTCCATTGCTTTCGTCTGATTCATAACCTTAAAACGTCTTAAGGAAAAGGGTTAAGAACCCATAACCCGTTCAGTACAATGTTCCCTGAGGGTAAAAAGTTCCTTTGGCATCCAGCACTCCCGTGGGAGTCCATCAAAATTCCAGGGTTCACCGACTGCAGAACTATGGGGATGCAAATGCATTTGCAACTCCTTGGAAGGAAAGTACACACGGGAAATCAAGAAACACTAACAGGGAAAAAGCATTTTAGTTTAATGTGGTACAACTGCTGAGGTTTTGAGGCCTCCATCAAGAAGGAAAGAGCCCAGACTGCAGGTCTGTTTTGAGTGAGTGTGTCTGCAGGTTGTGTTAGGCATGTGGTGATTGTGATGGATGGGGGGTTATAGGAGCTTACAGCGAACTTCCATCACTCCTATCCATCATTTTCTAGTTATTTAATCATCCATTGATTCTACTCTTCCGGTAGCTCTGAGGACCGTAGACTAAACTGAAACACAAAAGGAGAGGGCAAAAGAAAAGACAGTTCCAAAGGGAGACGAGCACTCGTTCTTTCATCCTGCGGTCCCTTTAAGAGAAGAATCTCTTGGGACCTGCAGTCCCAACCGACCCCAGTTTTAACCGAAACCCAACCCGGACTTCCCCCTCTTGACTCAAATAAGACCAATTTTGGATTTTCCCTCCCCTATTGACCAATCAGATTCTGTTACCAGGCAGACTTCAGGGGCCGCCGGTACGAGCCCGGCGCCTTCTGTCTCCGGGGTGGCAGCAGTGACCAATGACAGAGCAGGCCGCCCGTGTATCTAGGCAGATCGCGGCTGTTACAACCATTCAGAAAAAGGAAAATAAAGCAACGCACGAGCCGGCTGGGCCAGGACCTTGGGGCTGGGCCGGAGTGGAGGTGGCTACGAGGTAGTTTCTCTTTCTCCCTTACCTTTATTGTTGCTTATGTTGGGAAGGCGACTGTTCAGAGGTAGGGAGGGGGCAAGATGAGTTGGGAGGAGAGCAGAAAAAGACTGAAGCTGTATTTTCAACAGCTTCTTCACCCATGTGCACGTGCCCGGAATCTGGGACCCCATTCCCCTGCCGGGTTTCTGACGCCCAGCCCATGAGTTCCGCTACCCCGCCCCACCCCCCCCTCCACTTTGCAGAAACCGGGGATTGAATGGAGGGGGAAGGGAAGGAGGTGGGGGCGCGCCTCAGGATGGGCTGTTGTGGGAGATGACGTAGGGACCGGCGACGTGGGGAGGGGGAGCAGCGGGGGAAGTCGTGGAGAGATTAAGTAATGAGAACTTGGGCCCAGTTTTTTTTCCAAGCCTAGAAAGGCAGAATATGTTCGTATCCTTTCTGACCTCCCAAGCATATGCAATGGTGAGGAGTATTTTTGAGAATTAGAGAACTTTGTTTTGTGGCTGTTATTGTTGTTTTTGAGGGGGAGGAGGGCAGTATGGGGTCAGAGGCAGAAATGAAAATTTCTTGCTAACATGGATTCCCAATCCCCCTATCTCTTCCTTTACAGTTTTCCAGATTTAGGAGACTTCAAAAAGGTGGGGCAGATAGAACGGAGATGGCAAAGATCTCTTTGGGTATATATGGGCCTGGCGAAGTAATGGAATAATTTCTAATTTTCGGAGAAGGCAAGTGGTGAGAAAAAGACCACTGGGGAAATTCGGAGGCTTTGTTTCTGTTTCTCTGCCTTTCTGGGTAAAGAGATGAGGAGTGCCCTGGGGCCTTCAGGGGAAGGGAAGGCCAGTGTGAGTTACATCTTTATGCCTATCCCTCTCAATTCTAGCCTTCATGCCGGGATGGCAGAAGATGAGCCTGATGCTAAGAGCCCCAAGACTGGGGGAAGGCCCCCTCCAGGTGGTGCTGAGACTGGGGAACCTACCACCCTTCTTCAAAGGCTCCGAGGTACCATTTCGTAAGTACTGATCACATCTCCAAATCCTGTCCAAGACCTGAGTATAGATCCCTGCAGCACTTCACTTTGGCTGTAGATGAACTGCCTCTCAGCAAGGGCATGGGAGCAGAGGGAGATTCTTGGCCATGGTAGCAATGCTTGAGCACCTGCTGGGCATTTCAGCCCTTTTCCCTCCTTAGCAGTCAGATAAAGAGAGGGGGAAAACCTCGTGTGTGACCTCCAGCTTTCTCCTATTCCCCACAGCAAGGCCGTGCAGAACAAAGTAGAGGGAATCCTGGTAAGTGTGTTGGGGAAGAGGGCAATAGAGGGATGGAAATGCTGAGGGAGGAGGATGTGAGGATGATGGGCATCAACAAAACATTGATGTGGGAGAGGTAGGGTCGTCTATCTTGTCAGAAGATCCTTGGTTTTGCAAACTTGCTGCCAGTTTGACTTTGTGCCTCTCACTTGATCTCTGTGAGCGCTTGTATAGAAGCCCAGCAGAGATGAATTCAGAGCTGATCTCCTCTACTCCCCTCCTCGCTGTGGTAGCCTACAGGGCCCCTCAGAGCACCTAGTGTCAAATAATTTTTTTTTTTTTCCTCGAGACGGAGTCTCGCTCTGTGGTCCAGGATGGAGTGCAGTGGTGCGATCTCAGCTCACTGCAAGCTCTACCTCCTGGGTTCACGCCATTCTCCTGTCTCAGCCTCCCCAGTGGCTGGGACTACAGGTGCCCGTCACCACGCCCGGCTAATTTTTTTTGTATTTTTAGTAGAGACGGGATTTCACTGTATTAGCCAGGATGGTCTCGATCTCCTGACCTCGTGAACCGCCCGCCTTGGCCTCCCAACGTGCTGGGATTATAGGCATGAGTCACTGCACCCAGCCTTATCAAATAATTTCTAAGGTCCTTTTTCAGTCGACACCCTCTAAGTCAGCTAGACTTTGGGGTGGGAATCAGAGGGTCCTACATTGGGTCCTTCTTGGCCTTATTATTTCTCCGGCCTCTGTTTTGTCCTACCTCAGCAAGATGTACAGAAATTTTCTGACAATGACAAGCTGTATCTCTACCTTCAGCTCCCCTCAGGACCCAGCACTGGAGACAAAAGGTAGGTTTGATGGTAGTTTTAGATGGCAGAGGTTCTGATTCTTAGAGAAAGGTTCACTGGGAAGGGGTGAGGTAAATAGGAAGACTCGTAACTGCTGTCCTTGATGAAGAGGTAAGGTCCCCACCCTGACTTGGTTTACCAGGGAAAGGTAGATTCTGGGTGAACTACTTTGGTCCAGCACTACTGAAGTGGTAGTTTGGGAAGAACCAGGACAACTGTTAGGGTCTTAGTAATGCTTGTTCCTTTTGTTTCTGTAGCTCAGAGCCAAGTACACTGAGCAATGAGGAGTACATGTATGCCTACAGATGGATCCGCAACCACCTGGAAGAGCACACTGACACCTGTCTGCCAAAGCAAAGTGTTTATGATGCCTATCGGTG
This sequence comes from Chlorocebus sabaeus, assembly GCF_047675955.1. Classification (NCBI taxonomy): domain Eukaryota; kingdom Metazoa; phylum Chordata; class Mammalia; order Primates; family Cercopithecidae; genus Chlorocebus; species Chlorocebus sabaeus. The sequence goes on from NC_132923.1 coordinate 12,102,210, forward strand.
GGTGGAAGGGTGGGTGGTGGGGTGAGTGGATTGGTTGGCATAGGACCCCCTCACCCATGAAGAGCTTCCTGCCTTGATTAAAGCCTGCCTTCTTAAAGGGTTCCTCACACTTGATCCCTAGGGACCCTTCGAGCCTACCCATGGCCTCCTTCTCTGAGTATGTTCCCACTCTGCTCCCCTCTCACTCAGGAAGTACTGTGAGAGTCTCGCCTGTTGCCGCCCACTCAGCACAGCCAACTTTGGCAAGATCATCAGAGAGATCTTCCCTGACATCAAAGCTCGAAGGCTTGGTGGCCGGGGCCAGTCCAAGTATCCTTGACTAGAGAGGTTGGGGGTGGAGGACCTGGGAGGAAGACTTAGGATGTGGAGACCCAGGAGTGGAACAGCTTAACTTGCTCAAGGGGTTTGGAGATTACCATGTGTTGGCTGCTCTTTAACTTGCATCAGATATTGCTACAGTGGCATACGAAGGAAGACCTTGGTGTCTATGCCACCCCTGCCTGGACTTGACCTAAAGGGTTCTGAGAGTGTAAGTACTAAATCACCCTCCAATTCTACTCTTCTCGCCCAGGTAAAAGGCAGAGGTCTTTGGGGCATGTTTTGAGGGCTAACAGCCTCAGTCATTATGTACGTAGCTTCTAGGTATGATGTTCCCTTCTGCCAACCTTGCAGCTGAGGCAGAGGATGAAGAGAACTTGTGGGCTTCTGCAGTGGGATAGGTAGAGGCTACTCCCGTCCCCAGTCTGGTCTCAGCTTTGGTCAACAGTCTTTGGTCACTTCAAGAGAGGGGACAAGGGTTATTTAATTTGGAGTGTGATTGGGCATGTCCTTCCCCACTTCAGCCAGAAATGGGCCCAGAAGTAACCCCAGCACCTCGAGATGAACTGGTGGAGGCAGCCTGTGCCCTGACGTGTGACTGGGCAGAGCGGATCCTGAAACGGTCCTTCAGTTCCATCGTTGAGGTCGCCCGCTTCCTGCTACAGCAGCATCTCATCTCTGCCCGATCTGCACATGCCCATGTGCTTAAGGCCATGGGGCTTGCTGGTGGGTGGACCCTCTCTTATGTCTCAGCAACCCTGACCCACTTTCAGCTTCAGTGGCCCTCCCACACACAGAATAGAGACACCTTGGATTTGCCGTCTCTTCCTGGAGACCCTTCTAAGACATGCTTTAGCACCCCATTTCCTGTCTCTACCAGTCAGTGAATCAGAATTGCCTCACTCCCCTATTCCTCAGTTTCTTCCTCACCTTCACTCTATTACCTTTTTGGCACCTCTGCAGAAGAAGATGAACATGCACCTCGGGAACGGTCATCTAAACCAAAGAATGGTGTAGAGAACCCAGAGGGTTCACAAGCCCACAAGAAGCTGGAGAGACCGGCCCAGGTAAGGAAGTCAGTGGCCCTGACTTTGCTGTCCTGGGCTGGGGGCTTAGTATATCCTTTTCCTATTGGGTCCCATGCTTTTCCACTTCCTGTGCCTCTGGTGTCTATGTTTCCTCCAGTATTAAGTCTTCACACTTTACTGTGTTCCTCTCTTTACCTTTTAGCCTCCTAAGGATCTGGAAGCCCGAACTGGGGCTGGCCCTCTCGCACGTGGAGAGCGGAAGAAGAGTGTAGTTGAGAGCTCAGCCCCAGGAGCCAATAACCTGCAGGTTAACGCCCTAGTGGCTCGGCTGCCTCTGCTCCTTCCCCGGGCCCCTCGCTCGCTTATTCCACCAATCCCAGTCTCTCCACCTATTCTGGCCCCCAGGCTTTCTTCAGGTGCCCTGAAAGTGGCTACACTGCCTCTGTCTAGTAGGGCCGGGGCACCCTCAGCAGCTGTACCCATCATTAACATGATCTTACCAACTGTTCCTGCTTTGCCTGGACCTGGACCTGGGCCTGGGCCTGGGCCTGGGCGAGCTCCACCTGGGGGACTCACTCAGCCCCGGGGCACAGAGAACAGAGAGGTAGGCATAGGTGGTGACCCAGGACCACATGACAAGGGTGTCAAGAGGATAGCTGAAGTACCTGTGAGTGAGGCCAGTGGGCAGGATCCACCAGCTAAAACAGCAAAGCAGGATATAGAGGATACAGCAAGTGATGCCAAAAGGAAACGGGGGCGCCCTCGAAAAAAGTCAGGTGGAAGTGGGGAAAGGAATTCTACCCCTCAGAAGTCAGCAGCTGCCATGGACTCTGCCCAGTCCTCAAGGTTACCATGGGAGACATGGGGCTTAGGAGGGGAAGGCAACTCAGCTAGAGGGGCAGAAAGGCCAGGGCCAATGGGAGAGGCTGAAAAGGGGGCAGTGCTTGCCCAGGGTCAGGAAGATGGTACTGTTTTCAAAGGAGGAAGGGGCCCCAGTTCCCGGCATACCAAAGAAGCAGAAGATAAAATTCCCTTGGTCCCCTCAAAAGTGAGTGTCATCAGAGGCAGCAGAAGCCAAAAGGAGGCTTTTCCTTTGGCAAAGGGAGAGGTAGGCGCTGCACCACAGGGTAATAAAGACTTAAAGGAGCATGTGCTTCAAAATTCCTTATCCCAGGAGCATAAGGACCCCAAAGCAACACCCCCATGATATAGGTCTGTGGGGAAGAGTGTTTATATCCCTACATTAACTTTGCCTAGTGGAGGCCCTTCTCTGCACTTGCTTCTCATTTGGCTATTCTTTTCCTAAGGAAGTCCATTCTCTTCTGTACAGACAGCTGAGTCATCCAGTCTACTTAGTACCTGGTTGCTGCCTCTGACCTTTTCAGCTTGATACCCTTGGCTTTAGTATAACCAATAAATCTGTAGTGACCTTACCTGTATTCCCTGTGCTATCCTGTGGGAAGGTAGGAATGGGCTATGATGAATGTATAGGTTAGGGATCTTTTGGTTTTAAATCACAGAAAACCTAATTCAAACTGGCTTAAAATAAAAAGGGTTTATTGGTTCATGTAACTGGAAAGTCCATAGGTAGTGCTGGCTCCAGGTGAAGCCTGACCCAGTAGCTCAGTATGTCTCTAAATACCGGACTGATTTTTTTTCTCACTGTTGCGTCTTCTGTAGGACCATCTTAAGTCTGGGCCACTTAATGGCTGCTAGCATTCCTAGGATTATACGTTTCCCCATTTATGTCCAATCAGAAAAAGAAGGCATCTTTGTACCAGAAATCTCAGCAAAAGCCCTAACATTCACACTGATTAGGCCTGGGTCACATGTCCACCCCTGACCAATCATTGTGGCCAGGAGGATGGTACATGCTAATTTGCTTATTCTACACCATGGACTACATGGTGGGGAAAAGGGTGGGGTCAGCCTCCCCAAAATCACATGGATTCCCCAAGTGGAAACTAGGAGCATGCAGTTGCTTGGGTGGCCGCTGACACCAGGCTACTATTATTTTAGCTTGCTAAGTTGAGATCAGCTAGACCTGCTTTTTTTCCTCCTCAGTCTTGCATTTCCCTCAATACAAGCTATAGCCTCTTTCCTCTTGTTTCTAGTCTCAGAATGAAGGAGAGGGAAGCCATTTTCCTGTAGGGACTCTCCAGTCTCATTTGGACAATAGTCCCTTTTTTTCTGCCTCCATCTTAGAGATGGAGCTCCTTTTCCTGTTTCTTAATTTTTGTTTTCTCCTCATTCCTGCTTCCCTATCTTTCACCCTATTGCCAGTTCCACCAGCTAGCATGAAAGACTTCCTAGCCATTAAATCTATTCTGTAGCCACCAGGTGGCAGCATCTTGTCATACGTGTCAGGACTTAGGACTGCGGGGTTTAGGTTAGATGTCACAGAAGGAGCTAGTTCTGTGGTCAGGCAGCACCAATGAGAAAGGAATGCAGACCCTCCAGATGTATCCTTGGGAAAAGCAGTAAACTAACTAATATTTATTGAAGACCTACTTTGTCCTCTACATAGGGTAGCTTCTGTCAGGGAATCTTGGTTCTTCCCCAAAAACACTGATTTTCTTTCAGGGAGACTTCATGTGTTCATTTATTTCCACCAGAACAGATTTAAAGAAATTATAATATGTAATGTTTGGTATCTATAAAGAGTATATCTAATGTGAATAAATTATGAAGCATACTAATGAGTACCTATGACCCACAACACAATTTATACATTAAAACATTTGAAATACCATTGTGTTTGTGTTCCTCCCTAGCCTGTCCCCTGCCTCTTCTTAGCAGTAACCACTGTCCTTAATTTTCATGTCTATTATCTGCTATAGATTTTTTAAACCGTATATGTATATATACAGCCCAAGCTGATGTCTCTGAATTTACAGCTCTTATGCGGTAGAGTATCATGACTTAGTTCTTTTTGTTTTACAGTATGTCTTATGTTGTTTTGTCCTTGCTTTGTGAGTTTTGACTTGTGCAGCTAACTCCTACTCACATCTACAGGGAAGTCATCTCTGATTCTTGCCTGACACACATGATCTCTCTCTGGGCTCCCTTAGCACTCTGTGCTCACTACTTATATAACTCACAGTGTGCTGTGATCATTTATTTGTCCGTCTCCCCAGCTAGAATGTGTGAAGTTGGGGTCTGAGTAAACCAGCTTCTAAAAAATGCCTGATACTTAAAAAACAAGAGGGAAAATATCAAAACCACAGGAAAGGACTCCTACTTCTGACAGCATGGATAAGAGAAAGGGCTATCCCATTAAAATACAACTAGATTCTAGATAAATCACAGCAAACATACTTTTTAGCACATTGCTGAGTTCATTAGAAAGATAAATCACTAAAAAAAAAAAAAAAAGTACAGGCCAGGCACCGTGGCTCACGCCTGTAATCCCAGCACTTTGGGAGGCCGAGGTGGGCAGATCATGAGGTCAGGAGATCGAGACCATCCTGGCTAACACGGTGAAACCCCGTCTCCACTAAAAATACCAAAAATTAGCCGGGCATGGTGCCAGGCGCCTGTAGTCCCAGCTACTCAGAAGACTGAAGGAGGAGAATGGTGTGAACCCAGGAGATGGAGGTTGCAGTGAGCCGACATCGCGCCACTGCACTCCAGCCTGGGTGACAGAGCGAGACTCCACCAAAAAAAAAAAAATACAAATTAAAAAAAAAAGTTGAAACCTATATAAAGGAAGAGCCACATGGAGTAGTAGAAGCAGGTTTGCCCTGACGACAAATGCCAGTGTCAGCATTATGATCATAGTCTAAGCCTTGGGCCTAAGCCAAGGGAAGGGAAGAAAAACCTGCAACTCCTGAATTAAATCTGGATTCTTGAAGGGGCTAACATAGTTCCAGGTTTATGCAAATGCAAATCCTCTCTGGAGGGAAGTATTCCTAATTAAGGTCCTCAGGATTCCCACAGATTAAACAAAATATGAGTTCAAAACCTCAAAATATAAAATAGGCCAGGCATACTGGCTTACGCCTGTAATCCCAGCACTTTGGGAGGCTGTGGCAGGTGGATCGCTTGAGGCCAGAAGTTCAAGGCCAGCCTAGCCAATATTGTGAAACCCTGTCTCTACTAAAAATACAAAAATTAGCCGGGTGTGGTGACGTGCGCCTGTAATCCCAGCTACTTGGGAGGCTGAGGCAGGAGAATCCCTTGAACCCAGGAGGCAGAGGTTGCAGTGGGCTGAGACTGCACCACTGCACTCCAGCATGGGTGACAGAGCGAGACGCCATCTCAAAACAAAAAACAAAAAAACAAAAACCCCAAAATAGAAAATATACAAGTAAACAAGCTACCATGAACAGGACTCAGCAGAAAACAACAAAACGGATTTAGATATCCAAGGTAAGTTACAGAATATAAAATCCCAGTACTTTAGGAGGCTGAGGCGGCCAGATCTCAAGTCCAGGAGTTTGAGACCAGCCTGGCCAACATGGTGAAACTCTGTCTCTACTAAAAATACAAAAATTAGCTGGGAGTGGTGGCTCATGCCTGTAATTGCAGCTACTCGGGAGGCTGAGGCAGGAGAACTGCTTGAACCTGGGAGGCAGAGGTTGCAGTGAGTCAAGATTGCACCATTGCACTCTAGCCTGGGCAACAGAATGAGACTCTGTCTTAAAAAAAAAAAGATATAACTAGAGTCGTATTTTACTGACTTTTGAATAAGCCAACTTCTTTCCCCAGTTTGTAAACAAGACAAATAAATGACATTATCTTATTCTGTTGGTAATTTCCTGCCCTCCCCACACCTCAATGTGCAAAACATATATACTTTCCTACCAAAGCTAGAGGCTCTGTGTGTACACAGGATAGCATAGGTTCCCATAGGGTCACCCACCATCCAAGTGCAAAACCATCTACACCTATAGTGGCTCCTTGGGATCTTACATAGAGATGAGTGATTTTTTTTTTTAATCAAAAGATAATTTTCTAAAAATAGGTTCAGTGAAGTGAGAAATTTTAGAGCATATCACAAATGTTAAGCTTTTTAATTTAATTTAATTTTTTTTTTGAGATAGAGTCTCACTCTCACCCAGGCTGGAGTGCAGTGATGCAATCTCAGCTCACTGCAACCTCTGCCTCCTGGTTTTAAACAATTCTCCCTGCCTCAGCCTCCTGAGTATCTGGGATTACAGGCACCCACCACCAGGCCTGGCTAATTTTTGTTTTGTTTCGTTTTGTTTTTTAAGTAGAGACAGGGTTTTGCCGTGATGGCCAGGCTGGTATTGAACTCTTGACTTCAAGTGATCCACCCACCTCAGCCTCCCAACATGCTAGGATTATAGGCATGAGCCACCATTCCCAGCCACAAATGTTATACTTTTAAATTTAACATGGGGGGAAAGAATAGCATTCAGTTTTACAATTTGACAAATAAGGAGACCGAGGAGAAAAAAGACAAACGTGGGGAAGGAAAACATAACTTAGTCAAAATATTTATTTAAAAACCATTTTTGGCTGGGCGTGGTGGCTCATGCCTGTAATCCCAGCACTTTGGGAGGATGAGGTAGGTGGATCACTTGAGGTCAGGAGTTTGAGACCAGCCTGGCCAACATGGTGAAACACTGTCTCTACGAAAAATACAAAAATTAGCCAGGTGTGGTGGTGGGTGACTGTAATCCCAGCTACTTAGGAAGCTGAGGCAAGAGAATGGCTCCAACCTGGGAGATGGAGTTGGCAGTGAGCTCAGATGGTGCCACTGCATTCCAGCCTGGGCAACAGAGTGAGACTCCGTCTCAATTTAAAAAAAAAAAGAAAAAAAAAATATATATATATATACACACATATATATTTTAACTAAATCATTTTTGAAAAATAACTATATTTTCCAAAACAAGAAAAAAAATCAGTGAGACAATTGACATTGTTTTTAAAGGGGGAAATTTCTTTAATGTCAGATGGTTCTCATATCTGCTTCTGCATTCAGTCTTTTTGTGTGTGTGTGTGTGTGTGTGTGTGTGTGTGTGTGTGTAAGAGTCTTACTCCGTCACCCAGGCTGGAGTGCAGTGGCATGACTGCAGCTCACTGCAACCTCCACCTCCCAGGTTCAAGCAATTCTTCTGCCTAAGTCTTCCCACAGATGCACACCACCACGCCTGGCTAATTTTTGTGATTTTGGTAGAGACACAGTGGCTCACACCTATAATCCCAGCATTTTGGGAGGCCAAGGTGGGCAGATCATCTGAGGTCGGAAGTTTGAGACCAGCCTGGGCGACATGGTGAAACCCTGTCTCTACTAAAAATACAAAAATTAGCTGGGCATGGTGCTGTGCATCTGTAATCCCAGCACTTTGGGAGGCCGAGGCGGGTGGATCACTCGAGACCAGCCTGGCCAACATAGTGAAACCCTGTCTCTACTAAAAATACAAAAATTAGCTGGGTGTGGTGGCGTTCACCTGTAATCCCAGCTACTTGGGAGGCTAAGGCACAACAATCGCTTGAACTCGGGAGGCGGAGTTTGCAGTGAGCTGAGATCACACCACTGCACTCCAGCCTGGGCAACAAAGCAAGATCCTGTCTCAGAAAAAACAAAAACAAAAAACAGAAGATGATAAAAAAAACAAAACAAACAAACAAACAAAAAACCTCCAGAAAAAGGCAGAAAGACAGTCATAAAGGGATGCAAAGAAATTTACACATATAGGACTGGCACAGTGGCTCATGCCTGTAATCCCAGCACTTTGGGAGGCTGAGGCGGGCAGATCACAAGTTCAAGAGATCAACACAATCCTGGCCAACATGATGAAACCCTGTCTCTACTAAAAATACAAAAATTAGCTGGGCATGGCGATGCATGCCTGTAATCCCAGCTACTTGGGAGGCTGAGGCAGAAGAATCACTTGAACCCAGGAGGCGGAGGATCCCTTCAGCCAAGATCACGCCACTACACTCCAGCCTAGGTGACAGAGCGAGACTCTGCAAAGGAAGGAAGGAGGGAGGGAGGGAGGGAGGGGAGGGAGGGAGGGAGGGAAGGAAGGAATTTACACATATGAACCCTTAGAGCTATAAATAGGAAACTTAAACTCTTCTACTTATGTTTGTGTGTGTGTGTGTATTTTTAGTGGGGTGGTCTATAACTGACTAGCTATAAAAAGTTCCTGCTTCAAATTTGAACAGAGATGTTCCTGAAATTTTTTCTGTCATTGGAAAATAAGAAAACTTCCTACTATAAAAAAGGTTGTCACATGTCTTTCTACAGTGTTTCGAAAGGCTAGTCTTGTGGCTGTTTGGAAAGCTATCCCTTGAGGGGATGACAGTTGGCTGTCACTGGTTTTTTGTTTGTTTGTTTTTTTGTTTTTTGTTTTGTTTTGTTTTTTGAGACAAAGTCTTACTCTGTTGCCCGGGCTGGAGTGCAGTGGTGCAATCTCAGCTCACTGCAACCTGTACCTCCTGAGTTCAAGGTACAGGCTGCCTCAGCCTCCCAAGTAGCTGGGATTACAGGCATGCGCCACCACGCCCAGCTAATTTTTGTATTTTTAGTAGAGATGGGGTTTCACCATGTCGGTTAGGCTGGTCTCAAACTCCTGACCTTGGTTGATCCACCCACCCTGGCTTCCCAAAGTGCTGGGATTACAGGCGTTGAGCCACCATGCCAGGCCAATAATTTTTTATTTTTTTTTGAGACAGGGTCTCACTCCATTGTCCAGGCTGGAGTGCAGTGCTGGGATTACAGGCATGAGCCACCATGCCAGGCCAATAATTTTTTATTTTGTTTGAGACAGGGTCTCACTCCATTGTCCAGGCTGGAGTGCAGTGGCATGATCTCGGCTCACTGCAGCCTCTGTCTCCTAGGCTCAAGTGATCCTCCTACCTCAGCCTCCTAAGTAGCTGGGACTACAGGTACATGCCACCATGCCAGCTAGGCTAATTTTTGTATTTTGTAGAGATGTGGTTTCACCATGCTGCCCAGGCTGGTCTCAAACCCCTGAGCTCAAGCAATCCGCCCACCTCAGTCTCCCAAAGTGCTGGGATTAGAGGTGTCAGCCACTGTGCCCAGCCGACAAATTTAAACTATCTTTGGCACTCTTGTCCCCATTCTTTGTTCATCTTTCATACTGTACTCCCGCTTTAACCTAGCTTGTCTGCTTGCCCTCTCCTCATGATATGAACAAATTCCCGTTTCTGTTCTTCAACATACAATTTTTTTGCTTTCAGAATGCTCACTCGTCTTTTATTTTGCTGGGTTATATCCAATATCTATTCTAAGACCTGACTCACAATATTTCTAAGAAGCCTTCCATTCATTCATTCACCATATACTGATTGTGTGTGTGTGTGTGTGTGTATGTGTGTGTGTCCATATACATATAGGCCTTCCAAATTAACTTAAACTCTACTATGTTCCTTCAACAATTAGGTTAGGTACCCCATTTGTTCTACTGTTGTACATTCTGCATGTTTTACACAGGCATTTTCAAGCTATTACACTTTATTCTGCCTTCCAATTAAACATTGTAGTAGTGACTCTTTCATCATCTATCCTGTATGATTGTCCCAATAATTAATAATAAAGTATTATAGTAGCAACTTGTACTCTCTTGATCCTCACAAAACCCTGTAATGGGCTAATATTACTTCATCCATATATCTTCTTTGTAGACATAGAAACTGAGGTACAAAGAGGTTACATTAGTTATTCCAAATCAAACAGCTTGTAAGTGGCAGGGAAGATGGCATTCAAGACCCGGGCTCAAGTAACTAGCCTCAATGTATTATGTAAGGCCCTAACGAGGGGCATTGAATATTAAGTAAAGCCTAGGAAAGACGTTGAGACAGAGGTTCTGAGGACAAAGAGGGCTCTAAATCAACAATGTTAACCGAAAAATACACAAAACTGGCTGGGTGAGGTGACTCAGGCCTATAATCCCAGCACTTTGGTACCTGAGGCCGGCAGATTGATTGCTTGAGGCTAGCAGTTAGAGACCAGCGTGGACAACATAGCAAGACCCTGTCTTTACAAAACAAACAAACGAAAATTACACAAAAGTAACACCAGAGGCCCATTTGCATGGCGTGTTTTTGTTTATTTGTTTCGCCTAATATGGCTTCGTTTTGTTTGGAAGAAGGGATTGTGCCCTCCAAGCCTTTGCCATTTCACTCACCTCTCCCAACCTGGCCCTGTCCAGCCCCTCCCAGGAGGGCTCGGCGTATGGATGCTGGAGGTCACAGGCTGCCCAGGCTGGTGGTGACCTCGGAGGCAGAACCACGGCCTCGAGTCGGGCCTCTCTAACGGCGAAAGGCTGACGCGGTCCGACCGCGCCATTCCCGAAACGTTAAGGGGTTTAACCTCCGCATCGTCCTCAAAGATGAGTAGGAAAAGGGCAGTGAGGGAGAACGTCTTCCCCGTCCGCCGTCTTCCTGCTCGCCCTTCTTGAAACCCGGCGTCCACCCCACGGCCTGATTTACTAAGGGAGTCTTGTAGCGTAGGGGATGGGGAAAAGTCATTGATTACGGTAATTTGGTTGGTTACTCAAACGGTCATTTACATATAATTTGCATGTTAATATACTTCTGGAAGTATGCATATGTCCATACTTCTCTAACAGGGCACCCACGCCCGCCAGCTCACCCTACTTATGCAGTAAATTTTACTTCTCTCTCGGCTTCTTTAGCCTCGCAAACGTTATCGCTTAGGCCCGCTTCCTAAAGATTGTCCCCTCCTCCCACCCGTAAGCTCCTCCCTTCGCCCTCTCTCCCTCGCGAGCTTCCAAACATCTTTTCCCCGCCCCCTTTTCTATTTCTGAACAGGCATGTTCCGGGCAGCTCACCCGACTCCTTAGATTACTATGGGATCGGTAGGGTCCTGAGCGTTGGAGAAGCAGGAAAGCGTATCCTGGGAAGAAGGGCTTGGCTTGGACTTAGGAGAAGAATACTGCATCGAGACCTGCTGGGGAATTTTATTTTATTATATTATTATTATTATTATTATTATTATTTTGGTCTTGATTGTACTGAGGGAGGAAGAGGAGGTTGTGTGGCCCGACTTGTGGCACCCTGAAGGCCCCTTCAGGCGGCGCCGCGGGCAGCCCCGCAGCCGGGGCCTGGTGCAGCCGCCGCGGCCGCTGTCAGGGAAGCGCAGGCGGCCAATGGAACCCGGGAGCGGTCGCTGCTGCTGAGGCGGCGGTGTCGGCAGTCCGACCGCGACTGCCCGCACCCCCTCCGCGGGGGTCCCCCAGAGGTAAGCTACTCCTCCTCCTCCATGAGTCACCTTTGCCCTGTTGGGGGGGTGGTCGCTCTCCCACCCTGTCCCGCACAGTCTTCTCCACCTGAGTTCGACGAAACTGCCCTCCTGGTGTCAACTGCACCCCGGGTTCCTTCTCCACCCTTTCCTCTCAGGCCTGGGGTCCTCCTCCGCTTTTTGGCTTCCTCTTCTATTAGCTCCTCCCTCTGCCTCGGGGATTCCCCCCTCCCTTCCTCTTATCCCTGTTGCCTACATCTCGAATTATTCTTTTTTTAAGTCATGAGCCCTTTCCACATCACACGACTCCCATAGGCCCATCCTTGTCCTTCCTCGTCGTCTCTGCCCCTGCCCCAAACCTATTTCATGGACTCCACCTTTATCTCTTTTCCTGGTTTGCCCTTTTCTTCCGATGTCCCCGTGCAACTCCAGCACTGGGTTCCCATTTCCCTGAGACAGGGATTGTATCCCTGTCTTCCTGTGCTGCTTCTGATTCCATTACCTCACCGTCACCCACCCACCCAGCCAGCTCCTGGCTTCCAAGAATTGCCTGTTCCCTTCTCCTCAAGGGATCTCGGGCCCTTGTCATCAGTCCCAAAGTACCATTTACATTCTTACTTTGAACCTAGTCCTCACCCTTCTCTGGATGCATTATGATCCCTACCCTTAACTTTCCGTAGCTTCTCTTTCTCCCTCCTCAATCACCCAACCTTCTAGAGGTTTCTGTCTGTAGGGGAGAGGTTTGACAGTGCCCTTCCCATTCTGGATTTCCAACTTTGACACCTCCCTCGAGTTTCAAGGATTTTGCTGATCCTTGTGACATTTGGTTCTGTTTTTCCCGTGGTCTTCTTGCGTTCTCTGTCACACTCTTTATCTCCACATACCACTTATTTCAGGATCAACTAAACCTTGAACTAAGAAGAAAAATGTGTTGTGAACAGGGGGAGCCTCAGCTGCCTCAGGCCGTTCAGGACAGAAGGGTGTTTCTGAAGGCCGGAGCAAGTTTTGAAGAAGTCCCTATCAGATTACTCTTGGTTGACTACTCCGGAGCAGCCACTAGGAGGGATGAACAGGCCTGCGTGGAAATTGAATGAGATTGTGAGAAATCTTGTTTCAGATTATTTAATTTTAGGCTTTTGTTAAAGGAATCACAGAATAGAGTGCCTTCCCACCCCTGTCCAGATCCATGAGGAATCAGTTTACTCTTGTGGTTTACTAGAATAGTTTTGGTTGGGGTTCCATAAGAACTCAGGCCTGGAGTGGGGTAAGGGTGTAACTGGAAAAAGGAACATGAGACAATGGAAAGAGCTTATACATTCACAATCAGGACTCCTGGGTTCAGCATGTGACTTCCTCACTTGACCTCTAAAGCGATCCTTTTGGAAAATGGCCCACTCTCTATAGGCATCAGTGCAGTAATAAGTTGGTAGCAGGACATGGGTTGGGGGAAAAAAATCAGATTTGGTTTCTTTGTTTACAAAACATTTTGGGTTCCCCAGGCAAAAGGTATTTATTAGTGATGGTTTAGTCATCCAGAGGATTTTCCTTCACCTTGATCTTTCTGTCGGATGTTTCTAGTCCTCAACCGGGGGTGTAAGTCATTTTGAAAGACAAGCTCCAGGCCTGCTTCTTTCATCTGCTTTGCTTTTTCGCCCAGTGCATTAAGTGGCTGATTTTCTGTGCTGTTCCTCATGTACTTGATCCATAACTCCAGATTCTATAGGTGGAAAGTATGTTTGTGGGAAAGCACTTCAAGGAAACTGGCTGGAAAAGAGAACTTGGAGTGAACTGAGACATAGGCAACTAGTTGCTGCCATGTCTCTCTCAGCCTGTGATAGTGAAAGGGCACATAAGATTCCATTCAGTTTCTAATTCTAGGCCTGTTTGGGAGTAGTTATGTCATCTTATCCCACTTCCTTTCTCTTCCTTGTTGTTAGCCATGGTACAATCTCCTCATAATTCCCCTTATTAGAAGAAGCTTTCCTGCCGGGCGCAGTGGCTCACGCCTGTAGTCCCAGCATTTTGGGAGGCTGAGGCAGGCAGATCACCCGAGGTCAGGAGTTCGAGACCAGCCTGGCCAACATGGTGAAACCCCGTCTCTACTAAAAATACAAAAAATTAGCCAGGCATGGTGGTGGGCTTCTGTAATCCCAGCTACTCAGGAGGCTGAGGCAGGATAATTACTTGAATCCAGGAGGCGGAGGTTGCAGTGAGCCGAGATCATGCCAGTGTATTCCAGCCTGGGTGACTGAGTGAAACTCTGTCTCAGGGGGAAAAAAAAAAAGAAAAAAGGAGAAGAAGCTTTCCTCCTTGGAAGCATCTCCAACCAGAAATCGTATTTGCTCTTGTTTCCCTGCTTTCTTCTTAGAGTTGGGTCCACACTCCATGAGAATGCTGAACACCATGCAGAGCAGCAAATTGAGATTCCTTGATTTGGGGAAGAGATTTGGGAGGAACCCTTCAATAATTGGCATGGGACAAGAGGGGACCCAGTCCAAGTGTATTTGGGACCCGCAGTAGGGAGGAACAATTCAGAGAGAGGTGAGTGCACAGGCTGCTTTCTTTGCCATCTGTTTGTTTCAGTAGTGGCTCCCAGAGCTGGCTTGGACTGTCCGGCTGGAATCTGCTTATACCAGCTCCATGGCTCAGCACAGAGTTCTCAGCCTGAATTAATATTGACTTAATTACCATGAGACCACTGCCTTCCCTACCCTCCTGCTAGTTGCTTGAGAATGCCCTCTCCTCTAATGCCCGCACTCTCTTGGGCCTTGTGTCAGCATTTACCTGGATCCTGGTAGGGCTGGAGCTGGCTTCACTGCTGGGCCCTGAGTTTCTATAAGGAAAAAGGAGTGCTCAATCTCTCCCTTTACCATTGAGGCAAAGGGGAGAGATGAGTTGAGACATCCTTAAAGGAAGGTTTGAATTAGACCTTAAGACTTGAGGAGGTACTCCTCAACAGCAGAACAGGCAGCCAAAGATGATATGGAGTCTCTTTTGAGGAGCAACCTCTCTTTAAAAATTATTTTTGGGCCTGGCACCGTGGCTCATGCCTGTATTCCCAGCACTTGGGGAGGCCGAGGTGGGCGGATCACTTGAGGTCAGGAGTTGGAGACCAGCCTGGCATGTTCGAGATAACATGGTGAAACTCCGTCTCTACTAAAAATACAAAAATTAGCTAGGTGTGGTGGCGTGTGCCTGTAATCCCAGCTACTCGGGAGGCTGAGGCAGAAAATCGCTTGAACCTGGGAGGCGGAAGTTACAGTGAGCTGAGATGGTGCCACTGCACTCCAGCCTGGGTGACAGAGCGAGACTCCATCTCAAAAAAAATTTTTTTTGAAGGAATGCATGCATTTGGTAACAAATCCAATGGTACTCAAAGAGTTTATGAAGAAAAACAACAGTCCTGTTTCTGTTCATCCCTACTCCTGTTCTCGCAGAGTTAACCTCTTTAATTATCTCAGTGTTCTGAAGGTTGTCACCATAGCTTTAGATAAAATGCTAGTTCCTCTGTTTCTTTGTTTTTTTTTGGTTTTTGTTGTTGTTGTTGTTGTTTTTGTTTGTTTGTTTTGAGATGGAGTCTCACTCTGTCGCCCAGGCTAGAGTGCAGTGGCAGGATCTCGGCTCACTGCAACTTCTGCCTTTGGGTTCAAGCAATTCTCCTGTCTCAACCTCCCGAGTAGCTGGGATTACAGATGCCCACCACCGCACCTGGCTAATTTTTTTCCTTTTTTGGTAGAGATGGGGTTTCACCATGTTGGCCAGGCTTGTCACGAACTCCTGACCTCAGTTGATCCACGCGCCCTGGCTTCCCAGAGTGCTGGGATTACAGCGATCTCGGCCCACTGCAACCTCCGCCTCCCAGGTTTAAGTGATTCTCCTGCCTCAGCCTCCCAGGTAGCTGGGATTACAGGTACCCACCACCACGCCTGGCTAATTTTTTGTATTTTTAGTAGAGACGGGGTTTCACCATGTTGGCCAGGCTGGTCACAAAGTGCTGACCTCAGGTGATCCACCCACCTCAGCCCCACAGAGTGCTGGGATTACAGGCACTGCGCCTGGCTGTTTGTTCCTCTATTTCTTTACTTATTGTTACAAACAAGGATTTAGCTTTAGAGGATATACCCCTCATTTACATAATTATGTCATTGTTTTTATTTCTTCTACTGGACACCTGTGTAACTTTAAATAATATTTAATATATTTGAACCTCTCTTTCTTTTCCATTAATTTTTGACAGTCTCTCTTAATTCACCTTGTAGAATGAATGTCAGATATTGGTTTCCTTACCTGTTTTTCCATCTCTTGTGGATCCATCTCAGAGGATTATAAGATGTATAAAACAAGGATAGTGGAGACTATTGTGGTGGCTCATGCCTTGTAATCTCAGCACTTTGGGAGGCCCACGTGGGGATAGCTTGAGGCCAGGAAGAAGCTTTCCTCCTTGGAAGCATCCCCAACCAGAAATCATATAGCGAGCCATGATTCCACCATTGCACTCCAACCTGGGCAACAGAGTAAGAGCCTGTCTCTTAAAAAAGAAAAAGGAAAAAAAAAAAAGCAAGGGGTGGGGAAATAAAGGATGCTTTAAAAGGGGGAAAATTGAGCCTGCCTGCCTGCTTGGAAGCAGGGCACTATATCAGATGATCTGTTAAAGCCATTATATGAAAATATAAAAACATAAAAATATCAGAATTGGCTCAAACCAATCCATATTTATCTAATCCATGGAAAAAGATTTGCAAAAGAGAGTGGTGATTAACTGGGTGAGGGGATTGATTTCGGGCTCTTTACCATTCTGTCCTAGCAGAGACTGATCCAATAAGTCCTTCAGTGGAGGCGAGTAGAAAGTTGTTTGCCTAGAATCTTTCGAGGTGATAGGAAATGGGGAGCTAGGTTAACCAATATAAGTGTATATCTTCTCTGTTTTCTCCAGCTGCTGCTCTGCCTGACCTGTAACAATTCCTTGTCACTCAGACCAGAATTCCCTGCTTTGCCCAGTTGGGAGCTGTGGAACTCAGTCAGTTGTCAACACTTCCCATCTTCCACCCCCTTTTCTTAGGGGCCAGCTTTTAGGCTGTGGAACAAGGGCGGCCTCTTCCATTTCCCTTCCAGTCTAACTGGAAGGATAATTTAGGTTCCCAGTGTGAAGCGTAGAGCCTCAGTTGTCTGAACTCCCTTGAAGGCCATAGGAGTCATTTAATATTAAAAATTTAGATTGTCTTCTGTCACTTTTTCTTATTCCTCTGACTTAGAAGGGGAAGGCTGTTGAATACAGGACTTTTTCCTTCACTTTTTCTTTTGCTTTCTAGTCCTTTCACTTTCTTTATAGCAGTTACCCTCAAAGGCATTTTTTTTTTTTTTCTTTTTGAGAGAGTCTCACTCTGTTGTCCAGGCTGGAGTGCAGTGGCGCAGTCTCGGCTCACTGCAAGCTCCACCTCCTGGGTTCACACCGTTCTCCTGTCTCAGCCTCCCGAGTAGCTGGGACTACAGGCGCCCACCACCAGCCCAGCTAATTTTTTGTATTTTTAGTAGAGACAGGGTTTCACCGTGTTAGCCAGGATGGTCTCGATCTCCTGACCTCGTGATCTGCCCATCTCGGTCTCCCAAAGTGCTGGGATTACAGGCGAGAGCTACCACGTCTGTAATGTAAAAATATGCCCACAGAGGCATATTTTCTTGGCATTCAAAAATAAATGAACCAGGTTGGGCATGGTGGCTCACACCTGTAATCCCAGCACTTTGGGAGGTCGATTGCTTGAGGTAAGGAGTTCAGGACCAGCCTGAGCAACAGAGCGAGACCCTGTGTCTATAAAACAATTTTTTAAGTTAAAAAAATTGAAGAAAATGAATGAACATATGTTGAGAACCATATCTGGATCTTGGTTTTGGAGAATCCCTTTCCCATTTTTTTTTTTTTTGAGATGGAATCTTGCTCTGTTGCCAGGGTGGAGAGCACACAGTGGCATGATTGGACTCCCTGCAACCTCTGCCTCCCGAGTTCAAGCGATTCTCCTGCCTCAGCCTCCTGAGTAGCTGGTACTACAAGCGTGCGCCACCACGTCCAGCTAATTTTTGTCTTTTTAGTAGAGATGGGGTTTCACTATATTGACCAGGATGGTCTCGATCTCTTGACCTTGTGATCCACCCACCTCGGCCTTCCAAAGTGCTGGGATTACCCGTGCCTAGCCTATTTATTATTATTACTACTATTATTATTATTTGAGACAGTTTCACTCTTGTTGTTCAGGCTGGAGTGCAATGGCGCGATCTCAGCTCACTGCAACCTTCGCCTCCCGGGTTCAAGGGATTCTCCTGTCTCAGCCTCCCGAATAGCTGGGATTACAGGCATGCACCACCAAGCCCAGCTAATTTTTTATTTTTAGTAGAGACAAGGTTTCTCCATGTTGGTCAGGCTGGTCTGGAACTCCCGACCTCAGGTGATCCGCCCGCCTTGGCCTCCCAAAGTGCTGGGATTACAGGCGTGAGTCACTGCGCTGGTGGCCATCTTTTATTATTTAAATTGCTAAAGCAGGCTGGGTGTGGTAGCTCATGCCTGTAATCCTAGCATTTTGGGAGGCTGAGCCGGGAAGATCACTTTGAGCCCAGGAGTTTGAGACCAGCCTGGCCAACATGGCGAGACCTCGTCTCTACCAAAAAAATATAAAAATTAGCTGGGTGTGGTGGTGCGTGCCTGTAGTCCCAGCTACTCGGGAGGCTGAGGTGGAAGGATCACTTGAGTCCAGGAAGTGGAGACTGCAGTGAGCTATGATCTCACCACTGCACCACACCCTGGGCAACAGAGCCAGACCCTGTCTCAAAAAAAAAGAAAAAAAAAAAAAGGCCAGGAACAGTGGCTCACGCCTGTAATCCCAACACTTTGGGAGGTCGAGGCGGGTACTTTGGGAGTCTGAGGCCAGGAGTTCAAGACCAGCCTGGCCGACATGGTGAAACCCCATCTCGACTAAAAATACAAAAATTAGCTGGGCATGGTGGTGCATGTCTGTAATCCCAGCTACTCAAGCTAAGGCATGAGAATTGCTTGAGCCTGGGAGGTGGAGGTTGCAGTGAGCTGAGATCATGCCACTGTACTCCAGCCTGGGCAGCAGAGTGAAACCCTGTCTCAAAAAAAATAAAAAATAAGGCCAGGCACGGTGACTCACATCTGTAATCCTAGCACTTTGGGAGGCTGAGGCAGGCAGATCACTTGAAGTCAGAAGTTTGAGACTAGCTTGGCCAACGTGGTGAAACCCTGTCTCTACAAAAAATACAAAAATTAGCCAGGCATGGTGGTGGGTACCTGTAATCCCAGCTACTTGGGAGGCTGAGGCAGGAGAATCGCTCGAACGCAGGAGGCGGAGGTTGCAGTGAGCTGACATTGTGCCACTGCACTCCACTCCAGCCAGGGCAACAGAGCGAGACTCTGTCTCAAAAAAAATAAAATAAAATAAAATAAAAATAATAGTAATAAAATAGTAAATAACTAAAGCAATTTAACCCTATTCCCTTCAACACCTTCTTCTCTATATGACTTGCTTCAGATGCAGGCGGTGCCTGGGTTCCTGAGAGGCCAGGGAAGAGGCCCAGCTCCAGTTGGTTGGTTTCTAGTGGCAGAGCTGCTTATGTAGGAGAGGAGTCTGTTTTTCCTGCAGCTCTCAACATTGTCTGGCTCCCTGAGGAGTAAAAGCTGCCGGGAGGGAGAGTCTGTTCTGTAGCAAAATCCTCTGAATACTGTGATGTGATTCTTAGCTGAGCCCTGGGAGTTTTTCTTTTGCCTGTGAGATAAAAGAGGTGATAGTATCCTTATTTGCCTTCCTGGTGCTGGTAATAATCCAATCGTAGTTAATTGAGGCAGGCATATGCTAAATTTTCTAGTGAGGTCTGAGACACTATATGTGGGAGAATGTCTGAACTGTATTTTCCCTGAAAGTTTTGAAAAGTGGACTTCTAGGAGTTTTCAGTGACTTAAAAGTCTGTGGAATAGAGGGAGAGGAAAGGATGTACCAACCATAGAGACTGAGAAAAAGAAGTTGATTGTTTAAGATGATTGAGGCTATCACATGAGTTTCTAAGCAGACCTAAAAAGTAGTGGTCCCAGTTGAATCAGTGACCCTCTGATGAGAGTGCCCTATGAAGGCGTGGCAGGGAATGATTAAAGCTTCCTTCTTATTATTCCCGTGCAACTCACAGTTGCGAGTAGAGACATATCCACATGGGCAGCCATGCTGGGTCTGCTGCTCAGAGGGGACTACCTAATTTTGGGAGAGAGCATAGTGAAAGAGTTGCCACCTTCTTACCAATACCAAGCTCAAGCTGCATCAGGGATATTAAATTCAGGAATGAACTTGCTTGGCAGAGTTGGCAGAAAGAAACAGAAGTAGCCTTTTTTGGTGTTCTCTGAGAACAGAAGAGTTCCCCATCCATCTTTCTGCAAAACTTTAGTGGTGACTGCTGGGAGGCAGGAAGCTGGACTATATGATAATGGGCAGTGAAAAGTAACCTTGGGCCGGGTGCGGTGTCTCATGCCTGTAATCCCAGCACTTTGGGAGGCTGATGCGGGCGAATCACGAGGTCAGGAGATCAAGACCATCCTGGCTAACACGGTGAAACCCCGCCTCTACTAAAAATACAAAAAATTAGCCAGATGTGGTGGCGGGCATCTGTAGTCCCAGCTACTTGTGAGGCTGAGGCAGGAGAATGGCGTGAACCCAGAAGGCGGAGCTTGCAGTGAGTCAAGATTGCGCCACTGCACTCCAGCCTGGGCGGCAGAGCAAGACTCCGTCTCAAAAAAAAAGTAACCTTAACATTTCAGAGGTACAATAATAGACACTGGAAGGGTGGTGGTGGAAAACTGCCTCCCAGAGGGACTAAAGAATCTCTAGGCCTCCTTATTCCACCTACCCAAAGTATTTGCATCCAGCATCACCAGTGTTGAAGGTGATGTCACTAATATTTGGAAATTACCTGTATTCCAACTCTACAAAATTATTCCTCTTGCTCATGCTCTTGAGTGTGTCTTAGACTCACGCTATTAGCATTTTTGTGAAGAGACCTCTGAGTCCTTTGTTAGCTATAGTCAGATTCTGGAGCCAGGTTGATCTGATGAAATTTCCCCCTGTTCTGCCCTGATTCCAGATTTGGTGAGGCCCTGAAGGATTGCTCTTGGAGAGCAGTGTCTTTGGTCAGCAGTGTTCCTTCACTGAACTTCCAACAGTTCCTCTAGAGGAGATGTTCTTTGTTTTGTGACTCCTGTTCCTCCCTGTTCTTTGGAAGGCCTAGATCTATAAGTCCTAGCCTGATTTCTTTTTGCCTTTTCACAGCCCCTCCAGTTGTTAGAATGTTTGTATGACAGTGGGGGGAGTGGTATTGGGGCAGAGAAAGCTGTCATAATGTCATAAGTATTTTTGGAAGATTCTCAAACAGTTGGAACTCTTTGCTTCCCTTATAGAACAATATAAGTTCTATGTTACACACACACTGGTTAGTAACCTTTTAGGTGATGAGGATTCAACTAGCATTTCCTTTTCTTTTTGTCTTTTTTTTTGAGACAGAGTCTTGCTGGTCTTGAACTCCTGACCTCAAAGTGATCCACCCACCTCGGCCACCCAGAGTACTGGGATTACAGGCATGAGCCACTGCGCCCAGCCTCAACTAGCATTTATTGAGTACTATTATGTACCAAAGACTGTGCTAGATTCATTCGTACACGTGATGGTATTTGTTCCACACAGCAACAATGAGAAGGAAGTGTTTTTTCCCAATTTGCAGTTGAGGATACATGGCTTGCATAAGTTGCACATTTCTAAAAGGCTGAATGAGGATTTTGAACCCCAGCCTATTTGCCTTCAAGTCCAGAGCTCTTTCCATTATATGTCAGCAGCCACAGCACTGGAGAAAGAGGGTGTGATGTCCTGACGTCAGACAACCAGAGAAATGGCACAGCTTCTTCGGGGTTGATGATAGTTGTTTTAGAGCTGCCTTCTAAGTGAAGCCTGGCATGATATTTGCTAGCCTTTATTTTCTGGGAGCTTTGAGTTTAAAAGGGAAGGTAAAAAATACCTGTAACTAGAAAAATATATAAAGACTTTAATTTTTTTTTTTTTTTTTTGAGACAGAGTCTCACTCTGTCTCTAGGCTGGAGTGCAATGGCACAGTCTCGGCTCACTGCAACCTCCACCTCCCAGGTTCAAGTGATTCTCTGGCCTCAACCTCCTGAGTAGCTGGGATTAGAGGCACCCACCACCACACCTGGCTAATTTTTGTATTTTTGTAGAGATGGGGTTTCACCATGTTGGCCAGGATGGTCTCGATCTCTTGACCTTGTGATCTGCCCACCTCAGCCTCCCAAAGTGCTGGGATTACAGGCGTGAGCCACCACGCCCAGCCAAGATTTTAATATTAAATAAAGATGGCTGGGCATGGTGGTTCACGCCTATAATCCTAGTGCTTTGGGAGGCTGAGGTGGGAGAATTGTTTGAGGCCAGGAGTTCAAAGCTGGCCTGGGCAGCACAGCAAGACCCCATCTGTACACAAAATTTTTTTTTTTAATTAGCTGAGCATGATGGCACACACCTGTAGTCCTAGCTACTCGGGAGGCTGAGGCAGGAGGATGCCTTGAGCCTAGGAGTTCAAGGTTACAGTGAGCTATGATCACGCCACTGTACTCCAGCCTGGGCAACAGAGCAAGACTTGTCTCTAAAACAAAAATAAAGGTTCGAGATGCACAGGACCTGTGTGTAGAATGTTATATGAGCAATGAAATATAGTCTAAAGAGGAAAAGAAAAAGGTTATAGCAGGCATTTAAAGGGAGACAGAAAGAGCAAGCAGATAGAAAAGTATTTGAAGAGTTAGGGAACAAGGGAATAACACCTGAATTGCTTCTCAGTCTACCCAAAGAATCTGTAAATCACCAGGCATGGTGGCTCGTGCCTGTAATTCCAACACTTTAGGAGGCTGGGGAGGGAGGATTGCTTGAGCTCAGTTCAAGACCAGCCTGGGCAACATAGTGAGACCTTGTCTCTACAGAAAAATTTAAAAAATTAAACAGGCATGGTGGCACGTGTGTAGTCCTGGATACTTGGGAAGCTGAGGTGGGAGGATTGCTTGAGCCCAGAAAATCAAGGCTACAGGGAGCTCTGATCGTGCCACTGCACTCCAGCCTGGGCAGCAGAGCAAGAGCCTGTCTCAAAAACAATAAGATTAAAAATTTTAAAAATAAGCCAAGCATGGTGGTGTGCACCTGTGGTCCCACCTACTTGGGAGGCTGAGGTGGGAGGCTTGCTTGAGCCCAGGGGTCAAAGTTGCAATGAGCCCAGATTGTGCAACTGCCCTCCAGCCTGGGTAACAGAGCAAGACCTTGGCTCAAGAAAAAAAAAAAGAATTTGTAAATCTATATAAATACAACCTATACAAAACAACATTTCACATATGTAAGCTAAGAACAGAGGCTAAGCTGAGTAACTAAGTACAGGAGGAATGATGAGTAATGTAATCAGAAGTGGAAGTAGTCAGGAAAGCTTCCTAGGAGATGTCTTCTTATCTGATTTTGAAGGAGTCCAGGAAGACAAAAAGAAGAGGTGCCTGGGAAGGTGTCATAGCAAAAGGAAGACCTGAGGATGGTACCACTAACCAGTGTGTGTATGTGTCTCCCTTTCTGTTCTTTTCTCCCTCCCTCTTCCTGTAGCTTGGAAGCTCGAAGTCTGGCTGTGGCCATGGGAGATACAGTAGTGGAGCCTGCCCCCCTGAAGCCAACTTCTGAGCCCACTTCTGGCCCACCAGGGAATAATGGGGGGTCCCTGCTAAGTGTCATCACGGAGGGGGTCGGGGAATTATCAGTGATTGATCCTGAGGTGGCCCAGAAGGCCTGCCAGGAGGTGTTGGAGAAGGTCAAGCTTTTGCATGGAGGCGTGGCAGTCTCTAGCAGAGGCACCCCACTGGAGTTGGTCAATGGGGATGGTGTGGACAGTGAGATCCGTTGCCTAGATGATCCACCTGCCCAGATCAGGGAGGAGGAAGATGAGATGGGGGTCACAGTGGCCTCAGGCACAGCCAAAGGAGCAAGAAGACGGCGGCAGAACAACTCAGCTAAACAGTCTTGGCTCCTGAGGCTGTTTGAGTCAAAACTGTTTGACATCTCCATGGCCATTTCATACCTGTATAACTCGAAGGAGCCTGG
The DNA here is from genome assembly GCF_047675955.1 of Chlorocebus sabaeus. NCBI lineage: Eukaryota > Metazoa > Chordata > Mammalia > Primates > Cercopithecidae > Chlorocebus > Chlorocebus sabaeus. The sequence continues at coordinate 12,125,933 of NC_132923.1, forward strand.
AGTACAAGCCTACATCGGCAACCGGCTCTTCTGCTTTCGCAATGAGGACGTGGACTTCTATCTACCCCAGTTGCTTAACATGTACATCCACATGGATGAGGACGTGGGTGATGCCATTAAGCCCTACATAGTCCACCGTTGCCGCCAGAGCATTAACTTTTCCCTCCAGTGTGCCCTGTTGCTTGGGGCCTACTCTTCAGACATGCACATTTCCACTCAGCGACACTCCCGTGGGACCAAGCTACGGAAGCTGATCCTCTCAGATGAGCTAAAGCCAGCTCACAGGAAGAGGGAGCTGCCCTCCTTGAGCCCGGCCCCTGACACAGGGCTGTCTCCCTCCAAAAGGACTCACCAGCGCTCTAAGTCGGATGCCACTGCCAGCATAAGTCTCAGCAGCAACTTGAAACGAACAGCCAGCAACCCTAAAGTGGAGAATGAGGATGAGGTAAAATTCTGGGGAGGGCCAGAGACAAAAGGTGGCAGAGGGCTTCATGGAGACAGGATGCCTCCTATATACACACAGGGTTATGCTGTTCTTTCTGTCCTCCCTCTGTTTCATTTCACTGATAAAAGCATGGAATGTTAAAATGGAAAGACCTTAGAATTCATGTATTTTAACTGCCTTAGTTTACAAAGGAAGAACTCAGACCCAGAGAGAGAAAAGTGAGTTGCCTCAGGTCATATAGGTAATGGCGAGGCTGATGCTCCTGATGGTGCCCCAAATCATTTTTATTAAACTGCACTGACCAGGCGCAGTGGCTCACGCCTGTAATCCCAGCACTTTGGGAGGCTGAGGCAGGCAGATCACAAGGTCAGGAGTTTGAGACCAGCCTGGCCAACATGGCAAAATCCCGCCTCTACTAAAAATACAAAAATTAGCCAGGCATGGTGGCGGGTGCCTGTAATCCCAGCTACTTGGGAGACTGAGACAGGATAATCCGTTGAACCCAGGAGGCAGAGGTTGTAATGAGCAGAGAGCGCGCCACTGCACTCCAGCCTGGGCGACAGAGTGAGACTCCGTCTCGAATAAATAAACAAACAAACTGCCATTCCATTAACACCTCCTGTGTTAATGAGAACTGTGGCAGAAGCCCTCCACACCCTGACCTGAGACTTGAGATAGCTACCAGAGCCTCTCAGAGAAGCATCTGTGGGAAAGGAAAAGGTGCTATTGTCTTTGTGTGTGCTGGGGTAGGGGAGATGTTAGATAAAATACCAGCTTCATTCTCCTGGCCACTCCTACTCACAATCTAATCCCTTTTCACTACCCCCTGAAGATCCTACCTTTTGTTGACATAAGTGTAAGGTTCATTCTCTATCACAGAGGTTTCTGGAGAATGCCTTTATTGCCTGCCTTTCCTTGTGGGAAAGTGCCTTGCTGGTATCTTTCCCATACCATTTGGGAGAAGCACAAAGGGAAGAGAAAGCACTCTTAGTATAGAGTAAATCTAGTGCCTAGTCAAGGACCTGGAGGCTGGGAAAAAGAGGAAGCTACAACAGCAGTTGGAGGTATAATTTAGGATACAGAGCAGGGAAGAGATGGCCACATGAATAGGTTATATCCACTTTTCACTCCACATCTGGACGGATAGCAGAGAAAGCTGCCCAGTGAACTACCAAGTGTCAGTGACCTGGTGTCCCAGCCAGACAATGGTGCTCCAGTCCTCCTCTCTGACTCACCATTGGCTAGGCTCCCATCCTGGCTTCCAGCCCAGCCTAGACAAGAAGGGAGAAAAAAAGTAGGAATTTGCACTTTTTGAAAAATGCATATAGCTATGGTCCTGGCATCTGCCTCTGTGGTACATATAACCCACCCACGTTTTTGATACAATGGGACTTCTTTCAAATAGAGGGAAGTCAGAGTGACTAGAGAAAAGGAAGAAGGAGGGAAACTATAGAGCCTGCTCTCTGGAAATTTGGAATTTTGTTAGGATAATTTAATAATGGTAAAGTTAAAAGTGCTAACATTTATTCAGCACTTATGTGCCAGGCATCTTGCCAAGTACTTTACATTTAATCCTCACAACCATGCTGAGAGACAGGTATTATTTTACCAACGAGGAAACTGAGGCTTAGAAAGATTAGATGTTTTGCCCAAGGTCCCTCAACTAGTGAATGTCAGACCAGGACTCAAATCTCTAGCTGGTGCTCATAATCATTCAGCTGAACTGCCTTGGTTATTTCTCAATATGTACTTCCCGAGGTCCCCAGCTGTCAGAAGCCATGTGGGGAAGAACGGCCCAGTCTATGGCCATCTGAGCTTCCACATCCATGCACAGGCAGAGCCAAAACTGTTGTCAGAGCTAGAATGGACCATTTTCATTTCTGGTTGAGCTTGGCAGCAGAGCCCTGGGTCATGAAGGGAAGTTGCTACAGAACAAGAAGAATCATCCAGATTCTGGTGGAACATGAAGGGTTGGATAGCTGTCTCATCTTGGGGTCAAACCTGTAGCAGAGGGTGAGCAGCTGGAAGTGAATTCCTTGGTGCCTCTTGTCAGGCTTGGCTTTTCTCTGTATCCATTTTGTAGTGCTCGTCTTAGGACCAGAAAAGCTGAGGCCTCAGGACTTTTCTTACTCTGCTGATCCTTGGTCCCTCTTTCCTTGCATCTAACTCCCACTCCAGGATAGGATTATGGATGGCACTGAGAGGCAGGTATTAGGTGAATACTTATATCATTTAGGGTGGGTTCTGTAGCTGCCATTCTTTCCAACCTGACTCCTTATCTTGGGTCACTAGATGCAGGAAAGGAAGGAGATACTGTGTTCCCAGGCACTCCAGCATTATCTGATACTGACGGAATGAAATACCTGAATTCACTATGGCTCCTCAGAAAATGGGAGAGCAAGAAAGAGACAGAGAGAAACATGAATATCACTAGGTTTCTAAGCATTAGAGTCTTCAGCACAGGGGTCTCTCCCAACCCTTTTCCTTCCTTCTGTCTGTCCGTCCGTCCTTCCTTCCTTTTGCCCACCCATCCATCTGTCTGTCCGCCCTTTTTGTTGCAACAGGGTCTTGCTCTGTTGCCCAGGCTGGAGTGCAATGGCACAGTCATAACTCACTGTAGCCTTTAACTCCTGGGCTCAAGCAGTCCTCCCACCTTAACCTCCCAAGTACCTGGGGCTACAGCTGTGTACCACCACATCTGGCTAATTAAAAAAATTTTTTTTGTAAAGATGAGGTCTTGCTGTGTTGCCCAAGCTAGTCTCAAACTCCTGGCTTTAAGTGATCCTCTCGCCTCAGCCTCCCAAGTCACTGGGATTACAGGCATGAGTGACTAGACCCAGCCCCTTTGGCATTTTGAGGATATGTCTGTCAAGGCCTTTGTCCCCTAAATACCAAAGGAATTGGTTTTCTGTTTACTCATCCTTCTTCCCTTTCATGTAACATTCATTCACTCAACATGTAGTTATTGACCTTGTACAGTGTGCAAAGCCATGTGCTAGAGGCTGTGGAGGATGGGGGATAAAATGTTATCCTTCCCTCTAGGAAAGTGTAAAGTAATAATGAAAACCTCAGTATCTAGGAAACTGTTTAGTTTGTGACTCTCTTGAAAAAATTGTTTTCTGCCATAAGCAGGAAGTATACAGCTTACTAAAATGAGGCGCATAATTAACGCCTGAGTAGAGATACTTTAGGAGAATCTCTAGGTAGACCCTAACACTCTGCTTCCAGTCTCTTGCTTTCCTTTTAGGTTCTGAGTTTAATACTATGCTCCCACCAGCAGTAGAGGAGCTCCCAAGGGTGAGGTCGGGCCTCAAAGAAGAGGCTCAGGGTCAGCATGTACAGTTCTCCTCCTGCCCATGGTCTCCCTGCAGAGCTGTTCTTGGCTCAGCTCTCACAGTGTTCTCTTTCTTACTATGAGGAATCCTTTACACTGTCTCCCACAGTCAGAAGGCTTTGCGCTGATTTTTCACATTTTCCACCATTGCTCCTCAAAGCCTGCCCCTTCAAAGCCATTTTGTCAGCCTAGTTGGGGAACTCTGCTCAGGCAGTTTGTCCTCCCATTTGTAACCAAATGGCAAATATTTTGGTATAGAATGGGGGAGCTAAGAGGAGAGAGTGATTTAGGTACCACACCCTCCCCCACATAATGACACTGTTAGTAGATTAGCTTTGTCTTTTCAGAACTGCAACCTTTGTACAGAGAAATCTGCCACATGTCACACTGGAAGCCCCAGTAGGCCTTCTAGCTTGATGTAGTGTGATGTCAGCTTCTTGCTTCATCTTTACTCCCTGGAGCTGACTCAGTATGAGTGACTCAAGCCCAGGGAGTAGGAGGAGAGGAGCAGGTCATGATATACCTCCCTTCCCCCAGGGCTGTTAATGAGTCAGACAGGACCTGTCTGTGAGAATCAGCTGGAGCTTTGCTCAGGGAGCCAATATCCTGCCTGCTGTTCCTTCTTCAACCAGCTCATAGGTAGAAATAGAACCACTAAGTCATAACAGACTCTGACTTCCTCACTGCCTTAATTCTCCCACCACCTTCTACCCAAAATGGAAGAGTTGTTGCATTAGGGGCATGTTTCCAAGTGTGGCTTCTCCCTCAAAGTGCTCCAGTCCCCACATTCTTCAAGGAAGGACCTGAGTATAGGACCTCCAGCTAGAATAGAACTGAAACCATGGAATTGAGTTCAAGTGGATGCTTGAATCTACTCAGCAGATTTCAGAGTAGAAACTCACTGACCATTGCCCTCCTGCCCTGGGAGCTCTTAGGACTTTGTCTTTTAAGTCTAACCCCCCAACACCAACAACATCCTCCCAACCTAGATTTGTGCACACGTGCTGCCCCATTCCCTGCCCTGGTAGACCATGTTGGACAGAACCCAGGATGAACCCTGTGCATGAGTGTTTCCTCAGAGCTGCTGAGTGAGAGTTTGACACCATCTCTTTCCCCTGTTTTTCACACAGACACGTATGACACAGGAATGGGGTGATGTTTAGATAAATCCTCTGGGCTGGAACTAGGACAGCTGCTATCCAGCTAGTCAGCTTTCTAGATGGATATAGCTAGGACCTAACTCCCCAACTTATATCAAAAATCGTAATATATTGATTGTCATGTGGATAGCCTGATAGGAAGCCTAAGGAGTTTTGGTAGATAGGAGATTGATTTATCCTTCTCTCCCATCAGCATCCAGCCCAGAGATGTTGGGCTCATTGGTCTAGCATGCTCTTTGTCACACAGGTTCAAGGTTGGGATTCAGCTTCCCAGGGTGATAATGCGGCTAATTAGAAAAGAAGTATACCTGCCACTGAAAGTTTAGCTTTTCTTCCTCCCTGAGGTTTCCAGAAAGCTGGAGGAACATGGGGTTTCCAGTATGGGAGCCATGCAGCTTATTAAGTTCAGTCCTGTGGTGGTCCCCATGGAGAAGGATTTGGTTGAGAGCATCTGAGTGGGTAAAAAAAAAAGAGCAGGGAAGCTTGGCAGTGCAGTTACTGCCCTAGGGACCCAGTTTTAGAGCTTTGGCCTAGAAGGAAGATCCACTCAGTTGAGAATAGAAGGGAATAAAGTGAAAAGCAGAGGCTGCTTTGTCTCTTCAGTCCTTCTGACCTTAAAGTCTGAGCTGCCCTTCCAGCATCTCCCACAAGTGGTCAAGCATCTGGGCAAGTAGCATTTCTGAGCTGACTTTCTTTTATTAAAGCAGAAAGGTAGAACTTCACTAGAGAAGCAGTTACGATCCAAGTTGGAGCTAAATTCTTTACCTTTGTCTCTCTCCCCTCCCTTCCCACCCCCTCCTTCTCCCTTTGCCCTCTGGCCCTTTCCCAGGAGCTCTCCTCCAGCACCGAGAGTATTGATAATTCATTCAGTTCCGTAAGTGGGGTCAGGCTGGGACTGGGTGGCAGGCTCCCCCAATGGCCGCATTTCCTCTCCGTCCCCAGGTCTTCTGAGCCCCCAGGCCAAGGCTGAAGTTAAAATGCCCCTTTTCTTCCTGGGAGATCAGCTCCTCCCTCCGAGACCTCCCAGATCTGCTCTCCCTGACCTTGGCGGTGGAAATCCTGAGCCCAGGCTAAGATAAGCTCAGCTGATCCTTCTCTCAGAGACAGCTGGAGTATAGTGCTGCTCAGACCCCAGCTCCTGAGTGTCTGGAGCAAACAGCTGGGAGAGAGGTAGAATTCACTCCTGGATTGGAGCCAAAAACTGCCTAGCAGAAACCCCTAGGATCCTGTTTCTCCCACCCAGAACCCTTTCCCCATGGCTTCTGCCGTGAGATTATCAAATATTTATTAATAATCTTCTAAATGTTAGGCCCTGTGCTGGTGAGCTGACTCCAAAAACAAATAGGACTTGGCTTGAAGGAAAGTTTTGCCTCCCCACAACTGTTTCTTTTTTAACTTCAACCGCATTTTTTCCAGGTCTGAGTTCTTCCCTTTTTCCAGCTCACTGCCCAGGATGTTCCATAATCCCCTCTCCTTTCTTGTTCCCTCTGGACTAACCCATGACCCTTTGGTCCCACAGGGTCTTGGACCTTGTTGCTGGGCAAAGACGTGAGAGGAAATGCAGGACCTCTGGGAGTTTGGATGATTTTTTTAATATTTTCTATTTGATTTGTCTATCAAATCAGTTTTCTCTGTTCTGTGCTAATCCCCTTTCAGTCATGATTCCTATCTCCTCCCATGTGGCAAAGCCTCTCTCTTGAGGCCTGGGGTCACATTTCCAACATGCTCACGTAACTTAGGGGCCCTTAACCCAAATGCTGATTTGAGAATGGGAAGAAATTCTGCCTTTTCTAATCTGAGATGATTATGAATTGGTTGGGGTAGAGGGTCCTTGGGACAGAGATCAGTTGCCATCTGAGTGGATTCAGATGAAGGAAGAAGTGAGTCTTCAAATTTCCTCTTATTTTCTTTCTCTATTAAACGCCCAGGATATTTTCAGGGACCTTAGAAACCCAATTCCATTGTTTTCCTTTTCTTTTTCTCTTTTCAACAATGTCACATAAAGCATTCCTGAAGGATTCAGACATCCTCTTTCATTCCCTATGTGGCACTCTGAGCCATCTCCCAAGAGGCAAAGGCCACGATGAGCTTTTCCTTTGAATCCTAGCACTGTTGCACGTGGAGAGGTAGACCTGATACTCCCCAGTTTTCAAAAGAAGCTCTTTTAGAGTGCGAGGGAGCAAGGATAGAAATTCTCAATCCAGAAACTAAGCAAGACACATGGAAAGGGAGAGAAAGGCTTGGTGAGTCAAATGCTGTTTCTACAAGAGGAGGAGAGATTGTTCTTATCCAGCTGAGGGGAGATGGGATAGGGAGTTGGGTGGCTATCTTGATAAAATGCCCCTTACGGTAGAAGGGCTTAGACTGGGAAGAGAGCCCTTCTTCATGTCTAGCTGAGTCCCTCTTTTTCCCCACCTGCACCTTACTTCCCAGACCAACCTTGCTCGTTCTGAGGATGACTGAATTGCCCAGCACAAGGAGCCAAACTCACAGCAGGGAATTCATATGGGGAACCTAGTCACTGCGAGGTAGGGGAAGAAGACCCAAAGAGGAGTCACTAAAAGAGACAGGCCTTCAGGGCCATCATCGAGGGCTAAAAGGAGCTGTTGCTTTCTCCATCCACCTACCTCCTTCCATCTGCGTTTTCTTTCTCCTTGATTAATGCAAAGTCTGCTCATCAGCTCATACTCTTTCCATCCCCTGCATGTGCATTGACGCCTTGTAAGAGATTGTGGGACGGACAGGGGGATACCATGGAAATCAACAGAAGTAATTTGAATGATGAGCATCTTCCCTCTTTGATGTGGGGCTCCCTTCTCTAGCCTTGTGGGACTTGGCAGAGCCCCTCGGCAGAGATCTAGCCCAGGGATCCAGATGGAGAGAGGGACAACCCTGTTCTTGAGAAGGGTGAAACAATTCAGGTGTAAGCAGCTCTTCTTTCTGTGCCCCTGGCTAACCTATCCAGATGTTGTCCCCCTGCTCACTCTGAAGCCTTGGTACAGTCCTTAAGGAACCCAAGTTCAAGAGAAGAAGGGTGCATCCTAGTTACCTGGACTCACGGCCTCCCTTACCCTCAAGGATAGCCTGTAGGGAAGGAATGTGCTGGCTATTCTCAATTCAAGCTATGAAGGGTGGGTGGAAGCGCCTACTAAGACTAAAAAGCAGTTCCTTTCTTGAAGTTCTGCAGATACTGGGGTCTCCGGCCTGCATGGCCAGGAGTGACTGAGTGGGTGGGCCATTGTATTATATGGTTTCTTCACCATCTTTTGTCTTATCCCAAACCCCTGTAGCCTGTTCGACTGGCTCCTGAGAGAGAATTCATCAAGTCCCTGATGGCGATCGGCAAGCGGCTGGCCACACTCCCCACCAAAGAGCAGAAAACACAGAGGCTGATCTCAGAGCTCTCCCTGCTCAACCATAAGCTCCCTGCCCGGGTCTGGCTGCCCACTGCTGGCTTTGACCACCACGTGGTCCGTGTACCCCACACACAGGCTGTTGTCCTCAACTCCAAGGACAAGGTAGATGGGTTCTGGCCCAAACCCCTACCCTGGATGTGACTCTTCACCCATGGTTGTTCAGGGTTTGTGTGTATGACCAGTGACGCCCTCACCAACATCCTAGTCTCCGTTCATAGTTCATGATGCATATGTCGACCATGACTCTGTCTCAGTGCGATTGTGATTTTGGGAGCCCTCCTGTATCTTTTTTTAGGCTTTGTTTTTCTGGACCAAAGAAACCTAATCTTTTTAGCTTCCTTCTTGCTGTATCTTAGGAGAATTGCTCTTTACCACACCTTATGGTCATTTTGGTAGCTCTTCTCCAGCCCTTCTATAACTCTTGAGCTTTCCAGACACAGCAACCATAAGCATAGAGAAATATTTTGTTTCTAAGACCTTTTCTGAGCAGAGTGAGCAGACAGAAGGAGAGAAGGATGCCCAACTCACCCTGGAGAGAATTAGCTGAATGTGTATGCTGACTGGAATATTCATGGTTCAGATTCTTCTTCTTTTTTGTTTGAGACGGAGTCTCACTCTGTCACTGAGGCTGGAGTGCAATGGCACAATCTTGGCTTACTGCAACCTCTGTCGCCTAGGTTCAAGTGATTCTCCTGCCTCAGCCTCCTGAGTAGCTGGGATTACAGGCGCCTGCCACCGCGCCTGGCTACTTTTGTAGTTTTAGTAGAGACGGGGTTTCACCATCTTGGCCAGGCTGGTCTTGAACTCCTGACCTCATGATCCACCCGCCTCGTCTTCCCAAAGTGCTGGGATTACAGGCATGAGCCACTGCGCCTGGCACATATTTTTCTTTCAAAGGAAATATTGAAGTTTGGGATGCTCCTTGGGACAGTACCCAGCTTTGTCCCAGTCTTTTTGTCCACTGTAGCTCCCTGGGCCCTGTCTTCAGGACAAGCCCACAGAGGCATCTAGGCCTCCCTTACAGGCTGTAATTGATAGTCTAGAGTGGTTTGGCCCAAATGCATCATCTGTACATTTTGGAGCTCAGTTGTTCACAGTTTCGGGGGACTACTGGATGAAGGCTGGAGCTAGGAGAAAGGACGGCAGGAAGAACCTTGCTAACGGAGTTGAGATTTGGGGGTGAATGGTGGAAGTAAGTTGCAAATACTGTTCTCACTCTTCCCCCAGGCTCCCTACCTGATTTATGTGGAAGTCCTTGAATGTGAAAACTTTGACACCACCAGTGTCCCTGCCCGAATCCCTGAGAACCGAATTCGGAGTACGAGGTCCGTAGAGAACTTGCCCGAATGTGGTATTACCCATGAGCAGCGAGCTGGCAGCTTCAGCACTGTGCCCAACTATGACAACGATGATGAGGCCTGGTCGGTGGATGACATAGGCGAGCTGCAAGTGGAGGTGAGGAAGCTTCAAGGAGGTAATGCTGGGGCACAGGAGCTTTCTCCAGGAGCTGTCACTATATTGGAAACAAGGCAGCATATCCCAAGGCAGGGTAAAGCAAGTACCCAAATGAGTGGTGTAGGTAGTGAGAGGTAAGAGGGAGAAAGCTCTGAACAACTCTAGTCTGGAATAGATTCAGGTGGAGCTCGTTTTCCTGGTGAAAGAATTCAGATTTAAATGTAAAGAGGAACTTCTAGGCCAAGGGGAGTGAGGGAAATTTAATGAAAATATTTATTGAACACCTGTATAAAATTGTCATAGAATAACAGAGGATGAGAAGTCATACATTAAGTCATTCAAGAAATATTTATTGAGGGCTTTCTATGTGCCGGACCTGAGTGCTGTGTGCTAGTGAACAATACTTGGCCCCTGCCTACAAGGGGTTTATGACCTAACTGGAAAGAGAACAAGGCCAGTAAGCAAGTAGTTGTAGTGTGGTGCGAGCCAGGTCATGGTGGAAAGGATAGGACATTATAGGAGCACCAGACTTAGGGCAGGCATCACAAGAGATTTCCTGGAGGAAGTAATCTCTCAGCTAAGGCTGGAAGCATGGGTAGGAATTAGCTGGACAAAGACTGCTGGACAGAGGGAACACTGCGTGCAAAGGCCAGAAGACAAGAGGGAGCTTGGGCCATTATAGGAACTGAAAGAAATTTTGTCTGGCTGTGATGTGCAGGTGTGGGGTGGGGTAAGAAGTGGTGAAGAATAAGGCTGGACACGTGGGCATGGACCAGGCTACCGGAAGGACCCTGTAAGCTGGGGAAAGAAACTGGGACTTTATTCTGGGGCATGAAGAGCCAGAGCAGAATTTTATGTAGAGCTATTAACACAGCTGGCCAGGCGCGGTGGCTCACACCTGTAATCACAGCACTTTGGGAGGCTGGGGTAGGTGGATCGCTTGAGGTCAGGATTTCAAGACCAGCCTGGCCAACAAAGTGAAACTCCATCTCTACTAAAAATAGAAAAATTATGCTAGGTATAGTGGCGCACGCCTGTAATCCCAGCACTTTGGGAGGACGAGATGAGTGGATCACCTGAGGTCAGGAGTTTGAGACCAGTGTGGCCAACATGGTGAAACCCCGTCTCCACTAAAAATACAAAAATTAGCCAGGCGTGGTGGCATGTGCCTGTAATCCCAGCTAATCGGGAGGCTGAGGCAGTAGAATTGCTTGAACCCAGAAGGCAGAGGTTACAGTGAACCAAGATCATGCCACTGCACTTCAGCCTGGGTGACAAGCAAAACTCCATCTCAAAAGAAAAAAAAAAAAAAGGCTGGGTGTTGTGTAGCATACCTGTAATCCCAGCTACTTGGGAGGCTGAAGCACAAGAATCACTTCAATCTGGGAAGCGGAGGCTGCAGGGAGCCAAGATCACAGCACTGCCCTCCAGCCTGGCCAACAGAGTGAGACCCTGTCTTAAAACAAAACAAACCAAAAACACAGCCAGGGTCAGGCGTCGTGGCTCACACCTGTGATTCCAGCACTTTGGGAGGCTGAGGTGGGCGGATCACCTGAGGTCAGGAGTTCAAGACCAGCCTGGCTAACATGGTGAAACCCCATTCATACTAAAAATACAAAAAATTAGCCAGGCATGGTGGCGCACACCTGTAATCCCAGCTACTTGGAAGGCTGAGGCAGGAGAATCGCTTGTACCCGGGAGGTGGAGGTCGCAGTGAGCCAGGATCGCACCATTGCACTCCAGCTTGGGCAACAAGAGCGAAACTCCATCTTAAAAAAACAAAAAACAAAAAACAAAAACAGCCAGGCGCGGTGGCTCAAGCCTGTAATCCCAGCACTTTGGGAGGCTGAGATGGGCGGATCACGTGGTCAGGAGATCGAGACCATCCTGGCTAACACGGTGAAACCCTGTCTCTACTAAAAAAAAAAAAAAAATACAAAAACTAGCCGGGCGAGGTGACAGGCACCTATAGTCCCAGCTACTCGGGAGGCTGAGGCAGGAGAATGGCGTGAACCCGGGAGGCAGAGCTTGCAGTGAGCTGAGATCTGGCCACTGTACTCCAGCCTGGGCGACAGAGCGAGACTCCATCTCAAAAAAAAAACACACAGCCAGGTTTCACTCTGCCAAAAGACAGAATCTCTGTCTTTGAGTTTATAGTCCAATTGGAGAAATTAGACATTTAAGAAAAAAAAATTTAGATATACAACAAAGCAGTGTGTACTAGGTGAGAAATGTAATTGAGAAGAAATGCTCTGGTATAAAGGAGAGAAGAGACTTGACATGGGCCTTGGGGTCTGGTAGAATATTCTGTAGTTAGAGAGAGATGAGAAGATAAGATTGAATGACTTAGATTGAAGAAACTGTCAGAAGCTAGTCTGCAGAGGGTCTGCTTTGGACCCTAGGGGAGAACACATCCCTAGCCTTGGGGGTTCTCAGTGAGGCTGAAATTTTGAGCTCCTGTGATGGTCCTGGCAGTGGTTTGCAAACTTCAGTGCATTGGAAGTCTTCTGGAGAACTTGTTAAAAATTCAGACTTTCAGATCCCATTCCCAGTAATTCTAATTCAGATTGATGGTGGGGCCTGGGAGTCTGCATTCCGGGTAATTCTGATGCAGGTAGTTCACATGTTGAGAAATGCTGCTCTGGGCAGCCTGGGGTCCAAGTAATCAACATGGTGTGTAAGCAGAGTTTGAAAGGGAGGGATGAGCATGCTGCAGTGATAGCAAGCAAGCAGGAGGGGAAAGACAGGAGACCTATACTTAGCACTTCTGACCAGCACTCCCCTGCTATCTCCAGCTCCCCGAAGTGCACACCAACAGCTGTGACAACATCTCCCAGTTCTCTGTGGACAGCATCACTAGCCAGGAGAGCAAGGAGCCTGTGTTCATTGCAGCAGGGGACATCCGGTATGGCCAGATCACATTGCCTCTATTAAAAATACAAAAAAATTAGCCGGGCGTGGTGGCGGATGCCTGTAGTCCCAGCTACTCGAGAGGCTGAGGCAGGAGAATGACATGAACCCAGGAGGCGGAGCTGGCGGTGGGCCGTGATCGCACCACTGCACTCCAGCCCGGGCAACAGAGCGAGACTCCATCTCAAAAAAAAAAAAAATAGCACCCCAGGAAGGAGTTCGAGCAGTGTGTCTCAAAGTGGGGTCTCAAAGCGACTGTTTGTCAGAATCCAGAGGGAGGAAGGAGGCCTTGTTGAAAATGCAGATTCTAGGCCAGGTGCGGTGGCTCACACCTGTAATATCAGCACTTTGGGAGGCTGCAGTGGGTGGATCACAAGGTCAGGAGATCAAGACTCCTGGCTAACACAGTGCAACCCCCTCTCTACTAAAAAAATACAAAAAAAAAATTAGCTGGGTGTGGTGGCGGGCGCCTGTAGTCCCAGCTACTCAGGAGGCTAAGGCAGGAGAATGACGTGAACCTGGGAGGTGGAGCTTGCAGTGAGCCGAGATCATGCCACTGCACTCCAGCCTGGGCAACAGAGCAAAACTCTGTCAAAAAAAAAAAAAAAAAATGCAGATTCTAGAGACAGCCATTCTGAATCAGTCTTGGTAGAGGAATATGGAGTGCCTGGTAATCTTAATTTTAACATGACTACAATCACTAAGTTAGCAAAAAGGTGTCACTGGTTATGTTTTCTTCCATGAGTCCCGTTCAGCCTGGGTTCCTATCTTCGTGTGCCCAGAATCCAGGAGACAGTGCAGGAAATGTCAGTATAGACGGCATGGGGCTTGTGGGTAGCTCCTCCAAGCAAATGATGTATTTTCTTCCTGACAGCCGGCGCCTTTCGGAACAGCTGGCTCATACCCCAACAGCCTTCAAACGAGACCCAGAAGATCCTTCTGCAGTTGCTCTCAAAGAGCCCTGGCAGGAGAAAGTACGGTGAGTTGGGTGTGGGTCTCTGAACACCTCTTAAAGCTCAGAGGCAGTTGCAGGGCCTCACTGTACCAACTTTATTGTCCATCAGCCTCCAAAAAAATCTGTCAGACTCGCAGCCTCCAAAAAAATCTGTCAGACTCGCAGGCTGTCTGGGTCCTTGCCCTATGGGGCATTTGCTTGGAATTTTTTGTGGAAGCTATGTCTCTTGTCCTCACCGTGGCATCAACCTTTGACACCCTTTACTTCTCTCCTCACAGGCGGATCAGAGAGGGCTCCCCCTATGGCCATCTCCCCAATTGGCGGCTCCTGTCAGTCATTGTCAAGTGTGGGGATGACCTTCGGCAAGAGCTTCTGGCCTTTCAGGTGTTGAAGCAACTGCAGGTAAGAGAAGAGAAGGAGAGGCCAGGCACAGTGGCTGTAATCCCAGCACTTTGGGAGGCCGAGGCAGTTGGATCACGAGGTCAGGAGCTCAAGATCAGCCTGGCCAAGATGGTGAAACCCTGTCTCTACTAAAAATACAAAAATTAGCTGGGCACAGTGATGGGCACCTGTAATCCCAGCTACTCAGGAGGCTGAGGCAGGAGAATCGCTTGAACCCAGGAGGCGGAGGTTGCAGTGAGCCAAGATCGTGCCACTGCAATCTAGCCTGGGCGACAGAGCAAGACTGTGTCAAAAAAAAAAAAAAAAAAAAGGAGGGGAACTCAGCCCAACTCCAGCCAACCTGAGGTGACTACACAGATTATTCTGCTGGGGACCACCTTCCTGCCCAGGTGGAAAACAAAAGCAGAGTAAAGAAAAGCTAGGCAACTTTCTCCTGGGGAGAATAGCCATAGGAACAACTCCACAGCGGCCTCTTTTGGCCCTTTTGTGACTTGCACCTGCCCTGTTCCAAGTCAGAACTTTAGAGTGCTAGGTTTGCCTTTTAGATCAAAACTTCCAAAATGGGCTGGCACCCTGGCATGGGCCTGTAGTCTCAGCTAGTCAGGAGGCTGAGGCGGGAGGATGTCTTGAGCCCAGGAGTTCTGGGCTATAGTCCGCTATGCCAATTGGGTGTCCATGCTAAGTTCGTCATCAATATAGTGACCTCCTGGGAACAGGGGACCACCAGGTTGCCTAAGGGAGGGGTGAACTGGCCCAGGTCGGAAATGGAGCAGGTCAGGACTCCTGTGCTGATCAGTAAAAGGATCAAGACTGAATAGCCACTGCACTCCAGCCTGATCAACATAGCAAGACCCTGTCTCTAAGAAAAATATGCATTTGAAGAAATCAGCATTTCTTTTCTTTTTGAGATGGTGTTTTGCTCTTGTTGTCCAGGCTGGAGTGCAATGGCGCGATCTCGGCTCACCACAACCTCTGCCTCCCAGGTTCAAGTGATTCTTCTGCCTCAGCCTTCCCAAGTAGCTGGGATTCTAGGCATGCACCACCACACCCAGCTAATTTTGTATTTTTAGTAGATATAGGGTTTCTCCATGTGAGCCAGGCTGGTCTCGAACTCCCAACCTCAGGTGATCCGCCCACCTCAGCCTCCTAAAGTGCTGGGATTACAGGTGTGAGCCACCACGCCTGGCTGAAGAAATCAGCATCTCTAACTGAAGTGAGCCAAAACCAAAATTTTGCTAAGGCAAAGTTTAGTGACCCACCTTCTCCTAGTGTTAAGTGTGTGCTAAGGTACATGGAATACCAATTTATTTATACAAGACCCTGAGATTTTTTCAAGAAATAGCTGTCACATCTCAAGCTGAAGATCTAAATGTGAGCAGTTTACTGATGCACTACTGAAGTTTAAATCTGTGGTACAATCATTGTAAACATGGGGTTCATTTCTCTAAATTGATTTCTAAATTGAAATTACTGGAAGACTTCCTTTCCTATTTTTGCCAAACTCAATTTCTGGTTTTTGGCATATATTCGTTATTCAAACTTAATGCCTCTAATTTTAATGCCAACACAATTGGTTGTAATCAAATTTTTTTATTTTATTTTTTTGAGACAGAGTCTCGCTCTGTCGCCCAGGCTGGAGTGCAGTGGTGTGATCTGGGTTCACTGCAAGCTCCACCTCCCGGGTTCACGCCATTCTCCTGCCTCAGCCTCCCGAGTAGCTGGGACTACAGGCACCCACCACCACGCCCAGTGAATTTTTTGTATTTTTAATAGAGACGGGGTTTCACTGTGTTAGCCAGGATGGTCTTGATCTCCTGACCTTGTGATCCACCCGCCTCGGCCTCCCAAAGTGCTGGGATTACAGGCGTGAGCCACTGTGCCCAGCCCAAATTTTTAAATAATAATAATTTGGTCCTCCCTCTTTAAAAAACAAACAACATAAAAACTTCCCAAATGGTCTGTAGCAGGTAGGTTATAGTGTGCTGAAATATTGATCTTCTGATCCCCCTGGGTTAGTCACCTGCAAGCCACTTAATTTGTTTAATACTGTTCTTTATACCATATAAATATTTTCATTTTCCAGAGAAGTCTTCTCTGGACCTAAATCCTTTTTTTTTTTTTTTTTTTTTTTGTCTTTTTGGAGAAAGTCTCGCTTTGTCGCCCAGGCTGGAGTGTAGTGGTGCAATCTTGGCTCACTGCAACCTCCACCTCCTGGGTTCAAGTGATTCTCCTGAGTAGCTGGGATTACAGGCATGCACCACCACGCCTGGCTAATTTCTGTATTTTTAGTAGAGACAAGGTTTCACGCTCTACTGAGGTTAGCCAGGCTGGTCTTGAACTCCTGACCTCAGGTGATCCACCCTCCTTGGTCTCCCAGAGTGCTGGGATTACAAGCATAAGTCACTGCACCTGGCCTCTTTTTTCTTATTATTTGAACTTACAGCTCCCATTCTCCCTGCTTGAGAGGGGAGAGTGAAGTTCCCTGTTCTCCCTGCCTCTCTTGGACTTTCTACTTATGTGATACCTTTTCCCACATACCTAAGTGTAGTTTCCTGACTTTGTCAGGCCCTAGACTTCCTTTCAAAACTCCCTGGTTCTCACTGGGTTAGGTGAGTCTTACTCACTTGATGGCTTAGAATCCAGTGCCAGCAAGGAAAGAGGTTAGAGAAAGGGAGGAGTTTTAGCCTCCTTCTCTAGTTTGGAGAAAGGTAAGAGTCCTGTATCCTCCATGTCTCCTCACAGTCCATTTGGGAACAGGAGCGAGTGCCCCTTTGGATCAAGCCATACAAGATTCTTGTGATTTCGGCTGATAGTGGCATGATTGAACCAGTGGTCAACGCTGTGTCCATCCATCAGGTGAAGAAACAGTCACAGCTCTCCTTGCTCGATTACTTTCTACAGGAGCATGGCAGTTACACCACTGAGGCATTCCTCAGTGCCCAGCGAAATTTTGTGCAAAGTTGTGCTGGGTACTGCTTGGTCTGCTACCTGCTGCAAGTCAAGGACAGGTAGGTGACTTCTGCTGCTCATCCTAACATTTCTCCAAGGTTCTCTCCGTCCCTTCATGTGTAGTTCTCAATTACTTATTACTGCCCTCCATGGCAAAGATGTGAAAAATGAAACAATATTTTTAAGCAGAGACAGATGTGTTCACATGACATTAAGTCAGGAGGCAGACTAATAAGAACTAGGGTAAAAGGGCAAAGAAATGAAGGATTTATGGGAGGACCAAGGGTTTGAGTGAGCAGGGTCTTCAAGAACAAGGGAGAATGATGACAGAGGAAGCTGCAGAGAAGGTACATCCCAGCTAGAAGAAATAATTGAATTGTGATTAAAGCACAGACTGCACTGCATGGCAGTGGAATAGGAGGTGGTACCCTCAGGCAGGTAAATTGAGGCCAGTTGAAGAAGGGCCTTCATTGTGAAGCTTAGGTGTTTTATTTTGCAGGCAGAGGAATGACATGATTCAGTCTGTGTTGAGTAAATGCCCTGTGGCACGGTGGGTGAAGGTGGATGTAATTGGGCGTTTAGCAACAAAGCGAGCGATAATAGGGCCTGGCACTAAGGGTAGTGGTTCGTGACTGAGAGCAAAAAGAGGAAACATGATGGAGATCAAGTGGAAACTCTCAGCCATGAACTCTCCTCACTTCTTATTCCAGCATATGATTTCCACAGCTTTTAAGTATCTGTTGTTTTGCCCAGAGCTGTCATTTTTTTTTCAATATCACATGACCTTGATGAAACCTAACTACACATGTAGGTGAGGCAGATAATGTACAAAGATAATTACACCATCTAGGCCCTGCCTTCTAAGAGTTTCTCCCAACAGTGATCCAGGGTCTCTGCCCTGAATGCCCCTACAAGTTCCGTCTCTGCCTCGGCACAGGGCAGCTGTCCTGGGAAGGCGGAAATGCAGTGGCCGGTGCTGCTGGGGATTCCAGTAACATGGTGGCCCATTAAGATCTAGCTAACAATGGCTAGGTGTGGTGGCTCATGCCCATAATCCCAGCACTTTAGGAGGCTGAGGTGGGCAGATCACATGAGGTCAGGAGTTCGAGACCAGCCTGGCCAACATGGTGAAACCCCGTCTCTACTAAAAATACAAAAAAAAAAATCAGCTGGGCATGGTGGCAGGCGCCTGTAATCCCAGCTACTTGGGAGGCTGAGGCAGGAAAATCGCTTGAACCCAGGAGGCAGAGGTTGCAACGAGCCAAGATGGCGCCATTGTACTCCAGGCTGGGCGACAAGGGTGAAACTCAAATTCAAAAAAAAAAAAAAAGTATATATATAAACAAACTGGGCTTGGTGATACACACCTGTAATCCCAGCTACTCGGGAGGTGAGGCAGGAGATTGCTTGAACCCAGGAGGCAGAGATTGCAGTGAACCAAGATCATGCCACAGTACTTCAGTCCGGGCAACAGGGCGAGTCTCAAAAAAAAAGAAGATGTAGCTAACAAGGCCGAGGCAGGAGGATCGCTTGAGCCCAGGAATTCAAGACCAGCCTAGGCAACCTAATGAGATCCTGTCTTTACAAAAAAATAAACAAAAATTAGCCGAGCATGGTGGGATACAGCTGTGGTCCCAGCTGCTTCAGAGGCTGAGGTAGGAGGATCACTTGAGCAGGAGGTTAAGGGCAACAGAGCGAGACCCTGTCTAAAAATACCAAAATAACTAGCTAGCTAATAGAGCAGCTTATTAGAAATCTAGCATCTAGTCCAGACGCAATGGCTCACACCTGTAATCCCAACATTTTGGGAGCCTGAGGCAGGTGAATCACTTGAGGTCAGTAGTTCAAGACCAGCCTGACCAACATGGCAAAACCCCATCTCTACTAAAAATACCAAATACTCGCCAGGCATGGTGGCGCATGTCTGTAATCCCAGCCACCCGGGAGGCTGAAGCAGGACAATTGCTGGAACCCAGGAGGTGGAGGTTGCAGTGAGACAAGATTGCGCCACTGCACAACAGCCTGGGTGACACCGAGACTCTATCTCAAAAAATAAAAATAAAAATTAGTCTTAGGCTGGGCGCAGTGGCACGCCTGTAATCCCAGCACTTTGGGAGGCCGAGGTGGGCCAGTCAACTGAGGTCAGGAGGTCAGCATGACCAACACCATGAAACCCCATCTCTACTAAAAATAAAAAATTAGCCCGGTGTGGTGGCAGGCGCCTGTATTCCCAGCTACTCGGGAGGCTGAGGCAGGAGAATCACTTGAACCCAGGAGGTGGAGGTTGCAGTGAGCCAAGATCGCACCACTGCACTCCAGCCTGGGCGACAGAGTGAGACTCCGTCTCAAAAAAAAGGAAATCTAGCATTTATTAAGTTCTACCGTGACCTGACATTCTTATATTTAAACCAGATGAAAACCCTGTCAGACACGTGTTTCCTCATGAGGGAAACAGGCAGGTAGCTATTAGACCCTGTGCTCATTCCACCCTGCCAGCCCTACAAATGGACCCAGGCTCTACATTTGAGAGCTATAGGAGAATGTAATTTTTTTTTTTTTGGTGAGACGGAGTCTTGCTCTGTTGTCCAGGCTGGAGTGCAGTGGTGTGATCTCGGCTCACTGCAACCTCAGCCTCCCAGGGTTCAGGTGATTCTCCCACCTCAGCCTCCTGATTAGCTGGGATTACAGGCATGCGCCACCACGCCCAGCTAATTTTTGTATTTTTAGTAGAGACGGGGTTTCAGGGTTTCAACATGTTGGCCAGGCTGGTCTCAAACTCCTGAGCTCAGGTGATCCACCTGCCTCAGCCTCCAAAGTGCTGGGATTACAGGCATGAGCCACTGTGCCCAGCCGAGAATGTAATTATAAGGAATTTGATTGCAAGCTTCAGACTATCTTGAAGTGTCAGGATTTTGAACTCAGGGCCCAAGGAGCCTAGAGCTCAGCCCTGGGATTGAGTAAATGGGTGGCAGGGAAGCTGGCACTAGTCAGGCCCCAGGGCTTTCCTTTAGGAAACTAGTATGTTTGGAAGATGAGAGTCCATCCTCTAAAAAAGGAGGAATAGAGGAGGGCAGGTAGCTGATAAGCCGTTCATAGTACCTCAAAAAAGAATATAGTCAAGCCATGAATGGAATCAACCACTGGAAAGAAGTGGCAACAATGAATGACGCCCCATACTGGAATCGGGCTTTAGGATCTCTTTAACTACTTCAGAAGTAGTCCTAAGCAGCTTTCCAACTGGAGCTAACTCTGGTAGTGAAAGAGAGGGTTTGGGACCTTGGGCAAGTAAATCACTTCCTCTCTCAGGGCCTCTGTTTCTTCACCTGTAAAATGTGAGGTTGAATCATGACAACTAGAACCATTCTGGCTCACAAGATTGTGCCTGGATTACTAAATCTTTAGTGTTTTCCCAGAGAGGGGAAGAACTCAGGTGGGAGTAGGTTCTCCTTTTGTCCCTGCTTTTTTGGCCAAACCAACCCCAGAGAAGGTGGCCCTCAGACCATGAGCTCTTAGCCTAACAAAGCCTCTATTGACACTGAGGAGGCCGGTTATGTTGAATAGGCCAGGCCTCACATGCTTAGCATGTTAATTGTTCCTCCTGCTACTGGCCATTCATGTGGGAATCACAAAGACCTGGAATTTATCTCCCTTTAACTCTTCTGTAGCTGCCCTGTAGTACTGCCTCCTGAGACTTTTTACATAAGTGATTTAAAACTTACCCCTCGAAACCCCCACGCTATTTTACCTTTCAGCTCCACTCAGCCCATTTGCCTCTGTTGTTGCTCCCTTCTGGTGAGGCTTCTGATCTGCAGTGGGCTGACAGGAGTTACAAATAACCCACAGGTGAACAGGCTCTGAGTGGAGCCTCCCCTGGATAGCGCACTTGGCCTCTGTGACAGCTGGCTGGAGCCTCAGAGGCCCTCTTTCCTTGCTTCTGGATTATCTACTAGATTGGGATAGTTTGGGTGCCAGAAGTGCAATTTCTGGGAAATTGGGAGAATCTTAAACTATTTTTATTAAATTATTAATAGCAATTTCAGACCCCATAGCCTTTGTTAGCAGTTTTCTTTTCTGATTTCCTTTCTTTCCACTGATAGCTTTAGGTCCTAGGAAACTGGACAGGAGATTGGAGTTACAGGCAGCAGGAAACATGGCAGGGGACCCCCCTGCCTGGTGTCATGTGGCCAGTGTACTGCTGCTTGAGGTTCCAGCCTCAGTCAGACTTACTACTGCCTCTTCCTCTCGTGTATTCCCCCCCTCCTCAGACACAATGGGAACATCCTTTTGGACGCAGAAGGCCACATCATCCACATCGACTTTGGCTTCATCCTCTCCAGCTCACCCCGAAATCTGGGCTTTGAGACGTCAGCCTTTAAGCTGACCACAGAGTTTGTGGATGTGAGTCAAGAAGGAGAGGTGCCTCTGGGGTCATTGTATTCTTTCTCTGTCATGGGAGGGGGAGCTGATGGGCTCCTTGCAAATTAGGGATGAACAGAACAGGCAGTAATTAGGGGTGAGGCAGGAGTTCCTGGGAGCTTCCTGCCTGATAAGGAAGGGGGGAAATAACAGGGCCCCAAGAGGAAGAGGAGTTCTGGTAGGCCAGTGAGGACAGGGACCATCCCTGGTGTAAGTCCCCTTGTGCACACAACGCTTTCTTCCCTTTCCAGGTGATGGGCGGCCTGGATGGTGACATGTTCAACTACTATAAGATGCTGATGCTGCAAGGGCTGATTGCCGCTCGGAAACACATGGACAAGGTGGTGCAGATCGTGGAGATCATGCAGCAAGGTGGGGCTGGGGTGAGGTCAGGTGCCATAGTGCCTCAGGCTTCCCCTTTAAGTAGGAGCCCTGGAGTATAAGAAAGCTGATCCCACCCCAAGACTTGGGTTGAGGGAGGGGGGTTCCCAGAGGGTTTCTAGCTCTGGTCCAGTGCCTTGTTTCTCCTTCAGGACATTCCTCCTGACCCTGGTAAGGCTAAGTCCAGGAGGTTGGGGAAGGGGATAACAGCACCCGCCTACTCGGCATCTTTAGGGAGAAAACAGGCTCATTTACAGCCTCCTGGTCCCTCCTCACCTCCCCACCCCTGTCCAGCTCTGAGTTTCTCAGTCTCCTTCCATCTCTCTTCCCTATTCCACTATGACCTCTGATTGCCGTCTTCTGCCACTGTTCAGCTCTGAGAAGTACTTCCCCTCTCATCATTATCTCCTTCCACTACAGTCTTGCCATCTAGTCTTTTGCTCAGGACCCCCTTCTGTCCTCATCCCCTCCCTCAAGGCTCCAGGTGTATACCAGGTCTGAGCTGCCAGTCTCCCCCCTCCCCATTCCTGACCCTACCCCACAGGTTGTCGCCGTTGCACAGGATCATCCCCATCTGGCCCCATGATGACGGTGGCCCAGGTCATCTGTGAGTGTCAGACGTAGCATAGGCAGAGGTCTGCAACCAGATAAGTGCCCAGCTCAGGGCCCACTCCCTTCAGCCTCCTCCCAGCCTGCCCTCTGGGCCCCTCCACCCTTACTGAGGGAGATGTGGTGTTGGTCCCCTTCCCTCCTCTGCCCACATGCCCTCACCTACAGAAGGGCTTAGGTGTGGGATGATTAGGGGTCCTGTCGGTTTTTCTCTCTGCCCAAGCAGAACTGTACCCACACCATCAAGGACCTGAGGTGGGAGGGAAAGGGCACTTCAGATGCCCCAGCTTTGTATTTGCTGTGGCTGGCACCACTGCCCCTCCCTCCTGTCCATCCATGACCCTGAACCCCCACTGCTTCCCCCAGGTTCTCAGCTTCCTTGCTTCCATGGCTCCAGCACCATTCGAAACCTCAAAGAGAGGTTCCACATGAGCATGACTGAGGAGCAGCTGCAGCTGCTGGTGGAGCAGATGGTGGATGGCAGTATGCGGTCTATCACCACCAAACTCTATGACGGCTTCCAGTACCTCACCAACGGCATCATGTGACATACTCCTCAGCCCAGGAGTGCTGGCGTGGGGGGGGGTTCCAGGGCACCCTCCCTAGAGGGCCCTTGTCTGAGAAACCCCAAACCAGGAAACCCTACATACCCAACCATCCACCCAAGGGAAATGGAAGGCAAGAAACACGAAGGATCATGTGGTAACTGCGGGAGCTTGCCGGGGGGGTGGGAGAGCCAGCTGTGGGGTCCAGACTTGCTGGAGCTTCCCTGCCCCTCCTGCTCTGTGTCAGTATTACCACCGGACAGACTCCAGGACTCACTGCCCTCCAGAAAACAGAGGCGACGAATATGAGGGACGCCGGGGCCTTTCTTCTCCTTGTAGGGGTTTGAGAGGTTCTTTCTACAGACCATCCTCTTATTCCGTTCTGGGCCCAGGAAGCGGGGAAGAGTAGGTTCTCGGTACTTAGGACTTGATCCTGTGGTTGGCCACTGGCCATGCTGCTGCCCGGCTCTACCCCTCCCAGGGACCGACCCCTGGCCCGAGCTCCCCTTGCTGGCGGGCGCTGCGTGGGCCCTGCACTTGCTGAGGTTCCCCATTATGGGCAAGGAAGGGAATTCCCACAGCCCTCCAGTGTTCTGAGGGTACTGGCCTAGCCATGGGGAATTCCCTACCCTGACTCCTTCCCCAAACCCAGGGAAAAGAGCTCTCAATTTTTTATTTTTAATTTTTGTTTGAAATAAAGTCCTTAGTTAGCCACTTGTGTCATTTCCAGGTTTTTTGGGGGGAGATGGGTGATGAGGTGTGAACGGATGCCTCAGTGTCCAAGATACAAAAGGCACCACACAGAAAGAGGTTTGCTTCTTCCCTGCCTGTCTTGGTCACCACCACCTCTTCCCTGAGAAGAAAGGGCCTTCCACGTTCTCTCACCCGCTTCAAGTCCACATTGTCCAAGTCACAGAAAAAGAGAGGCCTGAATGGAGATTAGACCAAAAACAGTTTTAATGGTCTGGTTTTCTCCCTAGTTCCCCCACTGTTAGTATTATTACTACAAGAATAAAGGATTCCTGAGAGCCTGTCCCCTCCTCTCCTGTGGCCCCCCCGACAGGACTCATCCCCACCAACCACCCCCCCTGGATTTCTGGGGAAAAAAAGAAGTGAAAGGCACTGCAGGGGTAGGGGGCTTGAGTGCCAGTGAGTTGGGGGGGAGGGGGCACTAGGGTAGGGCCTGGCCCAGAGGAGGAAATTTCCAGTCCATGCCTGAAGGAATTGTGGAGGGATGTGTCCATCCGTGACACCCCCATCAGTCCTTCCCTGAACCTGTCTAGCAGGAATACCTAAGTCCCATCCTCCCAACCCCAGGCCCACACTGGGGGTTCTGCAGCAGGAGCGTAATTAGTGTTGGGCTCAGAAAAGAGGAATGGAGGGTCCACTCTACTAGGACTCCAGGGCCAAACCCAAAGGGAGGTTGCAAATAACTAGAATAATCCTCAAAAGCTTTTCTTCAGGTTTGAGAGAGGAATTAACAAAATGTTAATGTCAATGAAACTCCCCAGCCAGGGGATCAGGCAGCAGCAGGGAAAACCAGGCTCCAAGAGGAAGGGGCTGGTCAGTCCCAGGCTTGGGGCCTAGTTATCCCCAATAGCCCCCTGCCGAGCCCTGATGAACGCCATGCCATGCGTGCGGAAGTGGGTCTTGAGGTTGAGAGGACTGTCACAGCTCTTGCCACAGACCTTACAGGTCAGTGGGCCTCCAGAGGCAGGCAGGGGTGAGTCTCCACCATCGGGGTCAGACCTTGATGGAGGGGCCTCTTCCTCCCCATCCCCCAGCCCCAGGGCACTGGCTTTACCCACACCCCGTCTCTTCTTGTGGCTGATGAAACGGTGCCGGCTCAGGGAGCCAGGGGAGGCAAAGCACAAGCCACAGTCGAGGCACTGCTGGGCACCATCCTCCACCCTCAACCCCACCATGAGGCTCTGTTCTGTGGAGCCGCTGCTCCGGTAGCGCAGGGGGCCATGGCCTCCAGATCCAGGTCCGCCCCTGGGGGACTTGGCTGGCGGTGTCGTGCTGTCAGGCTCCTCACTGCAAGAGTCGGAAGACTGGCGGCGTTTCCGACCTGGCCCCTGAAGAAAAGTGGAAGAAACTGGGCCTTACCACCATCCCCACTGTCCTTGGCACCCCCACGCTCACTTCCTGAGGCCACAGTCTCTACCTTCCAGTTTCCCACTCAAAGCCCTAGCACAGCAGGCCGGGCCTCTGCCTACCTGGGCTCTGGCACTGGAACCCCGAGCCAAAGTGGTCCCCCGGCCAGGGGACTGGGCCCCGAGCTGCAAGCCATGCCGGACCTGGACATGTTTCTCCAGGATCAGGCGGCTGCTGAAGGTGCGTTTTCCCTCTGTGCAGTACCTGAAATGGGAGAGGACAGGATGGCAGCAGGGGCACAGCCCGAAGGCCAAGGCCCTTGCTCCTGATGAGGGGGCTGCTGGAGCAGAGGGAGACCCCAACCATCAGGCCACTTAGACACGTCGCAGGTGCAAAGGTACTTTGGCATACGGGGAGAGTCATGTGCTTGGCAGGGAGAAAAAGCGGGGAGCAAGACTTACCTGCAGGGGTACACTCTCTTGATGCCCTCGTGATTGACCCTGACATGACGCCTCAGGCTGGGGGCGGAGCAGAAGGAGCGCTCACAAAGGCGACAGGGAAACTTTTTCACTGACTAGGAGAGCGTGGGTAGATGTCAGAGCCAGGCTCCAGGACCCCGTCCCCACTGTCACACTGGCAGTCCCAGTGCTGCCCCCAGCCCATGGTACTCCCCTTGGGGCTCACTCACCTTGCCATGCTCCTTCTTCATGTGGGCCACATACTCGTCACGCTCAGGGAACCAGGAGTGACACAGGCCACAGGTCCAGCCTCCAGGCCCCCCACCCCCACCCTTGAGGCCTTTGCTCCCTAGTTCCCGCCGAGACCGTTTGGCTGGACGGGGGGGCTCAGGGGAGCTGGGTACTTCCTCCTCTTCTGAAGATGAAGACGACTCCTCAGTAGCAGGGGCTGCCCCTCCCTGAGAAACAGCCAGCTCCTCAGGCTCAGTCTTGGGGGTCAGCAGGGTACCCCCGGACCCTTTCCCAGTAGTCTCCTCCAAGCGCCCAGACTGATGGGTGTTCTGTGAGAGGAGACAAGGGAGGTTGCTGTTGTGGGGGAGGGCCTGGCTGTGCCAAAGCCCCCCACTTCTGAAGTATGTGGCCCCAGCCCCAGGTCAGTACAGCTAAGCACCCATCCCCCATCCCCCATCCCTCTGCTCCTGTACCTTGAGATGTTCCAGCATGGTCCTTTTTTGGGCAAAAAGCAGAGGACAAGACGGGCACTTAAAGACACTGACACGCTGGGGCAGCAAGTGCTGGTCGAAGTGTGAGGAGAGGAGGGGTTTGTGAGTGAAGACTGTGTCACACATGGCGCACTTGTAGATCAGCCTGAGGTGAGGACAATGCAGACATCAGGCAGGGAGGGGTGCAGCCCCTCCCCTCCTACACCCCACCAGCCCTGCCTCCCTGGCCCGGTCCGGCCCTCCCCCGGGCCTCACTTGGCCTGCTGAGTTTGGAAGCTGGGATGCTGGGAGTAGAGGTGGGCATGGGCGCTGGGCCCAGACTTGAAGGCCATGGGGCAGATGGGGCACTTGTGGAAAACCTCGCAGTGCGACGTCTGGATGTGGGACTTGATGGAGTTCACACCCCCAAACACCACTGAACAGCTGGGGCACCTAGGGAGGAAGCACGAGGCCCTGTGGTGAGGTGGGAGGCATCTCCATGCCCAACCTGGGACCACACACTTATTCTCTGGGACTGTGTAGACTACAAGAAGGAAATCAGTAGTGGAGCATGAGCAGGGTGGAGAAATGAGAGAGGTGCAGAGGCCATTCCCCAAGGGAGGCTGCCGAGGGAGAGCTGGAGCTCCAGAGGTGGCCCTGCTTCCCCCCATCTCCATGGGGAACGACGGGAAGGCAGGACATACTATCTCAGGGTTGTTTGCCAAAACAGGGCTGAGGGATACAGCGGGGAAGATGGGGGATCTTGAAAGGCCATCTGAGGCTGAGGCTAGGACACACGAAACCCTACAGTTCTTTGGAGGAAGGGTCCAAGGCACCTGTATCCCACACGGCGAGAGACGTGCAGACAGGCCTCCCGGAGATGGGTCTGAAAATTGGCTTGCAAGAAGTTGCCCCCACACTCAGGACAGACGTGGGGGGGTCGATTCTTATGCATGCGCTGGTGGGCGCTGAAGCTGCAGCGATTGGGGAGCATCATGGGGCAGGTTGGGCACACCTGTCGAGTGGGTTAAACAAGGAAAGTCAGTGAAGAGTGTCCTGTCTCTATTACTTCTAACCAAGCCCCCAACGCCTTCCTAGATCCTGTCCCCACAGAAGGGCTGTGAAAGGTGACTCACATTGCTGGTGGCCCCAGGGGCAGGGGGGCCGAGCTGCTGGAAGTGAGCTGCCATGCCAGCCTTGTCCCGGCACTGCTCCTTGCACTCCAGGCAGCGAAAGCACGTGTAAGCAGAGGTGGCAGGGGCAGCAGGCGGCTCAGTGGAGAGTGGCAGGACAGGGGCCTCAGCAGCAACTGTAGTAATGGCAGAGGAGGTGATGGCCCCCTCACCCTTGCCCAAGGCAGGCAAGACCAGAGGTCCAGAGACAGGTGGGACAGCTACAGGCAGCAGGGGTGTGATGTCCGGCTGCCCCACCATCTGGTCAAGGGCTACGGGCCTCATGACCAAATGTGAGCACTGCATAACGAGCCCCTTGTCCTTGTGTTCACGTGCATGCAGGAGCAGGCTGCACTTGTTGAAGAAGACCAGGCGGCGGGCGCAGTGGTTGCAGGTGACCTCGATGCGCATGCTCCGGCGGTCATAGTGCCGTGCCAGGCTCTTCTCCAACGAGAAGGCATCCCCACACTCCAGGCAGCGGTAGCCGGTGGGAGGCAGGGCCAGCCCAGCCTCAGCTGGTGGGCTCAGGTTTGGCCTATAGGCAGGGAGCAGGTTCTTGCTGTTGAGGATCTTGTTGAAGGCCTCCACCAGGCTGGACTGGGTCCGTGAGATCACTGTGCCGCCCCCTGTACTCGGCCCAGTAGTTGTCTTTGAAGGTTGCACCATCACCACTGAGGCACCATTCACCTTCTGTCCCCCAGTCCCCAGCCCTGCCCGCCCCTCAGCCTTAGGCAGGGCTTGGGGCACCAGGCCTAGCACATTCTTAGCAATCATCTTAGGGCTGGTGGCAGTCCCCCCCGGCAGCACCACAGCCTTGCGGGCCACACTGGCTGCCATCAGCATGGCAGTACTGGCATTCTGGATGGTGGCCACAGGCAGCACAGTGCCTTTCAGCCTTGTACCATCACCCAACTGTACGCTCACCACCTTTGGACCCTCAGAAGTAGGTGTTGCAGGGGACAGCTTCAAGAGGCTAGCCTCAGCCAAGAAGGCCCCCTCAGCCAAGGGGGCAGGTGGATCAGGATCTGAAGGGACCCGAGTTACAGTCCTTGTGATATTCCCGCAGGATGTTTTAATGGTCTTGATCCGCACCTTAAGAGGCCTAGAGGAGCTGGAGGCAGGGGAGTCATTGCTGTCCTCATCTGCAGCCTCAGCCCCACTAGAGGGACTCTGGGGACTTCCTGGGGAAGACTTGTCCACTGGCCCCTCATCTTCTTCTTCTTTCAAGGGCTGACAGACGGGCAGTTTGGGGGAGGCAAGAGGGCTCTGGTGCCCTGGAGACTGCTTGAAGAAGGGCACCCCAGCAACTCGGGGAGGCGAGGCACTGGCAGGGATGTCCGTGGCCTCAGGGCTGGAGCCTGAGCCTTGTGGGGCTAGGCCCTGGGGTTGATGGGGGCTGCAGCTCTCCTGCTTCAAGGACCCCAACGGTGGGGAAGAAACAGGTGGCTGCATGCCTGGGCCATTCTCCTGGGCCAGCTCAAAGGAAGAGGGGAAAGGAGGTGGGGTCATAGCCCCCTCCTGAGGGGGAGAAGGTGCAGAGGGAGGCAGGGGATCTGGGTGGTCCCCTGGCTCAGGGCCAAAATGAGCAAACAGGTCCAAGGGAGTTTTGCCTTCCATGCCTTTTTCTTTCCAGGTGCCCCCACTGGGAGGAGCAGGAGAGTGGGGGGTTTCTGGGAGGGAAGGTTCAGGACCCCCAAAACCATTCTGCATTCGATGAGGCCCCACAGGCCCTTCCTTAGTTACCCCAGCAGCCCGGGCCCCGTCCCCTGCTGAGCCTCCAGCCAGGGCCTCAGACTGCTCAGGACACACAGTGTTCTTGACAATGACACTGACTACAGAAATGTCTGGCGGTGGCAAGCCATGGTCAGAGGCCTGGGCTGGAACTCCAGGGCCATCCCCAGCTGAGGCTGCTGCTGTGTCTCCAGATTCACTTCCCACACCTGGTTCCGGCTTCCCTGGGCCTCCTGGCCCCTCATTTTCTTCTGGCCCAGAATGGATGGCTTCATTCGCATCAATGTCAGGGATGTCAAAGGCAGCAAGGAGGTCATCAAAATCAGGGGTCTTCATGTCCCCCATATCGGCAGGTCCCAGACCTGATGAAAACAGGAATAAGGAGAAACTGAGATGTCTGGAAGAGAGATCCTGGAGCTCTTTCCTCAGCATCTCCATATTTATCCTCTCTCAGAACCCATATGCACTCCAACTTAGGTACACCTCCACCACAGCATGAATCCTACAGAGCTGCTAGGTTTGCCAAACCCTAAAATCAGAAGAAGGTTAGTGTCCATACCCTGGCAGGCTCCAAAATCCAGAGAAAGCAGGAGAAAAGAGAGTTCTCAGAAATACAGGGAAGGGGCCAGGTGCGGTGGCTCATGCTTGTAGTCCCAGTGTTTTGGGAGACTGAGGCAGGTGGATCACTTGAGGTCAGGAGTTTGAGACCAGCCTGGCCAACATGGCGAAACCCTGTCTCTACTAAAAATACAAAAAACTAGACAGGTGTGGTGGCACATGCCTGTAATAGCAACTACGCAGGAGGCTGAGGCAGAAGAATCACTTGAACCCATGAGGTTGAGGTTGCGGTGAGCCAAGATCATGCCACTGCACTCCAGCCTGGACAGAGTAAGACCCTGTCTCAAAAAGAAATACAGGGGGCCAGGCACAGTGGCTGACACCTGTAATCCCAGCACTTTGGGAGGCAGAGGCGGGCGGATCACGAGGTCAGGAGATCAAGACCATCCTGGCCAAGATGGTGAAACCCCGTGGCTACAAAGTAGCTGGGCGTGGCAGCACTCACCTATAGTCCCAGCTACTCGGGAGGCTGAGGCAAAAGAATTGCTTGAACTCGGGAAGCGGAGCTTGCAGTGAGCCGAGATTGTGCCACTGCACTCCAGCCTGGGTGACAGAGCAAGACTCCATCTCAGGAAAAAACACAAAAAAAAGAAGAAGAAATACAGGAACAGGGAAGGGTAATAGAGCTCAGTGAGCATCCTGGTGGAAACCAGCTCATCCCCCCCTGTGCCCAGCACAGAACCAAATAATCGATACTATCATTAAGGAGAATGATGTATATGATGCTCTAGGTTTAAGGGCTCATTCATTTCCGCATGTCAATTCATATTCTTCATGGATCTTCTGGGGTCCACAGAGATCTGAAAGGCTATGTGTACAAAGGGGCAAGGCCGTAAGCCAAGACTTAAGAAATGATCCTCGTTCAGCTTTATCAGGAGCATGCAGTACAAGCAAGTTTCTTCAGTGCCTTACTTTTGCTGTTTGAAAGAGGACACAAATGGCCGGGTGTGGTGGCTCACATCTGTAATCCCAGCACTTTGGGAGGTCAATCACTTGGGCCCAGGAGTTCAAGACCACCCTGGGCAACATGGTGAAACTCCCCAGGCATGATGGCACATGCCTGTATTCCCAGCTGTGCCTCCCAGCTGACATGGGAGGATCCCCTGAGCCCAGGAGGTCGAGGCTGTGATGGGCCATGATCATGCCACGCACTCCACCCTGGGTGACAGAGTGAGACCCTGTCTCAAAAAAAAAGAAGAAAAAGAAAAGACAAGACAGAGAGCACAAGTGATCTATATATCATAGGGTTATTCTGAGCACAATACGAAATTGCTAATGTAAGAATCACACCGAGAATACGATTTACTATTCCAGATGAACCAAGCAAGGACATGTCAAGTCAAGGAAGAGCTGGAAAGGAATAACCCCTGGAACTCTAGGGCTGGGGTCGGAGGCAAGAGTCAGGGGTCATGCAGGATCAAGTCTAGGGCACCTGGGGCCATCACTGGCACCTGGAGATCTAGCTTGGTCAGCAGGGTGAAAAGGACTCAAGGAAATTACCCAAGAGATCAAGATGGAAAAAATAAGACACAGGAACAGAAAGAGACAAAGAGAAGAGACAGAGGGGAAAATGGTGATGGCAGCCTGGTCACAAGGGCCCCAGCCTAGGCCTCTCCTGTCACAAACACCTGCTGCTCGCTCACTACCTTCCCCAGAGTGCCTGGCCCTCCCCTAGCCAGCCCCTCCTTCGCCACCCCTCCGCAGCTTGCTCTCTTGAGGCTAAAACTCCCAGGGCACACACTTATCCAGCACAGCTGCCACAGTGGGGAAAAGCCAGGCTCCTTCACCCCTCACCCATCATTTCTGCTCTCCGAGCTCCTCACCCCATTCCATTCCCTAACTTAAACTCCTCACCCTTTCCATTTTCCTGTGGCAACAGTAGCCCAGGAAGTTTCACCTAACCTCAACCTAGCCAAGTGCAAAAAATAAAATTTAAAATCCCACAAGAATTACGTGGCACTAATCGAACAAGCAGGCCAGCTCAGAGTTTGTGGGAGACCCACGTCTGTCCCCTACCAGTGCCTCCCCATGACTGTTTCTGTATCTACGAAGAAGCAACTAAAGAATCTATCCCTATCCATTCCATGCCCAGGTTGCAGGCCCTTTCTTGAAGCCAGTTCTCCCACTTCTCTCCAGCCTTCATACTGTAACTAGAGACAGTCGCAGCATGTGGCAGCTGGGATTCCTGGGACCAAGGTGGGGGTGGGGGCAAAGGATACCAACTAGACAAAGGGGGAGTCCTTCCCTCACTCCCACCCTATTTAATTCTGCAGACTCTGGGTTTAAACAAAACCCCTTGTCTCTATGGGCCTGGCTCCTAAGCCTGGCTCCCTCCTGATCAGAGGCCTGAGCTACCTTCCATTCAGGTACTCAGAAAAGTGGACTGGTACAGCGAAGACCAGCAAAGACTAGAAAACACCTGCGAACTCACCCGCACGCCCCCCGCCGCCAGCCACCTCCCTCTTGGGAGTCCCAGTGACTCAGAGGTCATCCGATGGCCACCCGCTCAGAGCAGTCGACCAAGCAAGTCGCCGAGCTCAAGGCCAAGGAAGATCAGGCCTTCCTGCGACTGCTGAGCCCTGTCTCTAGGGCTCCTATCTCCCCCGCCCCCTTTCCCTCTGTGCTTCCCCAAAAGCCAAAGAGGCTGAACAGGAAAAGGCTGAACAGACCCAGGTCGAGTGGGGGCTTCACTGCCCTTTGCCCGGGCCCAAGGCCTGCAGCGCAGAGGAGGGCGAGGGGCTGGCGGCGATTAGGTTGCGGCCAAGCTGGGCAGCGGGCGGAATTAAGTCCCTGCCATCTGCCGAGGGCCGGCGCGGGGAGCAAGTCCTGGGTTGCGAGGAGGGGGCGGGGTGTACACAAGAGAAACTACAAGGGAAACTGAGGCGCGCGGCGCTTCTCTCACTCGCACGGGCGTGCGAAGCGAAGGCCGGGCCTCAGTCAGGCCAGGCCCTTTGGTACCTGCTGCGCAGCACCTGGGGACCCAGGACTACACAGGATGGGGTGGGGAGCTGGGAAAGAGGGGAGGAGAGAGGGGGCGGTCTCTGCGCGACTCTCAGCTCTCTAGCCAGGGTCCGTCCCAACTCGGACCTCGTCCCCTCGCCTCCGGACGCAGCGAAACCTCCTTCCGCCGCGGACTCCCGGAGGCTCGCTAGAGACTGGAGACTGATCGGAGGGTGCACATGGGGCCAGGGGCGCAAGCCTGAGTCTTGCCCGGGCCCGGACGCTGACCCGCGCCCAGTCGGGGTGCAGGTTCCGCTCCGGCCTGGCCCAGTCCCCCCACCCCCATCCCCGGGAACGGACACCATTTTAGGTCGCGACATCCCGCAGCCTCCAATCTCCGGGCCGCACTTCGGATGCCTCTCGAGCTGGGGGCGCCAGGACTTGGGGTTCTCGACCCTCCTGGGGGTTTACCCGGCTAGGGGCTGTGCTTTCAACAGGCCGGGAGTTTTGCCCATCCGCCCCAATGGATGGAGGCGGTGTCTGGGCCCTCCTAGAAGCCGCCCCAGGGGGCGGCGCGGAGAAGGGGGTAGTTGACCAAGTGGGGGAGGGGCGGGGGTATTTACCCGCCCCCCCAAGTGGGCGGAGCCAAGGGCGGGTATTTACCCCAGGCACGCTTACTTGTTCCGCTCCTGGTGCGGGCCGAGACCCGGCGGTCTCTACCCCACTCCAGCCGCCGCCGCCACCGCCGCCCTCCCCGCGGCCGCCGCTACTTCCTGCTTCTCTCCGGTTCAGCCTCCCCCCTCCCTCTCCTCCCTCCGCGCTCCGGGTCTGGGCTGCCCGCTTTCGCACTCGCCATTGGCCCTTGCCCCCTTCGCTCAGCCCTGCGCCCCTCCCAGCCCCGCACTGGGTTGGTCCTAAGTACTGCCGCTCGGAACTAGCCCCGCACAGTCCTCTTATGCTCATTGGACAAGGGGCCGAGGCCCTCTGAAGATACCTCTCCCCATTGGCTGCGCAAGGGTCCGTCTGCCCCATCTGCAAGTCACGGAAACGATTGGCCTCCGCCACTGTCGCTTAGAAAGAAGCCAGCCTGCTTCCCGGCTTTCCTACTGGAGAGGGGAGCGCCCAGGTGCGTCTCCGCCCCTCGCTCCCTATTGGCCGCTCGAAGCTTGAAGCTGCAGTTCACTTTCGCGAATCGAAGGAATCCAGCTTCTGTGTGGTGGGCGCTTTGAGCAGAACCGCACTGAGTCGGAGTGCAGGACGGAAGTGTAGGTCCTTTTGCGCTGTTTCAAGCTAATTCCGTGTCACTGATGCTGGGCAGAAGTCACAGAATGGGACGCCACCCCAAACATTACGTCATCCGCTGACCATTTCCTCGCTGTCTTCCCACCGTCTAAATCGCCATATAATCTGATGGATGGGATCCTTGCACGGGCCAGCTCCTGGCCCACAGCGTAACCCGTCGCTCCTCCCTCTGCGGGAGGGCGTGGACGGGGTACAGGATTCCGAACGTGGAAGGAATCGGGACCTAAAGGTTGGGAAGTGCTCGCGGACCGGAAGCGGGGGAGGCGACGTTAGGAGTGCTGGCGTGGCCTGGGCCATTTCCAAAGAGGCCTTAAAGGGGCAACTGATAGGCTTCCTAAGTATGGGCTGGAGGTACCCCCCCCCAGCTCCATTTCCCATTTAAGAGCTCCCCTTTTCCCCGCCCCCAGCAAGGAGTAGGGGGTGGGGTCAAGGTCGAGTTTTCCCGCGCTTTGTTGCCACGCCCCCTGCAGGCGGGGGAAAGGGAGGAGTCGCTCGGAAAATGAATCTCTTAAATGTTCTAATAGCACTGGCAGAATTCGTCTGCAAGCCCAGTGTGCCACCTCGCGCACGCAGCCGCTCGTTAACTGCATGGTGGTTTTTTTTTTTAATTCGTTTTTTTGAGGCAGTCTCACTGCGTTGCCCGGGTGGGAGCACAGTGGTGCGATCACTGCTGATTGCAGCCTCAACCTCCCAGGCCCCAGTGATTCTCCCCCCTCAGCCTCCTGAGTAGCTGGGACTACAAGAGAGAGCCAACACGCCCGGCTAGTTGTTTAATTTTTTGTAGAGACAGGGTTTTGCCATGTTGCCCAGGCTGGTCTCAAGAGATCCTTCAGACGTGAGCCACTGCTCCCTACCTTGGCGAAGTTTTTTTTTTTTAAACAGGGCCTCATTCTGTAGTCCAGACTGGAGTGCAGTGGTGGGACCTCGGCTCACTGCAACCTCCACCTCCCAGGCTCAAGCGATTCTCCAGCCTCAGCCTCCCGACTAGCTGGGATTACAGGTGTGCGACACTACCCGCCCGGCTAATTTTTTTTTTTTTTTTTTTTGAGACGGAGTCTCGGCTCTGTCGCCCAAGCTGGAGTGCGGTGGCGCGATCTCGGCTCACTGCAAGCTCCGCCTCCCGCGTTCACGCCATTCTCCTGCCTCAGCCTCCCGAGTAGCTGGGACTACAGGCGCCGGCCACTACGCTCGGCTACTTTTTTGTATTTTTAGTAGAGACGGGATTTCACCATGTTAGCCAGGATGGTCTCGATCTCCTGACCTCGTGCTCTGCCCTCCTCGGCCTCCCAAAGTGCTGGGATTACAGGTGTGAGCCACCGTGCCCGGCCATTTTTGTATTTTTAGTAGAGACGGGGTTTCACCATATTGGCCAGGCTGGTCTCGAACTTCTGACCTCAAATGATCCACCCGCCTCGGCCTCCCAAAGTGCTGGGATTGCAGGTGTGACCCACCGCGCCCGGCAGGGTTTTTAAAAGTGGTTTTGTTACCCTGCCCAGGAGTCCCCGGACACCGGAACCAGGACTCCCCATCGCGCCCGGGCAGTTTCTGAGCTCCTTTGAAGTATGAGTCAGAACTTATGGATGGGAATCCTGGAGCCACCACTTGCACTATGATGGCAGTGGGCAAGTCGCTCAACCTCCCAGATCCTGTTTTCTCATGGGTAAAACGGGGATTATAATACCACCTGACAATATTATTTTTGTGAGGATTAAATGATTTTAGAATGTAAACGTGCTTTGTAAAGTAATTGGCAGTTGGGATTAGTGTGCCCTTTCTCCCGGAGACTTGCATCCTGTGTGCTCGGTCCGCCTGCATTTGCTCCCAGTCGCTCCAGCTCAGGTGCTCTTCCTTCTCTGAGGACTATTTAAGGGTCCCTATGTAAGCAACCGGCATTCCGTTTCCACCTCCTCTTCTGGTCTTCCTATACGGAATAACAGTTACTACTCATATACACATAATATTATGGGGGACTCACGCCTGTAATCCCAGCACTTTGAGAAGTCTAGGTGGGTAGCTCACTTGAGCCCTGGAGTTCGAGACCAGCCTGTGCAACATAGCAGGACTCTGCCTCTACAAAATATTTGGAAAAAAAAAATTAGCCAGGGGTGTTGGCAGGCGACTGTGATCCCAGCTGCTGGGGAGGCTGGGATGGGAGGATCGCTTGAGCCTTGGAAGTCAAAGCTGCAGTGAGCTGGGATCGCACCACTGCACTCCAGCCTGGGAGACAGAGAGAGACCCTGTCTCAAAAAAAAAACACACACACACACAAAAAGAAAAACTTTATGTATATCATTAATAACTCATGTAATCCTTAGCACAACCATGGAAGGAGATACTATTCCAGGTACTGGGGGTGCAGCAGTGAACAAAGCAGACAAGAAGCCCTGTCATGAAACACACATTCTTAAAGAGAAGACAAACAATAAATATTAGAACTGATAGCTGCCAAGGAATAAAATAGAGCTATCAAGCCATGCAAAGACAGAGGAATCTGCAATGCACGTGAATAAATGAAGAAGCCAATCTGAAAAGGCTGCATGCTGTATGATTCCAACTATGTGACATTCTAGAAAAGGCAAAACGAGAGAGAGTAAAAAGATCAGTGGTTGGTTGCTGAGGGTTCAGGTGGAGGGAGGGAGATGAATAAATGGAGCACAGGGGACTCTAAGGACACTGAAACTATTCTGTATGATACTGTAATAGTGGATACATGGCATTATTCGTTTGTCAAAAGCCATGGAATGTACAACACAAAGACTGAACCCTGTGAGCGTGGTGGCTCACACATGTAATCCCTGAACTTTGGGAGGCCAAAGCGGGAGGATCAACAAAAAAATTAGAAAAATTAGCGGAGTACAGTGGCGCACACCTGTAGTCCCAAGTACTCAAGAGGCTGAAGCGGGAGAGTTCCTTGAGCCCAGCAGTTTGAGGCTGCAGTGAGCTATGATCCTGCTGCCGCACTCCAGCCTGGGCAACAAAGTGAGACCCTGTCTCTTAATAATAAAGAATCCATATTGGTTCATCAATTGTAACAAATGTACCACACTAATGCAAGATATTAATGAATAATAGGGTAACCTGAACAACATGAAGAGACCCCATCTCTACAAAAAAACTTTTTTTAAGTGTGGCATGGTGGTGCACGCCTGTGGTCCCAGCTATTTGGGAGGCTGAGGAGGGAGAATCACCTGAACCCTGGAGGTCAAAGTTGCAGTGAGGTATAGTCACACCACTGCACTCCAGCCTGGGCAAAAGACCAAGACCTTGTCTCAAAATAACAACAACGGGAAACTGGAGAGAGGATATGTGGGAACTCCCATTTTGTGCTCAGTTTTTCTGTAAACCTAAAAATGCTGTAAAAAATAAAGTATTAATTTAAAAACAAAAACAATCAAAAAACAAAGCAGGCGGCTAGGTGCGGTGGCTCACGCCTGTAATCCCAGCACTTTGGGAGGCCGAGGCGGGTGAATCACGAGGTCAGGAGATCGAGACCATCCTGGCTAACACGGTGAAACCCTATCTGTACTAAAAATACAAAAAATTAGCTGGGCATGGTGGCACACACCTATAGTCCCAGCTACTTGGGAGGCTGAGGCAAGAGAATCGCTTGAACCCGGGAGGCAGAAGTTGCAGTGAACCGAGATTGCGCCACTGCACTACAGCCTGGGCGCAGAGCAAGACTCCGTCTCAAAAAAAAAAAGCAGGGAAGGATGACAGTAAGTGTGGGAGGGTTGCAATTTTAGATAGGGTGTACAATGAAGGCCTTTCTGAGAAGATGGTGGTTAAGTAAAGGTCTGAAGGAGATAAGGGAGTGAGCCATGCAGCTATCTGGGACAAGAACATTCCAGGAAGAAAGAACAAGTACAAGGTCCTCAGGTGGGGAGTGTGTTCCAGAGTGGGTGGGAGGAGTGAGTTGGGTCACGGGATGCTTTGGAAGCTATGGGAAGTTCTTTGGCATTTTCTCAGAGTGGGATAGGAAGCCATCAAAAGGAGACAGATGACGTGGTGGCCTGACTTACGTTTTAAAAGGGTTGAAAGTGCGGTGTGAGAGAAAGAAAAGACTCCAGAGCTTGGAGGCTGAGGAAGTAGAAGCATGATATTGCCCCATTTCTTGAGCTGAGAAGACTACAGGAGAAGCAGGTTTTAGGGGTTAGGTCGGTAGCTCAGTTTTAGTCATGTTGAGGTATTACACATCCAAGTGGAGATACAAATGGAGGTGTCATCAGCTTATAGATAGTGTTTAAAACCCAGGTCAGAATGGATGAGATCACCAAGGGAGGACTGAGGCACGGGAAACTCCAAAGTTAAAAGGTCAAGGAGATGAGAAGAACAGTAAAGAGGAAGGAGGGAACCAGGAGAATGTTGTAACCTTCAAGCTAAATTTAAAAAATATCTCAAGAAAGAGGAAGAGAGAATGATAGTCAGATGCCACTAAAATATCAAATAAGATGAAACCTGAGAATTGACCAATGGATTTAAGCAAAATGGAGGTCACCGGTGATCATGATAAGGAGAGATTTGATGGACTGGTGGGGACAAAAGCCTGCATGGAATGGGTTCAAAAGAATGGAGGAGGAAAAAAGAAAAGTCACTATAAAACTCTTTCAAAGGAAGGAAGGAGAAAAAAGATGGTAACTAGAGGAAAAAAAGCGACCAAGAAAGGACTGTTTCTTTTAATAGTTATCTCTTTTTCTCATCAGGTTCTACTGACCCAAGGAAAGGACTATTTGAAGATGAAGAAGTTGTATGTTAGTACACGGGTGGGGAGGATCCTGTAGACAGGAAAAACTGAAGTAGCAGAGCGATAAGGA
The DNA here is from genome assembly GCF_047675955.1 of Chlorocebus sabaeus. Classification (NCBI taxonomy): domain Eukaryota; kingdom Metazoa; phylum Chordata; class Mammalia; order Primates; family Cercopithecidae; genus Chlorocebus; species Chlorocebus sabaeus. The sequence goes on from NC_132923.1 coordinate 12,164,740, forward strand.
AAGTTCCTGGAACCATGTTCTTCAGAAGGTGAGCGAGAGGGTCAAGTTCACAAACAGAGGAATTGCCTTACACAGCGGCAGGAACAGTTCCCGAATAATAATTGGAAGAGAAGGCAGAGTGAGCGGGCATGGGTCGAGGGAGCTGGGGAGCTGTGGGATATCTCTTTGTTGTTTCTGTTGTCCAGTGGTATAAGAAAGAGCACGTGTTGTCAAACTCTATAAGAATAAAAAATCAAGATCACCCTCTAAGAGTGAAGATGATGAAGAAACTAGGAGTTTGAGGAGAAAAAAGGTAGGAAATACGCATTCCGGAGAGAGGAATGGACTAGAAGGGGAGATCAAGAGACTGAGAGGCCAGTGGCCTGGAAGACTCATTTACCTGGATATTTAAATCAACAGGAATGGGCCGGATGCAGTGGCTCACACCTGTAATCCCAGCACTTTGGGAGGCCGAGGCAGGCGAATCACCTGAGGTCAGGAGTTCGAGACTAGCCTGACCAACATGAAGAAACGCTGTCTCTACTAAAAATACAAAAATTAGCCAGGCATAGTGGTGCATGCCGGTAATCCCAGCTACTCGGGAGGCTGAGGTAGGAGAATCACTTGAACCTGGGAGGCGGAGGTTGCGGTGAGCCGAGATTGTGCCATTGCACTCCAGCCTGGGCAACAAGAGTGACACTCCAACTCAAAAAAAAAAAAAAAATTCTTGAACTTCATATATATAGAGAGTATGATTCCATTTATATATGTGTGTATATATATGTGTATATATGTGTGTGTGTGTATATATACACTATACATATATAGTATGATTCCATTTATATAAAGTTCAAGCCAGGCATGGTGGCTCATACCTGTAATCCCAGCACTTTGGGAGGCTGAGACAGGTGGATCACAAGGTCAGGAGTTCAAGACTAGCCTGGCCAAGATGCTGAAACCCCATCTCTACTAACAACACAAAAATTAGCCAGGTGTGGTGGTGTGCACCTGTAATCGCAGCTACTTGGGAGGCTGAGGCAGGAGAATCGCTTGAACCTGGGTGGCAGAGGTTGCAGTGAGCTGAGATCATGCGACTGCACTCCAGCCTGGGCAACAGAGCAAGACTCCGTCTCAAAAAATAAAACAAAAATAAAAAATAAAGTTCAAGAACAGGCAAAGTAAATCAATGGTGATAGTAGCAGAATTGTGGTAACCATTGCCTGGGAAAGGGTAAGAGGAATATATATATATACACACACGCACACACACACTCACAGACATTTTTTTTTTTTTTTTTTTGAACAAGGTCTTGCTCTGTCACCCAGGCTGGAGTGCAGTGGGGCAATCATGGCTCACTGCAGCCTCAACCTCCTGGGCTCAAGTGATCCACCCACCTTAGCTTCCCAAGTAGCTGGGGCTGCAGATGTGAGGCACTGCGCCTGACTAGTAGGAGGAATCTTTGGAGATGCACACACAGACACACAGACCACCAGATTAATGGTGCGCACCTTCTGTTAATAGTACCCACCACCTTTCCTTGTTGCAGCCGTCTTCTGTCTCACCCTACTCTGTCCTATACTACTCCTATCCTCATTCTTGATTGTTATTATTATTATTATTATAGTCTTCACAAACCTTCTGTCTTTGCTTAAAATACATTGTTTCATTTTTCACATCTTTGCCATGGAGGGCAGTAATAAGTAATTGAGAACTACACACGAAGGGACGGAGAGAACCTTGGAGAAATGTTAGGATGAGTAGCAGAAGTCACCTACCTGTCCTTGACTTGCAGCAGGTAGCAGACCAAGCAGTACCCAGCACAACTTTGCACAAAATTTTGCTGGGCACTGAGGAATGCCTCAGTGGTGTAACTGCCATGCTCCTGTAGAAAGTAATCGAGCAAGGAGAGCTGTGACTGTTTCTTATTATTAGTCTCGCTCTCACCCAGGTTGGAGTGCAATGGCACAGTCTCAGCTCACTGCAACCTCCACCTCTCGGGTCCCAGCGATTCTCCTGCCTCAGCCTCCAGAGTAGCTGGGATTACAGGCGCCCACTGCCATGCCTGGCTAATTTTTTGTGTGTGTTTTTAGTAGAGGCGGAGTTTACCGTACTGGCCAGGCTGGTCTCGAACTCCTGACCTTGTGATCTGCCTACCTCGGCCACCCAAAATACCGGGATTACAGGCGGGAGCCACCATGCCTGGCCTTTTTTTTTTTTTTTTTTTTTTTTGAGAGAGGGTCTCACTCTACCATCCAGGCTGGAGTGCCCTGGTGCAGTCTTGGCTTACTGCAGCCTTGAGCTCCTGGGCTCATGTGATCCTCCCATGTCAGCCTCCCGAATAGCTGGGATTACAGGCATGCACCACCATGCCCAGCTAATTTTTAAATTTTTGGTAGAGATGGGGTCTCACTATGTTGCCCAGGTTGCTCTTGATCTCCTGGGTTCAAGTGATCCTCCCACAACAGCCTCCCAAAGTGCTGGAATTACAGGTGTGAGCCACCACATCTACCCTATTTTTATATTTATTTATTTATTTATTTTGAGATGGAGTTTCACTCTTGTTGCCCAGGCTGGAGTACAGTGGTGCAATCTCGGCTCACTGCAACCTCAGCTTCCCAGGTTCAAGCGATTCTCCTGCCTCAGCCTCCCAAGTAGCTGGGACTACAGGTGTGCGCCATCACGCCCGGCTAATTTTGTATTTTTGGTAGAGATGGGGTTTCACTGTGTTGGTCAGGTTGGTCTGACCTCAGGTGATCCACCCACCTTGGCCTCCCAAAGTGCTGGGAATACAGGCCTGAGACACCACACCCAGCCCACCTGGCCTATTTATTAAATTTATTTAACAAACAGGGTCTTGCTCTGTCACCCAGGCTGGAGTTCAGTGGTGTCATCATAGCTCACTGTAACCTTGAACTCCTGGACTCAAGCAATTCTCCCGCTCAGCCTTCTGAGTAGCTGGGACTATAGGTGTGTGTGACCACATCTGGCTAATTAAAATATATATGTGTATATATATAGTTTGTAGAGACAAGGTCTCCTTATGTTGCCCAGGCTGTCTCAAACTCCTGGGCTCAAGCTATCCTCCTGCCTCAGCCTCCCAAAGCACTAGGATTACAGGCATGAGCCACTGTGCCCAGCCCATACTCTTTCATTTTCTAGGACAAAGACTACAAACTGTGGACCTATGGGTTGAGCCTAGACTGCATACATATATTTTTTTAATTTGAAGATCATCCCTTCCCAGCATTATAGTAAATGGAACAACACTGAAATCCCACTTGGTACCAGTGTGCCTTAATATGCTAGATAAAATATTTTAAATATCCTTGCTTCAGATTTTAAAAAATATTTCAATATGCTGAAAAATTTTAAACACATAAAAGTAAACAGAAAAGTATGAGCCTCCAGGTAATCATCAGCAAGCTCCAGCAATTATCAAATCAGGGCCAATATTATTTTATCTGTACCCTGCCCACTCACCCCTTATTATTATGAAAAAATGGGACAAATTAAAACCGTGTGCCATCTGATACAGCACAACGAGAATAACAGCATCACTGTGCTATCCCTGCCAACGATGCATAACCTGAATCCGACATCAGACAAATCCAGATTAAGGGGCAATTCAAAATAACTGGCTGGGGCCAGTTATTTTACAGGTTTATGCCTGTAATCCCAGCACTCTGGGAGTCCAAGGCAGGCGGATCACTTGAGGTCAGGAGTTCGAGACCAGCCTGGCCAACATGGTGAAACCCTGGCTGTACTAAAAATACAAAAATTAGCCAGGCATGGTGGCAGGCACCTGTATTCCCAGCTACTTAGAAGGCTGAGGCAGGAGAATCGCATGAACCCAGCAGTCAGAGGTTGCAGTGAGCCAAGACCACGCCACTACACTCCAGCCTGGGCAATAGAGCGGGACTCCGTCATAAAACAAAATAAAAAATAAATAAATAAATAACTGGACTGTAATGTTCTAAAGTGTCAGGGTCTGGCCAGGCACAGTGGCTCATGCCTGTAATCCCAGCACTTTAGGAGGCCAAAGCGGGCAGATCACCTGAGGTCAGCAGTTCGAGACCAGCCTGGACAACATGGTGAAACCCTGACTCTACTAAAAATACAGAAGATAGCTGGACATGGTGGCAGGTGCCTGTAATCCCAGCTACTCAGGAGGCTGAGGCAGGAAAATCACTTGAACCCAGGAGATGGAGGTTGCAGTGAGCCAAGATGGTGCCACTGCACTCCAGCCTGGGCAACAGAGCAAGACTCTGTCTCAAAAATAAATAAATAGGCCGGGTGCAGTGGCTCATGCCTGTAATCCCAGCACTTTGGGAGGTCGAGGCTTGCGGATCACAAGGTCAGGAGATCGAGACCATCCTGGCTAACACGGTAAAACCCCATCTCTACTAAAAATACAAAAAACTTAGCCGGGCATGGTGGCAGTCCTCTGTAGTCCCAGCTACTCGGGAGGCTGAGGCAGGAGAATGGCGTGAACCCGGGAGGCGGAGCTTGCAGTGAGCTGAGATCCGGCCACTGCACTCCAGCCTGGGTGACAGAGTGAGACTCCGTCTCAAAAAATAAATGAATAAATAAATACAAATAAAATAAAAATAAATAAAGTGTCAGGGTCATAAAAATCAAGGAAAGATCAGGAACTTTTCTGGATTAAAGGAATTTAGAAAGACATGACAACTAAATGCAACATGAAATTCTAAACTGTATTTTTTTTTTCTTTTGCTATAAATTCCATTATTGGGCTAGTTGATAAATCTGAGGATTAGATGGTAATAATATAACAGTGCTAATTTTCTGATTTGTGTGATTGTCCTCTAGTTATGTAATGGAATGTCTTTTTTTTCTAGGAAATGTATACTAAAGTATTCAGGGATAATGAGCAATTAAGTTGGCAACTTACCCTCAGATGATTCAGGGGGGAAAAAAGTCTTTTGGACTATACTTGCAACTTTTATGTAAGTTTGACATCACTTCAAAAGAAAAAAAGGCAAAGCACAGTGCAATGCGCTTGTAATCTCAGCTACTCGAGAGGCTGAAGTGGGAAGGACTGCTTGAGTCCAGGAGTTGGAGGCTGCAGTGAAGCATGATTGCATCACTGCACTCCAGCCTGGGCAACAGAGCAAGACCCCAACTCTCAAAAAAGAGTTAGTGGCTAATAGTACTATGAAATTGATGAGACATTAGTCCTCAGTTTCAGGAATCCCAACAAATCCCAAGCACGACATATGAAAACAAATCTATACCCAGACACATTATATTGAAAATGTAGAACATCAGAAACAAAGATACTATAATCATTTGTCAGCTCAGGAAAAAAAAAAGACTTACAAAGAAATAGCAATTAGAGGCTGGGCGTGGTGGCACGTGCCTTATAATCCCAGCTACTTGGGAGGCTGAGGCAAGAGAATCACTTGAACTCAGGAGATGGAGGTTGCAGTGAGCCAAGATCGCGCCACTGTACTCCAGCCTGGGTGACAGAGAGACTCCATCTCAAAAAAATAAAAATAAAAATAGCAATTAGATTGATATCTGACTTCTGTACAGCAATAGTGAAAACCCAGCAGTAGAATTATATCATCAATGTGCGGGAGAATATATTCATAGATTCAGATTTCTATATCTAATATATTTATGTATGAAGATGAAACAAGGACATTTTACACAAACAAAAGCTGAGAAAGTTAACTACCAACATATCTTCACTAAAAGAACTATAGGATTTAGGCCAGGTGTGGTGGCTCATGCCTGTAATCCCAGCACTCTGGGGAGGCTGAGGCAGGCGGATCACTTGAGGCCAGAAGTTCGAGACCAGCCTGGCCAACATGGTGAAACCCATCTCTACTAAAAATACAAAAAAATTAGCTGGGTATAGTGGTGCACACCTGTAGTTCCAGCTACTCAGGAGACTGAGGCAGCAGAATCACTTGAACCCAGGAGGCAGAGGTTGCAGGTTGCAATAAGCCAAGATTATTCCACTGCGCTCTAGCTTGGGTGACAGAGACTGTCTCAAAAAAAAAAAAAATAGGATTTACTTCCAGAAAAATAAAAATTATCCCAGAATGGTTTGTGAAGCAATAATTGGTGAGAAAAAGATTAGCAGATTTGTGGGTAAAGCTAAATCAACATTGCTTATATGAGATACTAGTGATAATATCTGGCCAGGCGTGTTGGCTCACACCCATAATCCCAACAGTTTTGGAGGCCGAGTTGGGCAGATTACTTGAGGTCAGGAGTTCGAGACCCACCTGGCCAACATAGTGAAACCCCATCTCTACTAAAAAAGGCAAAAATTAGCTGCACGGGGTGGGCTAGAATAACATTCTCAAAGAAAACCGGAGGCTTGGCCAGGTACAGTGGCTCACACCTGTAATCCCAGTGCTTTGGGAGGCCAAGGCAGGCGGATCTGCTGAGGAGTTCGAGATCAGCCCGGCTACCATGGTGAAACCCTGTCTCTACTAAAAATACAAAATTAGCAGGGTGCGGTGGCAGGCACCTGTAATCCCAGCTACTCGGGAGGCTGAGGCAGGAGAATCACTTGAACCCGGGAGGCAGAGGCTGCAGTGAGCCGAGATCATGCCACTGCATTCCATCCTGGGTGATAGAGTGAGACTCCGTCTCAAAAAAAAAGAAAAATGAAAAATAACTAGAGGGGTTAAAAGTAAAAGAATAGAAAAACATATACGCCAGGGAAACACTAACCACAAAACAGAGTTGGTGTAGCTGTGTTAATATTAGATTAAATAAAATTTAAGACTAAAAGTATTAACTAGTCATAGTTACTACATTGTTATGTTTCAATTCACTAGGAAGATACAGTAATTAAACCTGTATGTTAATAATTCAGCTTCAAACTTTTTTTTTTTTTTGAGACAGAGTCTCACTCTGTCACCAGGCTGGAGTGCAGTGGCACCATCTTGGCTCACTGCAACCTCCACCTCTTCAGTTCAAGTGATTCTCCTGCCTCAGCCTCCCGGGTAGCCAGGACTACAGGCACGTGCCACCACACCCAGCTAATTTTTGTATTTTTAGTAGAGATGGAGTTTCACCATGTTGGCCAGGATGGTCTTGATCTGGACCTCATGATCCACCGGCCTCGGCCTCCCAAAGTGCTGGGATTATAATCATGAGCCACTGCACCTGGCCCCCTCAAACTTTTTTTTTTTTTTTTTTTTTAGATAGGGTCTCACTGTGTTGCCCAGGCTGGAGTGCACTGGCCTCATCATGGCTCACTGCAGCCTCAAATTCCTTGGCTTAAGCAGTCCCTCCCACCTTGGCCTCCTGAGTAACTAGAACTAGTGGCACATGCCACAATGCCCAGCTAATTATTATATCATTATTGTTATTTTTTGTCTCTGTAGAGGCAGGGAGACAAGGAGAGCACCAGAAGGTAAAAATAAAAATTAAAATTAAAGAAGGTCAAGCAGCTGGCATATGCTCCCTTTAATTCTTTCAATCATTTTCTCCTCTCCCCTTCCTATTTATTTCCTGTCTAGAACACAGGCCTGATGGTTAAAGGATCTTGTGATCTTGTGATTTTTCAGGCAAATTGAGAAAGCCAAAGCCTTTTTTTTCTGAGGCACGTTCTCACTGTGTCACTGGAATGCAGCAGCATGTTCGAGGCTCACTGCAGCCTCAACCTCCCAGGCTCAAGGGATCCTCCCAGATCCTCCCACCTCAACCTTCCAAGTAGCTAGGACTAGCATGAGCCACTGTGCCCGGCCAAACACAGACCTTTAAGGATGGCAGAGCAGGGAGAAAAACAGAGATCTTCAAGGATGCAGACCAGCCTCGGAACCTGATGAATTCCTGGGGACACTAGATGAGCCCTGGACTGCCTGCATCCAGATTTCATTACCTTGAGAGAAAAATTAACTTCCATCTTGTTTAACTCTCTGTTACTTCTAGTCTCTGTTACAAACATAAATGCAATTCCAAGTCGATTCATAATTAGTACTGCAAGTAAGTAGTCAAGTAAGAGTATCTAAGACCAGCCCGGCCAGCATGGCAAAACCCTGTCTCTACTAAAAAATACAAAAATTAGCAGGGCATGGTGGCAGGCACCTGTAATCTGGCTACTCGGGAGGCTGAGGCAGGGAGAATTGCTTGAACCTGGGAGGCAGAGGTTGCAGTGAGCCGAGACACTCCAGCCTGGGCGACAGAGGAGATTCTGTCTCAAAATAAATAATTAATTAAAAATAAATAAATTAGCTGGTTCATGGAATGAATGAATAAATAAGCCGGGCATGGTGGTGCCTGCCTGTGGGTCTCAGCTACTGGGAGGCTGAGGTGGGAGGATTGCTTAAACCTGGGAGGTCAAGGTTGCGGTAAGCTGTGATCATGCCACTGCACTCCAGCCGTGGGGACAGAGTGAGACCCTATCTCAAAAAATAAAATAAAATAGGGGTCGGGCATATGGCTCATGACTGTAATCTATAATCCCAGCACTTTGGGAGGCCAAGGTGGGTGGATTGCTTTGAGCTCAGGAGTTCGAGACCAGCTGGGGCAATACGGCGAAACCTCGTCTCTATTAAAAATACAAAAATTAGCCAGGCGTGGTGTCACATGCTACTCAGGTGGCTGAGGCAGGAGGATCGTTTGAAACCAGGAGGCGTAGGCTGCAGTAAGCTGAGATTGCGCTACTGCCTTCCAGCCTGGGCAACAAAGTGAGACCCTGTCTCAAAAACAAAACCAAAACAAACAAAAATAAATAAAATCTGGCATTGGCTTAGGAAAAGTGGGTTAGGCAGTTGTCAGGAATGATATACCCAGTACAGGCTGGAAAGCTGGTAACCCTTAGTACCTGCGAAGCACTTAGTCAGATAGTTCCCTATTTTGCCTTAGAAAGCAGTTAAGGCTGGATGTAGTGGCACACGCCTGTAATCCCAGAACTCTGGGAGGTTGAGGCAGGCGGATTGCTTGAACCCAGGGGTTTGAGACCAGCCTGGGCAACATAGCAAACCCCATCTCTACAAAAAATACAAAAATTAGCTGGGTGTGGTGGCACCTGTCTGTGGTCCCAGCTATTCAGGAGGCTGAAGTGGGAGGATCACTTGAGCCCACAAGGCAGAAGTTGCAGTGAGCCAGGATCACACCACTGCGCTCCAGCCTGGGTGACAGAATGAGACCCTGTCTCAAAAGAAAAGGAAGGCTGGGCGCGGTGGCTCACGCCTGTAATCCCAGCACTTTGAGAGGCCGAGGCAGGTGGATCACCTGAGGTCAGGAGTTTGAGACCAGCCTGACATGGTGAAACCCCGTCTCTACTAAAAATACACTTCTGTGTGCACTTCTGTCCTTAAGACTCAGCTCAAACTCCAACACAACCGGGAAAACCTTTCAACATCTTGTTACACACACATAACCACCTTTAATTTTCACAACCACCTTATGAGTTAGAGGAATTAGGTAACTGAACTTAAAGAAGAGTTTCTAGTTATATGTCGTGAATTGAGCTTCTCTCTGCTCACCGTAGAAATCACATCAAAATAAGAGTAAAGAAGTGAAAAAGGCCAGGGATGGTGGCACGTGCCCGTAGTCCCAGCTACTACGGAGGTTAAGGTGGGAGGATCACCTGAGCCTGGGAGGCCAGGGCTGCAGTAAGCCCTGATGGCACAACTGCTCTGCAGCCTGGGCAACAAAGTGAGACCCTGTCTCAAAAAATAGCCGGGCATAGTGTCTCACGCCTGTCATCCCAGCACTTTGGGAGGCCAAGGATCATGAGGTCAGGAGATCAAGACCATCCTGGCTAACACGGTGAAACCCTGTCTCTACTAAAAATACAAAAAATTAGCCGGGAGTGGTGGTGGGCACCTGTAGTCCCAGCTACTCGGGAGAATGAGGCGGGAAAATGGCGTGAACCCGGGAGGCGGAGCTTACGGTGATCTGAGATCAAACCACTGCACTCCAGCCTGGGCGACAGAGCGAGACTCCGTCTCAAAAAAATAAAAATAAGTAAACAAAAAATAAGACATGAAAGAACACAAGGACAAAGAGAAGACTACAGCAAATGAGAGATTTAGTTTGATAAATGGAAAGCCAGATGTGCAAGATAACTGACTTAAGTTTGGGGATTTTTCCATTCTGCTCATAATGTAGGGAGTGAAGAGCCAACAAAGAACAAAATAATCAGTCTTAGAACCCAGAAAGGCTCAAACACAGAAAAGTCCTTGGTCCTCTGAAAGCAGGGGAAGGAGGACTGGAAAATTCCTTTTTGGAGATGACTGACTCAGGAGAAGCGGATGGGAACTCAAAGGCTGCTCTCTCCCTCCTTACTCCCAGGGAAGCCCACATATGACAGTCTCTGCGCACCCCATCCATGGAGTTTCCAGGCAGCTCTCTCTTAAGTGGGGACAGACAGCCAAGAATCATCTGAGAGCTGAAGGCAGTCTCCAACATAAAAGAAACCAAATGAGGAGGAGCCCAGGGAGTAACAGATAATGAGGGGACCAGAAGAAAATATCCTAAAACTGCAATTACTATCCTTAGAAATTAAGATTGGCCAGGCACGGTGGCTCACGCCTGCAATCCCAGCACTTTGGGAGGCCGAGGCGGGTAGATCATGAGGTCAGGAGTTCAAGACCAACTTGGTCAAGATGGTGAAACCCTGTCTATACTAAAAATACAAAAATTAGCCAGGTATGGTGGCACATGCCTGTAGTCCCAGCTACTCGGGAGGCTGAGGCAGGAGAATCGCTTGAACCCAGGAGGCAGACGTTGCAGTAAGCTGAGATGCCACTGAACTCCAGCCTGGGCGACAAAACGAGACTCTGTATCAAAAAAAATACATATATATATAAGAGAAGATATTGCACCCATGTTATAAAAACAGATTGCTTTTTTATTGTTTGTTTTTTGGGACAGTCTTGCTCTGTTGCCCAGGCTAGAGTACAGTAACGTGATCACTGCTCATTGCAGCCTGGACCCCTGAGCTCAAGTGATACTCCCACCTCAGCCTCATGAGTAGCTAGAACTATAGGTGCACTGCACCACAACCAGCTAATTTGTTTTTTGTTTTTAATTAAGAAAATGTAGAGGAATGGAGTCTTGCCATGTTCCCCAGGCTGTTCTTGAACTCCTGGGCTCAAGTGATCCTCCCGCCTCGGCCTCCCAAAGTGTGGGATTACAAGCATGAGCTACTACACCCAGCCCTAGTCTCTTAATAATACCCCCTAAAAACTAGAATACAGGCCATGGGAAAGGTGGCTCACGCCTGTAATCCCAGCACTTTGGGAGGCCGAGGTGAGCGGATCACTTAGTAACCTTAGGAGTTCTAGACCAGCCTGGACAATGTGGTGAAACCCCATCTCTACAAAAAATACAAAATCCAGATGGGCGTTGTGGCATGCACCTGTAGTCCCAGATAGTTGAGACAGTGAGGCAAGAGGATTGCTTGAGCCTCAGAGGTAGTGGCGGCAAGTCAGCCTGAGCCGTGTTCATGCCACTGCATTGCAGCCTGGATTACAAAGTGAGATCCTGTCTCAACACCAACAAACAAGATTCCTCTGGATGCTGAAACATTGAGAAAAATAAAAACAAACAAAAAGAAAACTGAAAACAATGAGGCAATGCCTTCAAAATCTAAAGAAACATTATTTTAAATGTAGAATTCTATACTCTGCCAAGATGTTTTCAGGCATACACAAAATAAACTTGCTGTGGTCCTTTCTCAGGAAGCTACTGGATGACAAATTCTGCTAAAACAGAGGATGAAACAAAAGAAAGCCAAAACATGGCATCTAGGAAATAAGTGATTCCCAGGATGAAGGTGTAGGGAAGGGCCAGAACTGCAACTTTGCAGCAGGTTTAGGACAACCAATCCACATTGGAGCAAGCTCAGGAGGCCATCACATGAGGTTAACAGGTTACCTACTGTATTTTACCAATTTGAGAGGAGGTTTCTATTTCTGAAAGTAAAAGAATAAAAACAAAAACAATGCTGGGTGTGGTGGTTCACGCCTGTAATTCCAGCACTTTGGGAGGGTGAGGTGGGCAGACTGTTTGAGCTCACGAGTTTGAGACCAGTGTAGGTAACCTGGCGAAACCCCGTCTCTACAAAAAAAATATAAAAATTAGTCAGGCATTGTAATCCCAGCACTTCAGGAGGCCGAGGCGGGCGGATCACAAGGTCAGGAGTTCAAGACCAGCCTGGCCAAGATGGTGAAACCCCATCTCTACTAAAAATACAAAAATTAGACGGGCGTGGTAGCACATGCCTGTAATCCCAGCTACTTGGGAGGCTGAGGCAGCAGAATCGCTTGAACCCGGGAGGCGGAGGTTGCAGTGAGCAGAGATCGTGCCACTGCATTCCAGCCTGGGCAACAAGAGCGAAACTCTGCCTCAAAAACAACAAAAAATAAATTATAATATTCTATAGTAAATAGTATAGATAATGCCTAAAATGGAAAAATTAAGAAATAGCCATATAAGTTCATTCTTTGGGAATAAGGAAGTAAGTACAGGAAGAGCTAGCTAAGAAGTTAAATTACTTCTGGGAGTAGGCCTCAAGACTGCAGAGGGTTGGGGCAGGACCCTACCAATTTTTATTACAAATCTAACTTTTAAAACTGTATGGGCCAGGCACGGTGGCTCATACCTATAATCCCAGCACTTTAGGAGGCCAATGTGGGAGGATCACTTGAGCCCAGGAGTTCAAGACCAACCTGGGAAACAGACCCCATCTCTATAAAAAAAATTAAAAATTAGCCTGGCATGGTGGTACACACCTATAGTCCCAGCTACTTGGGAGGCTGAGGCATGAGAATTGCTTGAGCCTGAGAGGCAGAGGTTGCAGTGAGCCAAGACAGTGCCACTGCACTCCAGCCTGGGCGACAGTGAGACTCCATCTCAAAAAAAAATTAGCTGGGTGTGGTAGTGTGTGCCTTAGTCCCAGGTACGCAGGAGACTGAGGCAGGGGGATCCTTTAAGCTAGGAGGTTGAGGCTACAGTGAGCTACGATCACACCACTGCACCCCAGCTTGGGCGACAGAGCACAGACTTTAAAATTTTAAAAATATATACTTTTTTTTTTTGAGACAAGAGTCTCCGTCACCCAGGCTGGAATGCAGTGGCACGATCTCGGCTCACTGCAACCTCCGCCTCCCGGGTTCAAGCAATTCTCCTGCCTCAGCCTCCTGAGTACCTGGGATTACAGGTGTGTGCCACCATGCCCGGCTAATTTTTTTTTTTTTTTGTATTTTTAGTAGAGACAGAGTTTCACCATATTGGTCAGACTGGTCTTGAACTCCTGACATTGTGATCCGCCCACCCTGGCCTCCCAAAGTACTGGGATTACAGGCATGAGCCACCACACCCAGCCAAAAAAAACATACTTAAAAAAAAAATTATAAAGGGAATAGATGTTCCTTGTGAAATATTTAAACAGTATGATATAAAGTCTCAAGGTAAGGTTACTTGTAGTGTGGATTTGATGCGTGTACACTGAGAGGAAAACGCCAGCAGGGTGTTTAGGACAGCAGATATTCGGGAGACAGCATAACTGATGCAGGGAGGTGCTGGCGGGGAGGAGGGAGCCAGAGCTTCCTGCCTCAAGACCTTGACTCTGTAAAGATGTCAGGCTTCTGTTGAGAGTAATGGGGGAGTAGAGGAAGGTATAGTAGTTGCTACAAGGAACTGACTTGCAGGGCTGACCAGGGTCACTGAAGGCAGCGAGCGATAGGAAACTACTGTTTGGTGGTGACTCAACTGGTGAGACAGGTCTGAGACAAGTCTGGATTTTGATCCTGGTTCTACCTCTTCATTAGCTAAATATCCTTGGCCAAATAACCTAAACTTGCTGAACCTTAGAAGTACACATGAAAAAACTGAAAAGGTTGAGTACCATTCCACACTTGGGGTTCAGCTGTGTCAGAGTGCAGACTAAAAGTTATTGGCAAAAAGGTGGTTTAAACAAGGTCTTCGTTCATTAGAAATGGAAACATGGCTCCTGGGCCTGTAATCCCGGCACATTAGGAGGCCCAGACAGGTGGAAAGAGAGACATGGAGAACTCAACAAGGAAAGCTGTTCTTTAGGCCAGGTGCTCCTCCCCTCTCTCACACTCAACACCATCACTATTTGAAGCAAGAAAGGAAAAAAAGTTGCCAAGCTTTATTTAGGCTGTAATGGTTACAGATAACACACATCTAACCCTATATTCTGTGCTTCCCATGCAGTCCCCTGAGCAGGCTCAGCTACCCTTTCCCTCCAGTCTCACTTCTTGTCTTCTTCTTTCTTGTCCTTCTTGCTGTCCTTGGTGGCCTGGGAGGCCAGGGAGCCCATAGCATTTCGAATGGCTTCATTGTTGGGATCCACACCTGGGAGGTTCTCTAGGACACTCTGAAGGAACTCGGGGTCCTGCATCACGTCGTAATCATCCTCCTCCTGCAAACAGGCAGTGTGAGCTCAGGGGAGGGTGTGGAGCAGCAGGGAGTAAGCAGGTGTGAAGGACAGGAGCATGCTGCTGCCGGAGCTCCCCTGCCTTCTGACTGTGTGGGGATTCGGGCACCTCTGGCCGAGGTAAGGAAAGGACAAATCAGCAAAATCCTTTATGAATGCAAACAGTTATTACTGACCAAACAGAGGAGGCGCCTGTTGAGAACTCTGTTAATTGAGCTCTGAGGATAAAAACAGATTCCATCACACTGAGGTTTCCTGCTCTCAAGACACCCAGTTCTCCTTTTTCTTTTTCCCAGACCCTCTTTTCTCCCTCCTGGGTAGACATCCTAGAGAACTGCCCAGGCTGCTCCCACCAGCAAGGAAGGAAAATTACAGAACATGAGGACACTTCTCCAACTTTGACCACTAGCATTGCTACCTTAGCAAGGTTTACATGTAAGAAATGCATATCCATGTGTTTCCCTCTGCTCCTCAAAGGACTTAGCTATGGTAGAAATGCTCCCAGCCTCAGAGGGATGAGGATCTAAATTCAAGGACTTTAAACCTGACGCGGGGGCAGGTTTGGGTCTCACCTTGGCTGGCTCAGATGTGTCCATGGCTGAGCTGGCATCAATGTCTGCTGATTCCGCCTGGCCAAACTCTGAGGAAGAGAGGTCACTCTGTTCAGTTACCCTTCTTCATCCCAGCCCTCTGCCTAGGCACCACCCAGGCTCTGGCTCACCTGCTCCCTGCAGGGACATCTGCATGGCATAAGCAATCTGCTCTTCCTCAGTCATACTGCTTAGGTCAGGAAGCCCAGTGCGGCCAAACTCTTGCTGGCTGATGGTCATCTTCAGCAGGGCATCATCTGAGTCTGGGAAAAGGAAAAGAGGAGCAGGGTAGAATTGATGCCATATCTACACAGGCCAGCCTCCAAAGCCATTCCCCTAGCCCAGCCCTCCCACATATTCCTACTCTGTCAGACCTCCACACTCTCCCTGCAGTGCCTACACCCAGCTTTCAATGTTTAGCATCCCACAGCCCCAGGACTTCAGATTCCACCTCTTTCACCTTCAGTCCCAGTCGTAGCAATCCCGGCCTCAGCAGCAGAAGCTGCAGCTGCCCGCCGGGCCTCCTCCTCCTGCCGCTGCCGCTGCTCTTCCATAGATACACGAAGGGCCTGATGAAGAGCAGGGCACAATCAGGGCTCCCCTGCCCTCACTCCTACAGGGAGCTGGGAAAGTCAGCTGGGGTGTAGGAAAGGAACATGAAGGGGCAGCTTCTGGTTTATCACACAGAGAAGCTAGAGGGATAAGCAGTGGTATGGGATTAAAAAGGACTTGGGAGAAGCCTTGGTTTTCATCAGGGGGAGTGAAAAAGACAGCATCTGACATTGGTGCTCCTAGAGATCAGACAGAAGTATAGGGAAGAGGGGGCAAAAGGAGGTCTTGGAATATGAGTTACTGGGAGTGTCTAGGACTGTTCAGCCTAGTAGAAGCTCTGTGATGTGTGTGCCAGAAAAGAACAAAAAAGGGCCTTTGGGCTCTACCTGGGGTCAACATTTGCTCACCAAGGCCAGCTCAGGATCAGCACTGGGATCTACTCCAAATTCAAAGTCACTGGCACCAAGACCCAGCATGGCACCACCTTCGCCAGCCAAAATTGGAGAACTGATGAGAGCATCAGCCAAGCTGGGCCCAGGAGGCACTGTCACCAGATGAGAACCGGTTCCATCTTTGCCATTCAACGTGTTTACAAAGGCTGTCAGCTTTTCTGTGTTCACCTCCTGGTGAGGAAAGAACACAGGACGCCCTCCTTCAGGCCTTGCTCCCTGTTCTTTGCCATTTCCATACTACTCTGCTACAGTGCCCACACTCCTCAGGGTTAAGGACCATTCTGTTTATAACCAAATTAAGCCAATGCCCTCCAATCAGTCCCTACTCACCTCTTCCCCAAAATTGATAATGTCAACATTTACTTTCTCCTTCTTGAGGCGTTTAGCCAGTTTCACCAGCTGGGAAGAAGGGGAGAAAAATCAAGAAATCTGTTCCATACTCGAGGGGGGAAAGGACCTGCCGCATAAAAGCATACAGAACTCTATTGACCTCCCCAAGGTCCTACAACAGAAAAACTGAATTCTCCACATTCACCTTTCCCCAAAGTCATGAGCCTGATGCCTCCGCCAGGTTCTCCTCAGGGATGAAAGACCTCAGTCCCAAACACTGGCTGCCCACATTCCCCAGCTGCCACTTGGACTCACATCCTTCTCATTGTCCTCCACCGGGCTTCCCACAAAGGCAATGATGCGCATCTTGTGATTCTTGCCTTGTCGGTGCTTCAGAGCCAGCTTGTAAAGGGAGAGGAAGTTCTCAGAGTCAACCAGAGAAATCACTCAGCTCTTTCCTCTGTCACTCGGTTCCGTTTTCTTACAGTTTCTTTGTACCTCAAGTATACCATCTACCATCACGCTCACACAAGATTTAACACCCCCAATTCCTCCCTTTTTGCTATGACTCTCTGTGCATAAAGAAGGGAGGTTAAGGGAGGTTAATTCTCCTTTTCTTTTTTTTTTTTTGAGATGGAGTCTCGCTCTGTCACCCAGGCTGGAGTGCAGTGGCACGATCTCGGCTCACTGCAACCTCCACCTCCTGGGTTCCAGCGATTATCCTGCCTCAGCCTCCCGAGTACTGGCCAATTTTTATATTTTTAGTAAAGATGGAGTTTTACCACGTTGGGCAGACTGGTCTCGAACTCCTGACCTCAGGTGACCCTCCTAAAGTGCTGGGATTACAGGTGTGAGCCACCGCAGCCAGCCTTTTTTTTTTTTTTTTTTTTAAAAAAAAAAAAAAGAAACACGGTCTCGCTATGTGCCCAGGTCTTAAACTGCTGGCCTTCAGCAATCCTCCTCCCTTGGCCTCCCAAACTGCTGGGATTACAGGCATGAGCTACCACACCCAGCCTTAATTCTCAATTCTAGGGATTTTTCCCCTTACAACCCTCAACTACCCTTGACTCATCCCCCATATCCTTTCTATGCCAAGTTAACTTTCTCTTGCTCTGGTCCTAGCTCAGGAATCCAGGGGAGAAATAAGTATGATGGAGGCAGGACCTCAGAGCAGGGAGAAACAGTCCAGAGAACCCAGTAGGACTCACATGGGCCACGCGGATGCCAGTGCAGAAGGTGATCTTGCCCTTGGGCTGGACAGTGTGCAGCTTGGACAGGATACGGCCAGTGTCTGGGGTGAGTGTGGTCAGCACTTCACAGTCACTGGGATGTAGGAAAAGCATTTCAGTGAGTTCAGGTCAGCACAACTACCTCTAAACTGTGTCTGAGTTTTCTTTAAAGACCTGTATAATAACCACTGTTTCTATTCTAACTGTAATCTCTATTCTTCTTTTTTATTTTTTGAGACAAAATCTTGCTCTGTCACCCAGGCTGGAGTGCAGTGGCACAATCTTGGCTCACTGCAATCTCCGCCTCCTGGGTTCAAGGGATTCTCCTGCCTCAGTCTCCTGAATAGCTCGGATTACAGATGTGCACCACCATGCCCGGCTAATTTTTGTATTTTTAGTAGAGACAGGGTTTTGCCATGTTGGCCAGGCTGGTCTCAAACTCCTGACCTCAAGTGATCCGTCTGCCTTGGCCTCCCAGAATGCAGGGATTACAGGTGTGAGCCACTGTGCGTGGCCTCTATTCTTCTTAATCAAATATCTAGTATTTAATGGAAACCAAGCACAGAAATAATTAAGTGGTTGGCTTTGCAAGAAACCTGCCCTCTACTTCCAAATGTTTTCCCCTAACTCCTTTTAAAGGCTCACAGGGCCCTGAGAATCCACCAAAATAACGATGCTACTTTGTATCTCTCCTGTCTTCTCCACCTCCAGACCCATTTTCCCAGCTAACAGTATATACACTGGAGTGGGAGGCTACTCATTTAAGAATTATCAATTCCTAAAACAAAACACTTTTAGGGTAAAAGGATGTGTGATATATGCCTAGGGGCTCTGATCCAAAAATTTCTTTTTTCTTTTTTTTTTTTTGAGATAGAGTCTCATTCTGTCACCCACGCTGGTGTGCAGTGGTATGATCTCGGCTCACTGCAATCTCCGCCTCCCGGGTTCAAGCGATTCTCCTGCCTCAGGCTCCTGAGTAGCTGAGATTACAGGTACCCACCACCACGCCTAGCTAATTTTTGTACTTTTAGTAGAGACAGGGTTTTGCCCTGTTACCCAGGCTGGTCTCAAACTCCTGGGATTACAGGCGTGAGCCACTGCGCCCAGCCCAAAATCACTTTTCACTGACTTTAAAATATATTATGAAATTTCACCCCTTACCCTAGCCCTGCCCAACAAACAAAAAAAAGAAACAGAAATTTCACCCCAGGAGATTTAGCTTCTGTACTGTATTAAATTAAACCGAGCACGTTAATACAAAAAAACAAGCTGCTATTAACATTTACACTAAAAAGTGAAGAAGGCAATCTAGGAAGGTGATGGGCAAAAGCAGCCTCAAGAAATCTACAGAAGAGTAGCATGTAACAACCACCCACCTACTGAGTCCCCTCCTCCTCTGTCCCCCATACTTAGCCAGTGTGATAAGGCCCACGTTGTTCTCGGGGTTGCTGCGGGTCTTTGAATGACAAACTATGTTGACAGCGTCCTGCTGGGCCTGCAGCCGGGTGGGTAAGAAGTCTCCATTCCGCATATACTCACTGTTGTCCACACTGTCAGATTAGGGTTGAAGGACAAGAGAGAAGAAATGTAGAAGTTCTCCAAAACCTTCTCTCCAGTTCCAGGGGCCCCCTATAGCAGCAGCTCTCAGTCTTCATAGAATCACCTGTAGCTCTTTTTTCCTTTTTTAAATATACAGATGATCAAGCCTTAGCCCACATTTATTGACTCAGAATAATCAATGAGGAATTTTTTTTTTTTTTTTTTTTTGAGGCAGGGTCTTGCTCTGTCACTCAGGCGGAGTGGTGCACTCATGGCTCACTGCAGCATCCACCTCCTGGGCTCAAGTGATCCTCTCACCTCAGCCTCCCAAGTAGCTGGGATTATAGGTGTGAGCCACCACGCCCAGCTACATTTTAAATTGTTTTGTAGAGACAGGGGTCTAAATATGTTGCCCAAGCTGGTCTTGAACTTCTGAGCTCAAGTGATCCTCCTGCCTCTACCTCCCCAAGTGCTGGGATAACACGTGTGAGCCACCTGTTATCTGTGTTTCAGATAATCACCTGTTTCACCTGTGCCCAGCCAAAAAAATTTTTAAATCTTTACAAAGTGATTCTGATGAGCTCCAAAGGTGGTGATCTACTGATGAACCACAGCACCTTCTTATAAGCTGCACTTAAGTGCTACTAAGCTTTGTCATGGATAAATAATTTAACCCTCCCATTAAATGGCAGTAATCCAAATACAAGAAATGAAGAAGGTAACTTAAAAATATCTATAGCTGGGCGTGGTGGCTCATGTCTGTAATCCCAGCACTTTGGGAGGCCGAGGCGGGCAGATCACCTGAGGTCAGGAGTTCGAGACCAGCCTGACCAACATGTAGAAACACTGTCTCTACTAAAAATTAAAAATTAGCTGGGCATGGTGGCACATGCCTGTAATCCCACCTACTCGGGAGGCTGAGACAGGAGAATCACCTGAACCCAGGAGGTGGAGGTTGCGGTGATCATGCCATTGCACTGTAGCCTGGGCAACAAAAGCAAAACTTCATCTCAAAAAAAAAAAAAAGAAAAAAAAAATTTATAAAATAGGCTGGGCATGGTGGCTTATGCCTGCAATCCCAGCACTTTGGGAGGTGGAGGCAGGTATATCACTTGAAGTCAGGAGTTCGAGTCCAGTGTTGGCTAACATCGTGAAACCCCGTCTCTACTAAAAATACAATAATTAGCGAGGCGTGGTGGTACACACTTGTAGTCCCAGCTACTCAGGAGGCTGAGGCAGGAGAATTGCTTGAACCCGGGAGGCCAAGGTTGCAGTGAGTTGAGATCACGCCACTGCACTCCAGCCTGGGCAACAAAGTGAGACTCCGTCAAAAAAAAAAAAAAAAAATCTATAAAGTAGGGCCAGGCGTGGTGGCTCACACCTGTAATCCCAGCACTTTGTGGGGCCGAGGCGGGCAGATCACTTGAGCTCAGGAGTTTGAGACCAGATTGGCAAACATGGTGAAACTCCATCTCTACTAAAAAATATAAAAATTAGCCAGGGGTGGTGGCGGGCGCCTGTAATCCCAGCTACTTGGGTAACTGAGGCAGAAGAATCACTTGAACCCGAGAGGTGGAGGTTGCACTGAGCCGAGATCGTGCCACTACCTAAAAAAAAAAAGTCTATAAAATAACACACACTTGGCAGCACTGAATGCAGAAAAGTACAATCCAATCATCTCATTAAATGCTTAACAGCTTCGACAGCTGAACTGAATAGTAAAAATGAGGTTTTGTGGATCTGAAGTCTCACCTTAGATCCCTGCAACTTTTCATAATCTAAAAGCATCCAGATAATGTGAAACATAATCTCGAGTTTCTCAAAGACCAAAAGAAGGCAGGTAAGTGATGCAGTTATATAAGCTCCTATAAGGATCAATTCTTGATGACCTCTGAGGTCCCTAAGAGCTCTAATAGTTAAGGTTCTACCTGTGCTAACGGATGGAAGCAGTGCCCTAGATGAGATACCTCATTTCTTTCTTTTTTTTTCTTTCTTTCTTTTTTGAGACAGAGTTTCGCTCTTGTTGCCCAGGCTGGAGTGCAATGGCACAATCTTGGCTCACTGCAACCTCCGCCTCCGAGGTTCAAGCAATTCTCCTCCCTCAGCCTCCCAAGTAGCTGGGATAACAGGCATGCACCACCACGCCCCGCTAATTTTGTATTTTTAGTAGAGGCAGGGTTTCTCCACGTTGGTCAGGCTGGTCTCGAACTCCCAACCTTAGATGATCCACCCATGTCAACCTACCAAAGTACTGGGATTACAGGTGTGAGCCACTGCACCTGGCCTTCATTTCTTCTTTTTAAAATTTTATCTATTTTTTAGGCTGGGCATGGTGGCTCACATCTGTAATCCCAGCACTTTGGGAGGCCGAGAAGAGAGAATTGCTTGAGCCCAGGAGTTGGAGAACAGCCTGGACAACACAGGGAGACCCAGTCTCTACAAAAAGAAAAATTTTCATTTATTTTTCATTTTACAGAGATAGAGTCTCACTTTGTTGCCCAGGCTAGTCACAAACTCCTAGACTCATGCAGTCCTCCTGCCTTGGCCTCCCAAAGTGCTGGGATTATAGGTGTGAGCCACGGCACCTGGCCAAGACATCTCATTTCTATTGGCAAGAAAAATATGAGCTTGTGTCAATTTTTTTTCTTTAGTATACTTTGGCAATAAATCAAAAATGGTAAAGAGAGGTAATTAAGAAGGTACTAGAAAACAAGTATTAATAGAAAAGGGAATACAGATTGAGTACACCTAATCAGAAACGATTGAGATCCAAAATGCCCCAAATCAGAAAGTTTTTGAGTGCTGACATGATGTTTAAAGGAAATTATCGGCCGGGCGCGGTGGCTCAAGCCTGTAATCCCAGCACTTTGGGAGGCCGAGACAGGCGGATCACGAGGTCAGGAGATCGGGACCATCCTGGCTAACACGGTGAAACCCCGTCTCTACTAAAAAATACAAAAAAAAAAAAAAAAAAAAAAACTAGCTGGGCGAGGTGGCGGGCGCCTGTAGTCCCAGCTACTCGGGAGGCTGAGGCAGGAGAATGGTGTGGACCCGGGAGGCGGAGCTTGCAGTGAGCTGAGATCCGGCCACTGCACTCCAGCCTGGGAGGCAGAGCGAGACTCCATCTCAAAAAAAAAAAAAAAAAAAAAAAAAAAGGAAATTATCACTGGAGCACTTCAGACCTCCCGATTAGGAATACTCCCCTGGTTAAGTATAATGTAAATATTCCAAAATCTGACAAAAATCCAAAATCCGAAACACATCTGGTCCTAGCCATTTCAGATAGGGAATACTCAACCTGTCTAGGATAGTGTTGAGGCACAGTTTCAAGCACAGGCACAGGTTCAAACACAGTCATAGCTCACTGTAGCCTCAACCTCCCAGGCTCAATAGATCTTCCCACCTCAACCTCCTGAGTAGCTGGGACCACAGACATGCATCACCACACCGGCTACTTTTTGTATTTTCAGTAGAGACGGGGTTTCACTGTGTTGGCCAGGTTGGTTTTGAGCTCCTGACCTCAGATGATCCGCCTGCCTCAGCCTGTCAAAGTGCTGGGATTACAGGTATGAGCCACCGCACCTGGCCATTTCACATATTTTTTGAGACAGGATCTTGCTCTGTCACCCAGGCTGGAGAGCAGTGGTGAAATCACAGCTCACTGTAACCTCAAACTCCTGGGCTTAACCCTTCCTCCTGCCTCAGCCTCCTAAGTAGCTGGGATTACCGCCAAAACCTTTATTTTAAAAGAGAATACAGGCTGGGTGTGATGGCTCATGCCTATAATCCCAGCACTTAGGGAGGTCAAGGAGGGAGGCTCTCCTGAGCCGCCCAAGAATTCAAGACCAGCCTGATCAATATGGCAAAACCCCATCTCTACAAAAAATACAAAAATTAGCTGAGCATGGTGGTGTGTGCCTATAGCCCCAGCTATTCAGGAGGCTGAGGCAGGAGGATCAATTGAGCCCTGGAGGTCGAGGCTGCAGTGAGCCAAGATCACACCACTGCACTCCACCCTAGGTAACAGAATGAGACCCTGTCTCCCAAAAAAAAAAAAAAAAGGCACACTCAAAAAGGGTAATACAATGGCACATGCGTAGGGCAGTCACATCAACAGCAGGTTCCCCATGATGCCCCACATGGGGCCAAGAACTATGTGCATACTGCCGGGAGTGGTGACTCACGCCTGTAACCCCAGCACTTTGGAAGGCTGAGGAGGGCGGATCACCAGGTCAGGAGTTCGAGACCAGTCTGACCAACATGGAGAAACCCCGTCTCTACTAAAAATACAAAATTAGAGGGGCATGGTGGCACATGCCTGTAATCCCAGCTACTAGGGAGGGTGAGGCAGGACAATCGCTTGAACCTGGGAGGCAGAGGCTGTGGTGAGCCAAGATCGCGCCATTGCACTGCCGCCTGGGCAACAAGAGCGAGACTGGGTCTCAAAAAAAAAAAAAAAAAAAAAAGAACTACATGCATACTGCCACAAAAATAATAAAATACCTTGGCTGGACGCAATGGCTCACGCCTGTAATGTCAGCACTCTGAGACACTGAGGCGGGCGGATCACCTGAGGTCAGGTGTTCGAGATCAGCCTGACCAATATGATGAAACCCCATCTCGCTGGGCGCGGTGGCTCAAGCCTGTAATCCCAGCACTTTGGGAGGCTGAGACGGGCGGATCACGAGGTCAGGAGATCGAGACCATCCTGGCTAACACGGTGAAACCCCGTCTCTACTAAAACAATACAAAAAACTAGCCGGGCGAGGTGGCGGGCGCCTGTAGTCCCAGCTACCCGGGAGGCTGAGGCAGGAGAATAGCGTAAACCCGGGAGGCGGAGCTTGCAGTGAGCAGAGATCTGGCCACCGCACTCCAGCCTGGGTGACAGAGCGAGACTCCGTCTCAAAAAAAAAAAAAAAAGAAACCCCATCTCTACTAAAAATACAGAAAAAAAATTACCCGGGCATGGTGGCAGGCGCCTGTAATCCCAGCTACTCTGGAGGCTGGGACAGGAGAATCCCTCGAACCTGGGAGGCGGAGGTTGCAGTGAGCCGAGATGGCACCACTGCACTCCAGCCTGGGCAACAAGAGCGAGACTCCATCTCAGAAAAACAAACAAAACAAACAAAAAAAAACAAACCTAGGAATACAACTAACCAGGGAGATGAAAGATCTCTACAATGAGAATTACAAAATACTGCTCAAATAAAGAAGATACAAACAAGTGGAAAAACATCCCATGCTCATGAATAGGAAGAATCAGTATCATTAAAATGGCCATACTGCCAGGCATGGTGGCTCACACCTGTAATTCAAGCACTTTGGGAGGCCGAGGTGGGCAGGTCACTTGAGGCCAGGAGCTCAAGACCAGGCCGGCCAACATGGCCAAATCCCATCTTTGCTAAAAATACAAAAAATAAGCCAGGTATAATGGCAGGTGCCTGGAATCCTAGCTACTTGGAAGGCTGAGGCACAATAATCACTTGAACCTGGGAGGCGGAGGTTGCAGTGAGCTGAGATCACACCACTGCACTCCAGCCTGGGCGACAGAGCAAGACTCTGTCTTATAAATAAATAAATAAACAAACAAGCCACACGGCCCAAAGCAATTTACAGATTCAATGCTACTCCTATCAAACTACCAAGGACATTCTTCAAAGAACTAGAAAAAACTATTTGAAAATTCATATGGAACCAACAAAGAGCCGGAAAAGTCAAGGCAATCCTAAGCTAAAAGAACAAAGCTGGAGGCAACTTTACCCAACTTCAAACTACTACTACAGGACTACAATAACCAAAACCATACGGTATTGGTACAAAAACAGGCACAGAAACCAATGGGACAGAATAGAGAGTCTAGAAATAAGGCTGCACACCTATGACCATCTGCTCTTGGACAAAGCTGACAAAAGCAGTGAGGAGAAAGAGTCCCTATTCAATAACTGGTGCTGGGATAACTGGCTAGCCATATGCAGAAGATTGAAGATGGACCCCTTTCTTAAACCATACACAAAAATTAACTGAAGATGGATTAAAGACTTACTGTAAAACTCAAAACTATAAAAATCCTGGAAGATGGGCCGGGCACAGTAGCTCACGCCTATAATCCCAGCACTTTGGGAGGCTCAGGCGGGTGGATCACCTGAGGTCAGGAGTTTGAGACCAGCCTGACCAACATGGAGAAACCCTGTCTCTACTAAAAACACAAAATTAGCTAGGTATGGTGGCACATGCCTGTAATCCCAGCTACTCGGGAGGCTAAGGCAGGAGAATCGCTTGAACCCGGGAGGTGGAGGTTGCGGTGAGCCGAAGGTTGCAGTGAGCCAAGATTGTGCCATTGCACTCCAGCCTGGGCAGTAAGAACAAAAAAAAAAAGTGGGCAAAGGAGCCAGGCGTGGTGGCTCAACACCTGTATTCCCTGAAGTTTGGGAGGCTGGGGCGGGTGGATCATCTGAGCTCAAGAGTTTGAAACCAGCCTGGCCAACATGATGAAATCCCGTCTCTACTAAAAATACAAAAAATTAGCTGGGCGTGGTGGTGGACACCTGTAATCCCAGTTACTCAGGAGGCTGAGGCAGGAGAATCACTTGAACCCAGGAGGCGGAGGTTGCAGTGAGCTGAGATGGCACCACTGCACTCAACCTGGGCAAGAAGGGCAAAACTCCATCTCAAAAAGAAAAAAAAAATGTGGGCAAAGGACATGAACAGACATCAGATACTTTATTTTTATTTATTTATGTATTTATTTGAGAGGGAGTCTCACTCAGTCGCCCAGGCTGGAGTGCAGTGGCACCATCTCGGCTCACTGCAACCTCCACTTCTGGGGTTCAAACGATTCTCCCACCTCAGCCTCCGAAGTAGCTGGGACTGCAGGCGCCCACCACCGCGCCTGGCTAAATTTTGTATTTTTAGTAGAAACAGGGTTTCACCATGTTGGCCAGGCTAGTCAGGAACTCCTGACCTCAGGTGATACACCCACTTCGGCCCTCCAAAGTGCTGGGATTACAGACCTGAGCCACCAAAAGAAGACATACTATACGGCCAACAAGCATATGAAAAAAACCTCAGTATCACTGATCATTAGAGAAATGCAAATAAATCAAAACCACAATGAGATACCACCTAACACCAGTCAGAATGGCTATCCTAAAAAGTCAAAAAAGAAGCTGGCAAGGTTGCGAGAAAAGAGAACACTGGTATACCGTTGGTGCAAGTGTAAATTAGTTCAATCATTGAGTTCACTTGAACCCAGGAGGCGGAGGCTGCAGTGAGCCGGATTGGGCCACTGCACTCCAGTTCGGGCGACAGAGCGAGACCGTCTCAAAAAAAAAATTATTCATCGTTTATCTGAAATTCAAATTTCACTGGGCATCCTGTATGTTACCTGGCAACGCTATGCTCCCCCAAAAAACTAAAAAGACGAAATCTCATAGGTGTCTGTCTCACCCAATTGGTGATTTGTGTTCGTCAACTATTCTGTATTACATTCAATGATTACAGGTAGAAGAAACTCTTGCAATCCTGCAAAAATTTATGTCCTCCCCATCTAATGTGACTCCTAATAGGTACTCAGCCCAAGCCTGAGACTGGCGAAGACAGCTATCTCACCGGATAAAGCCTTTGTGTCAGACAGCCCTGGGTTTAAATCTTGACTCCACCACTTAACTAGCTGTGTGATTTTGGACAAATCACTCAAAATCGCTGAGACTCGGTATCCTGAACCGTAAAACGGAGAGATAATTTACCTTAAGGTGTGGTTGTGAGGTTTAAGTGAGATAAACAAAATGACTGATACATAAAAAGCAATCTGTAAATGGTACCTTTGAAGATGACACAGGGAAAGGTAATGAAGTTAGAGACGAGGGAATGGGGAGAGGAAGGGATTAATCATCTATTTTTCTAATAGACATTATTTTGCGAAGAAAGGAGGGCAGAAAACTATTACGATGAGTCCGAGAAGCAGAACTGTGGCTAAGGACAGACCCAGGCTGCTCTAGAGAAGACGGCGCTAGAACAGAGAAAGGCAGCAGGAATGACCGGTCAATGACCGTCCCCCTGGGGGTGAGAGGGGTAACCAGGGACTGTCTGCCACTCCACGGCCCCGGGATGACTCAGGGACTCCAGCGGGCTCCTAACCTCCGGGCCCAGGGCCGCCTCTCGCCCATAAGCTCCCGGCCCCCACCCCAGGCCCGCCCTGCCTTGGCGCCACACGCGCCCGGGACCCAACTGTGCCCCTCCTGCCCCGAGGTAGCTCCTCACCACACCATAGTGCTTTCCAACACCATCTTGCCACCTTCCTCCCTCCCGACCGGTTCTCCGGGACGGCCTAACAACAACTCCTCCAATTGGCCCATCGCTCTTCACCAATCACAGACCTCGGCTTGTCCAGCAGCTTCCGCCTCCGTCCCCCGTGTTGCGTTCTGGGAGTTGTAGGCGCCGCCAAACAAATGGGCTTCTTGTGGGTAGTTGAAGGGAATCGCGGTAACACAACAGGATCTAGCCTCTACTTTCCCTGCCATTGCAGTTCTCAGTTGGGGTTTCCCGCTGGCCGGATCTCAGAGGAGCTATGGAGGAACCTTTGAAAGTGCTGTGTCGGTTCCAGCTTCGTCATTTTAAAAAAGTGTCGGGATCGGCCGAGCGCGGTGGCTCACGCCTGTTATTCTAGCACTTTGGGAGGCCAAGGCGGGCGGATCACGAAGTCAGGAGTTCGAGACCAGCCTGACCAGCATGGTGAAACCCTGTATCTACTAAAAATAGAAAAAATTAGCCAGGCATGGTGGCGCACGCCTGTAATCCCAGCTATTCGGGAGGCTGAGGCAGGAGAATTACTTGAACCCGGGAGACGGAGATTGCAGTGAGCCGAGATTGCACCACTGCACTCAAGCGTGGGCAACAGACTGAGACCCCATCTTAAAAAAAAAAAAAAAAACTAGCCAGGCATAGTGGCGGGCGCCTGTAATCCCAGCTACTCTGGAGGCTGAGGAAGGAGAATCGCTTGAACCCGGGAGGCAGAGATTGCACTGAGCAGAGATCACGCCACTGCATTCCAGCCTGAGGGACAGAGTGAGACTCCGTCTCAAAAATGTAGAGATCACTCATGACTTTCTACAGCCCTCAGTTCCCTGTAGAATTTTAATTCAACAAGCCCTTATACCTTTGAATTGAATTTATTTGTATATTTATCTCCTCCCCCATTTAACTAAGGGTAGGCAACGTGTTTTTTTTTTTTTTTTTTTTTTTTTTTGAGATGAAGGAGTCTGGCTCTGTCACCCAGGCTAGAGTGCAGTGTCTCGATCTAGGCTCACTGCAACCTCTGCCTCCTGGGTTCCAGCGATTCTCCCGCCTCAGCCTCCCAGGTAGCTGGGACTACAGGGGCGTGACACCATGACCGGCTAATTTTGTATTTTTAGTAGGAACAGGGTTTCACCACGTTGGCCAAGCTGGTTTCGATCTCTTGACGTCAGTTGCTCCACCCGCCTCAACTTCCCAAAGTGTTGGGATTACAGGCGTGAGCCACCACACCTGGGCAGCAACGTGTCTTAATCTTTACAATTCCCTAAGCCCAGTAGAGAGCCCAGAAAAGATTTGACAACTCAATTATATTAACTAATCTCCCAAAGAACAAACTACTAAACCATTTTGGTTTGTTAATCAAAAATTACATGTAAGGCCTGATGCAATGGCTTAGGTTTTATAATCCCAGCGTTTTGGGAGTCCCAGGCAGGAGGATCAACTCAGGCTAGGAGTTTGAGACCAGCCTGGATAACACAGCCAGACTCCATCTCTACAAAATTTTATTGTTTGAGACAGGGTGTTGCTCTTTCGCCCAGACTGGAGTGCAGTGGCCTGATCTCGGCTCACTGCAATCTCCACCTCCAGGGTTCAAGCAATCCTCCTGCCTCAGCCTCCTGAGTAGCTGGGGCTATAGGTGCATGCCACCAAGCCCGGCTAATTTGTTTTTAATTTTTTGATGTGAGAGGATGAATTGAGCGCAGGAGTTCGAGACCAGCATAGGCAATATAGTGAGACCCCATCTCTGAAAAAAAAAAAGTCTCAAAGTGTTGGGATTACAGGTGTGAGCCATCACATCAGCTGGATATTTGATATTAAATAATTTTTTTAGGCATGATAATAGTGTTAAAGTTGTCACCATTATAAAAGGAATCTTTATTAAGGGTTATATGTTATATTCATAGACAAAAAAAGTATATGAAGTTTGGGATTTAATCCTTTGGAAGAAACAAATTGTTTTGTTTTTTGAGACAAGGTGTTAAATAATACAAAAGAGACAAGGTCTCACTGGGCTGGAGTGCAGCAGTGGTGCAATCATATATAGCTCATTGCAACCTCAAACTCTGGGCCTCCCATCTCAGCCTCCAAAAGTTGGGATTACAGGCTTGAGCCACTGCACCCGGCCACACTGGCCTTTTATGTTGATAATTATTGAAGCTGGGTTATGTGTACACAGTGGTTCACCATACTACTCTACTTTTGGTTTGGAAATTTCCATAATGAAAAATAAAGGCCAGCTGGGCATGGTGGCTCACACCTATAATACCAGCACTTTGAGAGGCCGAGGTGGGCAGATCACTTGAGGTAGGGAGTTCAAGACCAGCCTGGATACCCCCATTGCAACAAAAAAATACAAAAATTAGCTGGTTGTGATGGTGCGGGCCTGTAGTCCCAGCTACTTGAAAGGTTAAGGTAGGACAGTCGCCTGAGCCCAGAAGGTCAAGGCTGCAGTGAGCTGGGATTGCTCTGGGTGATAGAACAAGACTCTAAAATAAAGAAAACCAAGGCTGGGCAATCCCAGCACTTTGGGAGGCCGAAGCAGATGGATCACGAATTCAGGAGATTGAGAAGATATTGGCCAACATGGTGAAACCCCTTCCTACTAAAAATACAAAAATTAGCCAGGCATTGTGGTGGGTGCCTATAGTCCCAGCTACTCTGGAGGCTGAAGCAGGAGAATCCCTTGAATCCAGGAGGCGAAGGTTGCAGTGAGCCAAGATCGTGCTATTGTACTCCAGCCTGGGCAACAAGAGTGAAACTCCGTCTCAAAAAAAGAAAAAAAGAAAAACTAATAAAGAATGAGACTTCATCTCTGAATACTTTTCAGAATAGCTGAGATTGACATGCTTAAGAGTAAAATGTCAGACCAGATGATGATTTCCAACTTTATTATCCTATGATTTTAATTTCTCTTTTAGTTAGAAGTTTTATACTAATAGACCCTACTTGTATCTGAATATAAATTAGAAGATATAGCTAGAGAATAAGCGCTAGTCGCTGCTCACCACTAGAGGGACCCTCTGATCATAAGAGGATTATCTACACCACCCCACTCAGTAGTTGAGTACACTCTGAATGACAAGGTCAGGGAAGCAGAACATTTATGCCTAAAACATGTTAACCTCCAATTTCTATTAGGGAAAAAAAGTGTTCTCCTTATTCAGACAAAAGGAGGACTGGCTGGGCTGTGGGAAAATCAAATTCAAAACTTTGAGAATCTGGACTGGGTGTGGTAGCTCACGCCTGTAATCCCAGCACTTTGGGAGGCTGAGGCGGGCAAATCACTTGAGGCCAGGAGTTTGAGACCAACCTGGCAAACATGGTGAAACTCTGTCTCAAAAAAAAAAAAAAAAAAAAAAAAAAAAGAAAGAAAGAAAGAAAAAGAAAAAGAAACTTTGAGAATCCCCATTCCTCTTCCAATCCAAGTACGTGCTTTTCCTTTTTTTTTTTTTTTTTGAGACAGAGTGTCCCTCTGTTGCCAGGGTGGAATGCAATGAATGGTGCAATCTCAGCCACTACAACCTCTGCCTCCTGGGTTCAAGTGATTCTTCTGTCTCAGCCTCCCAAGTAGCTGGGATTACAGGCACCTGCCACCATGCCTGGCTAAGTTTTTTTTTTTGAGAAGGAGTTTCGCTCTTGTTGCCCAGGATGGAGTACAATGGCTCGATCTTGGCTCACCGCAACCTCTGCCTCTCAGGTTCAAGAGATCATCTTGACTCAGCATCCTAAGTAGCTGGGATTACAGGCGTGCACCCACCACGCCCGGCTAATTTTTTCTATTTTTAGTAAAGACGGGTTTTCTCCATGTTGGTCATGTTGGTTCTCCATGTTGGTCAAACTCCCAACCTCAGGTGATCTGCTCGCCTCGTCATCCCAAAGTGCTGGGATTACGAGTGTGAGCCACCACACCTGGCCTAATTTTTGTATTTTTAGTAGAGATGGGGTTTCACATTGTTGACCGGGCTGCTCTTTAACTCTTGGCCTCAAGTGGTCCACCTGCCTTGGCCTCCCAAAGTGCTGGGATTACAGATGTGAGCCACTGGACCCAGCCAATCCTCTATTAATTCTGATGAAACTTTGTTAGTCTCTCAATTATTTTGTATCACATCCTATTAGGCTCAATTATTTTGTATCACATCCTATTAGGGGCAAAAAATATTTCAGGGTTCCCAATATTGCCTCTAACTATACCTATTCCAATATTCTCACCATGATCTCCTCCTTGTTCTCAAAAACAGGCCATTCTCGTGCATCTAGTCCTTGTGCTGGAAGTGAAACATTCTCTAACACTTTTATCCCACATAACTGTCAATTTTTCCCCTTTATGTTCTGTGCCACCTTCAGACAGCTTAAGTAGCTGTCTCACATATAATACATTGTTTTTGTGTATTTGTGTTCCTCCCGGAAACTAGAAACTCTTGAAGGACAATTATTTCTTTGATCTCCAACTACTCCATGCATTGCAATTTCTATGATCTTCTAAGAGTGACACCCTAGGGCCAGGTCAAGGGAATGAAAGGGAGGGAATCACTAAGGCCAGCAACCTCAAACTTACCTTTTCCCACTGTCCCCCTCCTTTCTTCTTAAACCTGAGTAAAATGAGTTTTGAATCTCCAAATCCCTGTTAAACTGGGTTGCAACCTAGGCAAGAGACCTACAGTAATTCCCCTCATATTCATTCACTGCTTTTCCTTGTGAAGACAATGGGGTTGCTGAGGAAGAGGACATACGGACATACAGCCTTAAGAGTGAAGCTGCAGTGTTGCAAGCTGGAAAGTATGCAGCCTTTGTTTAGGGCAACACGAACAAAACTGAGCCTGGGTGGTGGAGTAGGAGGGTGAGCAGATGGTATATGAAAAAGAATCAGAAGAAATAAGAGATCTAAATAACCGATTAAAGTTTATTACATTAAAACCATGTATCACTTTTATATTGTATTTGCCATTTCTGAACAATACAAAGTAAAGGCAAATAGTGACACTTCATAAAAATGTTGATTCCCCATTCCTTTCCCTAAGACCCAGCCCTCCCTTAAAATATTCCCTCCCACCCCTAACAGAACTGTGTCCTTAATAAAACACTTAAATACATCATAAATAGTAAATTATGAAAAAAAATAGCAAGAACTCTTTCCTTCTTGTAAAAAAGAACATGGCAGCAAAGACAGGCAGCCAGAAACTGGCTGGGGGTGTCTAATATAGACAGTTATTTGGGGTATGGGCTAACATATTATCAAGGAAGGGTGGGATAGAGAAGGGATAGAACAAGAATTCAACCATCTGCCTGAGATACCAGGCCCCCTTCTTCCCCTGACAAGAGTGGAAGAATCAGATGGAAAACCACAACTCTTGTAGATGGGGAGGAGAGGGCATATGTAGCCCCCATTTCCAACTTCCCTGCATGAAGACAGGGGGGTAGGACATATGGCACAGCAATGACCTCACCAAGGCAAGAATCTGCTGTCTCCCCATGAGTTTAAGAAAATATTTACTGGTCTCATAGATACAGACTGCCTGATAAAACAGACAGGTGTCCCCTCTTCACCTTAGCTCCACAAACAGGAGAACACTGTTGGAAAAGATGAGAAGAGCAAAAAAATCTCCTTTGGAGAATGATCTAAAATTCATTTAGTAAGTCTTCACATTTAGAAAATCAACCAGAATATATTTCAAATTGCAAAATAGTAATAATAATTATAGCTTGGCAGTGAACAGGATTCTGCCTAGGAAGGGCTATGATCTCCCAGCCCATGGCTGCCTCCTGTTTTAACAAAAGGGGTAAAGATTACCCCATGTCCCACTCTCCATTCCTTCAGCCTTAAGAAATTCATCAAGAAAGGAGGAGCTTAAAGAGGAGCTGCTTCTGGCAGAGCAATCACTACTCTTCTCTTCACAAACACCATGGCTCTTCTGAGGGAACCCTACGAATAGGCATCTTGTCAACACTTCTGGAGTTTTGATCTGAAGCTGGCTTGAAACTGTGTGCTGTGCGCTTTTTCCTTTTTTCAGGGAAAAAAAAAAAAAGAACGCTGGGAGGTGGTTAAACTCCCTTATCCCCCCAAAAACCTTTACAGAGATTACAGGGGTATTCTTCCAGGGATCAGGGAGAAAGAACTAAGGTGGAGATAATGTGCCAGCTAGTCTGTCCTGAGGAAACTAAAGAGTCCAGTTCCTGGTCAAAGATGAGGGGAAAGAAAACTGCCAAGTATAGCAATCCCATTTCCAGCATGAAGAATGGGGGGTCTGAAAAAATTCAATTGTGGAGGCCAAGGGTTAGCCAGTTGAAAATCTGTACCACCTAACTCTGGAGTGGAGGGGATGCTTCGGTCCTCAACTGTCTGAGGCACTAATGCCCATTCATGAGGAAGGGGAAGGAGAGGAGGTTCTTCTTCAGTAATAAGATGGAGGAGGAGCTCCCCTCGCTTCTATTACACTCCTTTTTTGATGACCAAGTAGAGGAAAATTCAGCATTGCTGGGGCAAGGGCTGACACATCTCAGGATCACAGAGGTGGCAGAATCTTGTTCCAGGTCTTCTGAGGCTTTGCGCTTACTGTAAAAGGAGAGTGTAAAGTTAAGGATGTGGAGTATGAGATTAAGCAGGAATGGATTTCAAGCGTTAAGAAGTTTCTATTTCAGCTTCAGCCTCCAAGTATCAGGTACCAAAGATATTTTTTTAAAAACAAGATGGCGGCCGTGCGCGGTAGCTCATGCCTGTAATCCCAGCACTTTGAGAGGCCACTGCACTCCAGTCTGGGCGACAGAGCGAGACTCAGTCTCAAAAAAACAAAACAAAAACAAAAACAAAACAAACACGATGGTTGGGTGCAATGGCTCACACCTGTAATCCCAGTACTTTGAGAGACCAAGGCAGGCAGATCACGACATCGGAAGTTCGAGACCAGACTGTCCAATATGGTGAAACCCTGCCCTTACTAAAAAATACAAAAATTAGCCAGGCATGGTGGCGTGTGCCTGTAGTCCCAGCTACTCCGGAGGCTGAGGCAGGAGAACTGCTTGAACCCAGGAGGCGGAGGTTGCAGTGAGCCAAGATTGCACCATTGCACTCCAGCCTGGACAACAGAGTGAGACTCCATCTCAAAAAAATATATAAATAAATAAAAATAAAAACAAAATAAAAAATAAAAAACAAGATTTAGGAGGTACCCAGATCCTCTAATCTTGCCAATTAACTTCCTGCTCCAGGCCATCAGTGATCCTCTTTATACCCTGCAAAACGTTCACCTCCCACACATCCCAGACACTCACATGGGTGAACTCTGACTCTGCAACTTCAAGCTTTTCCAAGGTTGTACTAACAGGCGAAAAAAAACAGAAGCAGAGAGAAAAAGAATTAGAAGACAACAACAAAGGACGCCCCTCTTAAATCTCATACTGCTTCTCTAATTTTCACTTCAGAATCAATTTAGAATTTGGAAAGAAGAGGCTAAGAAGCTACTAGATTTTGAGGCATATTGTTTTATTTTTTTTTTTTTGAGACAGAGTCTCGCTTTGTCACCCAGGCTGGAGTGCAGTGGCGCGATCTCTGCTCACTGCAAGCTCCGCCTCCCAGGTTCACGCCATTCTCCTGCCTCAGCCTCCTGAGTAGCTGGGACTACAGGCGTCCACCACCACACCCAGCTAAATTTTTTTTGTACTTTTAATAGAGTCGGGGTTTCACCATGTTAGCCAAGATGGTCTCGATCTCCTGACCTTGTGATCCGCCCGCCTCGGCCTCCCAAAGTGCTGGGATTACAGGCGTGAGCCACAGCTCCCGGCAAAGCACACTGTTTTAATTAACTATATTTGGCTTCTTGAATACTATAAAACATTTCCCAGTACTCTGCCCTCTTCTGTTTCAATCTCCAGATGTGGTAGGTACTCTCTAAGATTCCCCCCAATAATCCCTGCCTCCTGAGATCCATGCCATTGTGTAATTCTCTCCCCTCTCGAGTGTAGGCTGCACTTAGTGATTCTCTTCTCCTGGACAGAATGCGGCACAGGAGATGGAATGTCAATTCGGAGATGAGATTATAAAAATATCATAGCTTCTTCTTGGACTCATGCTCTAGCCCCTGCTTGCCTGCTCTGAGGAAATTCAGCTCCTATGCTAAGAGCTGGCTATAGAGAGGGCGATGTGACAAAGGAACCGAATACTGCCAACAACCATGTAAGTGAGCTGAGAACCTGATCTTCCCTCAGATAAGCTTTTGGACTAATAGCTTGACTGTAATCTCCAGAGAGAACCCGAGCCAAAGGCATCCAGCTAAGGTACAGAAACTGGGATAACAAATTTTGTTTTCTTTTTTTTTTTGAGACGGATCTCACTGTTGCCCAGGCTGAAGTGCAGGGGCACGATTATGGCTCACTGCAACCTCTGCCTCCCGGGTTCAAGCAATTCTCTCACCTCAGTCTCCTGAGTATCTGGGATTATAGGCACGCATCACCACACCTGGCTAATTTTTACATTTTTAGTAGAGACAGGGTTTCACCATGTTGGCCAGGCTGGTGTCGAACTCCTGGCCTCAGGTGATCCGCCCTCCTTGGCCTCCCAAAGTGCTAGGATTACAGGTGTGAGCCACCACACTCGGACTGAGATAACAAATGTTTGTTTTTGACAGCTAAGTTTGGGGGTAATTTGTTACACAATAATAGATAATACAGATTTTTGCACCTGGAATTGAGGTGCTGCTATAACAAAAATCTAAAATTTGGGGGTGGTGGCCCAGTGCGGTGGCTCATGCCTGCAATCCCAGCACTTTGGGAGCCTGAGGCAGGCAGATCACCTGAGGCCATGAGCTCAAGACCAGCCTGAGGAACATGGCAAAACCCCGTCTCTATCAAAAATACAAAAATTAGCCAGGCATGATGGTGCAGGCTTATAATCCCAGGTACTCAGGAGGCTGAGGTAGGAGAATCGCTTGAATCTGGGAGGTGGAAGTTGCAATAAACCAAGATAGTGCCACTACATTCTAGCCTGGGTGACAGAGGGAGACCCTGTCAGCGGAGATTGCAGTAAGCCAAGATCGTGCCACTGAACTCCAGCCCGGGCAACAGAGTGAGACTCCATCTCAAAAAACAAAAACAAAACAAAACAAAACAAAACATTGCGGGTGGCTTGGAGGAGCATTTTAGTGAAAAGTTAGTGTCCTGAATATGCTGTTTATAGAATTTTGGACTTAAATGGGGTTACCAGTGAGGGCTTAAACTGAGAAAAATTTTATTGGAAATTGAAGGAAAGGAGATCCTAGTAAGGTAGCAGCATAAAGTTTAGCAACAATGTGATTTGTGATTATGTGAAAAGTAGAATATGTGCCTAAAGAATTGGACAATCTAGCTAAGGAG
The DNA here is from genome assembly GCF_047675955.1 of Chlorocebus sabaeus. Classification (NCBI taxonomy): domain Eukaryota; kingdom Metazoa; phylum Chordata; class Mammalia; order Primates; family Cercopithecidae; genus Chlorocebus; species Chlorocebus sabaeus. The sequence goes on from NC_132923.1 coordinate 12,201,446, forward strand.
ATTTCCAAGCAAAGTCCTGAAGGTGCCACCTGGTTTTCTCTTGATGCTTATAGTAAAATGTAAGAGAATAGAATAGAAAGAAATTATGGGAAGGACTATTAAACAAAAATACCAGAACTTGATAGGTTTTGAAAATTCTAAGCCTCTCCAGAGAGCAAACGATGCTAAAATTAAGAAATGACAGGCCACATACTGTGGCTCACTTTAGGAGGCAGAGGGAGGAGGACTGTTTAAGACTAGCCTGGTTAACACAGTGAGACATCATGTCTACCCAAAAAAAAAAAAAGGCTTTTGAGCAAGGATAAGCTCCAGGGCACTGCCAAGAAAATGTGGTCTAAAGATGAAGCCAAACGTGACTGTGAAACATTTCAATAAGACCTCAGAAAAACAAAAGGTATCAGTTCAGAGTATAGTCAGCCCTCAGTATCTGTGGGGAACTGGTTCCAGAACCTCTCCTTGAATATCAAAATCCATAAGCACAAGTCCCTTACATAGAATGGTATAGTATTTGCATATAACTTATGCACATCCTTCATATACTTTATTTTTATTTATTTATTTTTTTGAGAAAGGGTCTCGCTCTGTCACCCAGGCTGGAGTCCAGCGGCACGATTTCAGCTCATTGCAACCTCTGCCTCCTGGGTTCAAGCAATCCTCCTGCCTCAGCCTCCTGAGTAACTGGGACTACAGGCACATACCACCACGCCTAGCTATTTTTTTTATATTTTTGGTGGAGACGGGATTTCACCATGTTGCTCAGGCTGATCTTAAACTTCTAGGCTCAAGTAATCTGGCCGCCTCTATCTCCCACAAGTGTTGGGATTACAGGTGTGAGCCATCACGCCTGGCCCTCCATATACTTTAAATCATTCCTAGATTATTTATAATAACTAATGCAATGTAAATACTATGTAAATAGCTGTTATACTGTATTGTTCAGGGAATAATGACAAGAAAATTCTGTACATGTTAAGTACAGACACAACCATTGTAGGCCTAACTGTACAGTACATGTCAGCAACAACATAACATTTTCAGAATTTTTTTTTTTTTTTACTATTTTTTCTTTTCTTCTTTTTCTTTTTTTTTTTTTAAGGGATGGGGGTCTCATTTTATTGACCGGGTTGGTCTCAAACTGCCTCAAGCAATCCTCCCACCTCAGCCTCCCAAATGGTGGGATTACAGGCATGAGTCACCATACCAGGCTCTCAAGTATTTTCAGTCCACAGTTGGTTGAATCTGGGATGTGGAACCTGTGGATATGGAGGGCTGATTGTGCTATTCAGTCATACAAAAGGCTGTTCAAAATGATTACGTTTCACAGATCCTTTCAACTGAAAAGCAGTGTCTGTAGGCTTAGGTCTCATGAAGAAGATATTTATGAGTGTGGCTTTTGTCTAATGGAGTAAATCCCAAGGAGAATCACAGGAGGCTCGGCCGGGCGCGGTGGCTCAAGCCTGTAATCCCAGCACTTTGGGAGGCCGAGACAGGTGGATCACAAGGTCAGGAGATCGAGACCATCCTGGCTAACAGGGTGAAACCCCATTTCTACTAAAAAGTACAAAAAACTAGCCGGGCGAGGTGGTGGGCGCCTGTAGTCCCAGCTACTTGGGAGGCTGAGGCAGGAGAATGGCGTGAACCCGGGAGGTGGAGCTTGCAGTGAGCTGAGATCATGCCACTGCACTGTAGCCTGGGCGACAGAGCGAGACTCTGTCTCAAAAAAAAAAAAAAAAAAAAAAGAGAATCACAGGCGGCCCACAAAATCTTCTGTATCAGTAGAAACACTGCCACCTTGGATCAAAAAAGACAAACAGTACAAAATAAAGAGACCACTAGTTCCCCCAAAATTCTACTGGAAAGAAGCAGGCTGAGAAAAGAACTCAGGTAAAAACACACTCTAGCTTTGATGAAAAAGGAAGACTCAAAAGACAAAACCAAGAGTCTAGAGGGTAGAGCCAAGAACCTATACCTGGGGGGCTCATCCAAACCTGGACCTAATTTAAGTAATAAAACTCTGGACTTTGAGCTAATGCTACAATGGGATCAAACTTCTGGAGATCCTGGAAGGGGTCAGTTTATTTTGGACATGGAGGTATGTAAATTACTGGAGATCAGAGGGCAGACTATGACAAGCAGTTTCTAAGATGGCTCACAATGATCCCTGCGCCTCCTGGTATTCACACCTCTGGGTAATCCCTACCTCTTGAGTGTGGGCTGCATTTAGTGAACAGAATATAGCACAAGTAGTAGAATGTCAATTCTGAGATTAAGTTCTAAGAGGCTACGGTTTCTGCATAGGCACATACTCTCTTGTTCACTGTCAGATAGGCCAGGTGCCATGTTCTGAGCTGTCCTATGGAGAAGTCCATGTAGCAAAGAACTGAGGGAAGCCCCCAGACAACAGCCAGCAAGGAACTAAGGCCTTCAGTTCAGCAACCCACAAGGAACAGAATCCTACCCATAACCACATAAATAAGCTTAGAAGCAGATTCTCCTATTTGAGCCTTCAGATGAGACCCTAGCCCTGGCCAACAGTTTAAATGCCACCTCATGAGAAATCTTGAGCCAGAGGACCCAGCTAAGCTGGGCCTGGATTCCTGACCCACAGAAAGTATGATATATGTTTGTTATTTTAAGCCACTAACCTTTGGGGTAATTTATTACGATGCAATCATATTATAGAGGTTTCCAAGGACTTGAAAAGAGAGATAAGATTATATGGAGAAAGGGGCCAATAAACAAACCTTGTAGTTAGCATTTGCAAAGTCTCTCCAACTATAGGTGAGAAACTGGGGTCAGGAATAGGTGAGCCCTCACTGATTTCCTCCAAAGGTGGAGTCTGAGGTAAAACATCAGGACGACCAAGGTGAACGCCTAGAAAAAAGAAAGAGAAGATGGGGTACGGTAAATACAAGGAAAAATATGTAGCAGCTTGGCTTCCTGGATGGAAATGGGAGCAGAGGTCCTAGCCGGACAAGGTAAAGGCTCAGAAGGAAGGGAAGGAGTACCCAATCACATGGAGACCCCAGCCATAGTGCTGACCTGGCTCCACTTCCGCCTTTGTTGTCACTTGTGCCTTGTGTTCCCCAGAGACCGATGGTTGGTAAGTAATGCAGGAGTTGCCACTGGAGCCTACTCGCCGAGAGAAAGATGAGCCAGACCGAAACTTTTTGGAGGGAGAAGGCTTCACTTCAAAAGGGAAAGAGAGAGCCTACTTAGCAACCACCTTAGCAACCATTACCAAGACATCCATACAAGTAATTGCTAGTATCCCCAACACACACCCAAAGTTGGTCTGAAAAGTGAAAAAGCTAATGTCAACAAAGATGGGCTCTATGAACTACTATTCAGAGAACAAGGTGTTAGCTCACTTCACTTTCCAAGAGGCATAAAACCTAGAAGAAAGGAAACATATCCACACCTACCCCTCCAACATGGAGCCTTGACAGCTGCTCTACTTCCATCAGATGAAACGTACCCTAATGCATTATTCCTTTTTTTTGAGATGGAGTTTTGCTCGTTTGCCTATGCTGGAGTGCAATGGCGCAATCTTGGCTCACTGCAACCTCTGCCTCCAGGGTTCAAGTGATTCTCATGCCTCAGCCTCCTGGGTAGCTAGGATTACAGGCATGCGCCACTATGCCTAGCTAATTTTGTATTTTTAGTAGAGACAGGGTTTCACCATGTTGGTCAGGCTGGTCTCGAACTCCTGACCTCAGGTGGTCTAGCCACCTCTGCCTCCCAAAGTGCTGGGATTACAGGTGTGTGCTACTTCCCCCGCCCACTTTTTCTTTTCCTTTTCTTTTTTTTTTTTGAGATGGAGTCTCATTCTGTCGCCCAGGCTGGAGTGCAGTGGTGCGATATCGGCTCACTGCAAGCTCCGCCTCCCAGGTTCACGCCATTCTCCTGCCTCAGCCTCCCAAGTAGCTGGGACTACAGGCGCCCACCACCATGCCAGGCTAATTTTTTTTTGTATTTTTAGTAGAGACGGGGTTTCACCATGTTACCAGGATGGTCTCGATCTCCTAACCTCATGATCCGCCCGCCTCGGCCTCCCAAAGTGCTGGGATTACAGGCGTAAACCACTGCGCCTGGCCCCCCTTTTTCTTTAATAGTATCCTATAGTAAAACCTAAGATAACTTTTTTTGAGATGAAGTTTCTCTCCTGTCACCCAGGCTGGAGTGCAATGGCCCTATTTCAGCTCACTGCAACCTCTTCCTCCCGGGTTTAAGTGATTCTCCTGCCTCAGCCTCCTGAGTAGCTGAGATTATAGGTACGCACCACCACCCGGCTAATTTTTGTATTTTTAGTAGAAACGGGGTTTCAACATGTTGGTCAGACTTCTCGAATTCCTGACCTGAGGTGATTCACCTGCTCTGGCCTCCCAAAGTGCTGGGATTACAAGCATGAGCCACCGTGCCCAGTCAACAAAGGTAACTCTTTCACTCTACATCTTCTTAGCACATATGTGCCCAGCACTAAATAATTGACACTTGTATATTTATCATTTTGTAAAGATTGAAATGATTTTTTTCCTTATCTTTTAAAAATTTTTTGTAGAGATGAGGTCTCATCATGTTGCCCAGGCTGGTTCCAAACTCCTGGGCTTAACTGATCCTCTTGCCTTGGTCTCCCAAAGTGCTGGGATTATAGGTGTGAGACACTGCACCCAGCCTGGTTTTTCCATATCCCTTAAGACTATCTGGCATGCCTAGGTCCCCTCTCCCTTGCTATGTGACTAATGATGCCTAATAGGAGAAGAAGGGAAAGAGAAGTTAGAATTTGCTGTGGCAGCAGCATGGAAGATTTGCAAAAAAAGAATATTGGCACTTTCTAAAGAAGAAAGTTGAGGAAAGAGACTAAAAACATGTGCTAAGCAGAAATTAGTAAATGCTTCTCTAACCACCTGAGATAGTCTAGAAGATAAAACAGAACACTGGTAACCTCATTGCATATCTCTGTACATAAAAGTCTGGCTCTGCCTATCTCTGTGGCATGGATCCTACATCCACAACTACACATCCCAGTTCCCCAGAAATGGCCCTCACCTCATTGACATATGCAGGAAGAGCCAAGGGGGAAACAGCAACTTGGATATGACTGTGACAGACTGACTAACACAAAGGATAAGAAATGGCTCTCTTGGCCGGGCGCGGTGGCTCAAGCCTGTAATCCCAGCACTTTGGGAGGCCGAGACGGGCGGATCACAAGGTCAGAAGATCGAGACCATCCTGGCTAATCCGGTGAAACCCCGTCTCTACTAAAAAATACAAAAAACTAGCCGGGCGAGGTGGCGGGCGCCTGTAATCCCAGCTACTCGGGAGGCTGAGGCAGGAGAATGGCGTGAACCCGGGAGGCGGAGCTTGCAGTGAGCTGAGATCTGGCCACTGCACTCCAGCCTGGGTGACAGAGCGAGACTCCGTCTCAAAAAAAAAAAAAGACATGGCTCTCATGGGATGTAGGTGGGAGGAGAGGCCTCTGGCATTGGCAGCTCCCTACCAGAGGTGTCCTGCCCTCTGTTCTCTTGGGGTAAGGGAGCCACTGGTCAGAGTAGGCAGTCACTTGGTAGAAACCACTTACAGGGAATCTTCTTAAATACTGTGTTGCACATGAAGCGCTGGAACCGTTCAGCGTAGAAGCCTGGGCGATGCACTGAGACAGTGTCCTGCAGAGCAGAAGAAATGCTATAGAGTTAGAGGGAGGCCCAGCAAGTGGACCTTTAGTCCAAGGGCCATCTTCCCCCAGACTGAGCCCCTAGCAGAAGGGTAAAACCCACAAATGAAATAAATGGAAAAGGCCGGGCATGGTGGCTCACGCCTGTAATCCTAGCACTTTGGGAGGCCGAGGTGGGCGGATCACTTGAGGTCAGGAGTTCGAGACCAGCCTGTTCAACATGGCAAAACCTCATCTCTACTAAAAATACAAAAGTTAGTCAGGCATGGTAGCGGGTACCTGTAATCCCAGCTACATGGGAGGCTGAGGCATGGGAATCGCTTGAACCTGGGAGGTGGAGGTTGAAGTGAGCTGAGATCATGCTACTGCACTCCAGCCTGAGTGACAGAGCAAGACTCCGCGTCAACCCAGCACTTTGGGAGGCCAAGGTGGGCAGATCACTTTGAGATCAAAAGTACAAAAATTAGCTGGGCATGGTGGCGTGTGCCTGTAGTCCCAGCTACTCGGGAAACTGAGGCAGGAGAATCACTTGAAACTGGGAGACGGAGGTTGCAGTAAGCGAGATCATGCCACTGCACTCCAGCCTGGGTGACAGAGTAAGACCCTGTCTCAAAAAAAAAAAAAGAAAAAAATTGCAAGAAACTGAGGAGGCCAATCAGAAGTGATGGAGGCAGAAGTGGGTAAGAGAGCCTCTAGTATTGCTACTTACCCCGTCATGTACCAGGGCTTTCCAAGAGTGCTCCAACTTCTTAACAAACCTGCAAGAAAAATGTACATCACCTCCTCATGTCATTTTTCAATAAATGATCTTAATAACTTTATATTTTAGGGGGTTAAAGGGCTAATAGAAAACATTCAAAAGACAGAAGCTGAGAAAGCACATCTACTGGTACACTGGTTTTCCCAAGAACAGACACAGCAGTGCTGGTTCATCATGGAGACCAATGTTGTTTCTAGGTAAGTCAATTATTCCCCCATGGGAAAAGGGCAATTTATGTCCCTGGCAAATCAGGAACATGAATATTTATTATAAAAGGAGAGCTGAAGGAACAGATGGGCAAGACTGGAAAGGGTAGTTAAAACTGGATGATAATACTGAACCAACAAACCAAGTACTGTCCAGTCCTCATTAGTACTTAAAACCTTACAGGAACAAAACCGGGGTCTAACATTTCCAGCTCCTCCCTGATGATCACTTCATTGCCTCTTAGTTCCACAGGCTGATACTTTTTACAGAACACAGTGACCCTCCTGTTTTTCCTCCATGGAAAAGGGCAATGTTTCTAGCTGTATCCCAATGTGGAGCATGACTCATCTCATAGGTTTTTGCAAAGAGTTAGACAGATGGCATATTCCACCCTGGTGCTTCCAAGACTGACTCAGCTTTCCACAGAAGGTATACATTATGTCTGGGGAGATGGGGAAGGGGGGGTTGTAAAGGCCGGGGAAAGAGGCAAAATCAAGGAAATAAACCATCTGAAAACTAACGAAGTAAGTAGCCAGACTGCAACTCACTATCCTTGCTTCCGGAAGAACTTGGCAACAAACCCATCTAAAAGACAAACATGAGTGGTTATCTGTATCCACCCTCTCTTAATTTGGGATCCATATGTTCCTCACCTGTAAGACTGCAGAATGTCAATGATGCCAATATAAAGCAGAAGCCTTTCCCCTTTACTATTCCGGGCAGGGATGCCACCCATACTGGAAAAGGCAAAAAGGAAAGGGTGAGAAAATCTGTTGGCTAGTTTAGTCAGATCAGGACAGGGAAGTGAAACCTAAACATAACTGCCTCATCTTCCATAAACCAGGAGATCAGACAATAAGTGATCAAGAAAACAAAAAGAGAAAAAAATATATTAAAAAAACAGGAGAAAATGAGATCCTTTCTCTAACCCCAGGAACTCTCTAGCGTATGTATTATAATCTAGTTTTCTCCAAATCTCCTTGCCTACCTCTTCCACTCTGATTCCACCAAAGAGAATCTAAAATTCCACTACTCAGCAATTTTGGGAATGCTCTCCTAATTAACTCAACTTCAGTACTTTTGCTATCTTAATTTATGCCCACTAAGACACTCTTCTTGAGAGTCATGTTACAGGATATCTTAAAAAAATAAACAACCTAAGATATTTGTGGTATTTCAGTAATTACACTTACTAGATAGATCCATGATGAAGAAGGATGCCTTCCACAAATAAGTCTATAATAATTTTTTTTTTTTTTGAGACAGGGTGGGTCTCATTCTCTCTGCCCAGGCTGGAGTGCAGTGGCATGTACAGTGGCTCACTGCAGCCTTGACATCCTGGGCTCAAGCAATTCTTCTGCCTCATCAGCCTCCTGAGTAGGTGGGACCACAGGTGTTCACCACCACACTTGGGTAATTTTTGATTTTTGTAGTGATGAGGTCTCATCATGATGGTCAGGCTGATCTCAAACTCCTGGACTCAAGTGATCCACCTGCCTCAGCTTCCCAAAGTGCTGGGATTACTGGCATGAGCCACTATGCCCAGCCCATTAATTATTTTTGATTAAGTTCTAATATATTACTAACAAAAAGAGAAGATTAAAAAATGATAATAAAGTTCTAATATAATTTGCACACACGCATCTAAGACTATAATTTTTTAAGTCTTTAATTCTTGAATAGCTCTCCTTCCCACATACATTATAAACCTGAAATTAATCTTCTTTTCCTTTTATATTAAGAAAGCTCATTCAAACCCATTCTATATTTCTGTAAACATTAATGTTACTGATCCAACTGCTGAGTCAAGGCTACTCCTTTCCAGAAGCTGGGTCCCTTTCTAAAGAAAAAGTGCTGAGACAGGGCACGGTGGCTCACGCCTGTAATCCCAGCACTTTGAGAGGCCAAGGTGGGTGGATCACCTGAGGTCAGGAGTTCATAGACTAGCTTGGCCAACGTGATGAAACCCCGTCTCTACTTAAAATACAAAAAATTAGCTGGGTGTGGTGGTGGGCACCTATAATCACAGCTACTCAGGAGGCTGAAGCAGGAGAATCGCTTGAACCCAGGAGGTGGAGGTAGCAGTAGGCCGAGATCGTGCCATTGCACAACAGCCTGAACAAGAGTGAAACTAAAAAAAAGAAAAAGAAAAAGTGCTGTGGGCCTATGTTCTCCTCCCTAGTGGCCCTGAGCCCACTCACTGGTCATCAGTCTCCATGGTGCCACCCCGTCGAGCCTCTCCCTGGATGGATTCCATGGCTGTGGAATACAGAGCCTTTTGGGGGGCTGGTCTTCGAGTGTCAACTGAGTACTGTGTTTCGCTGCTTAAGGGCTCTCGTTGTGCATGATCTATATTATGGATTGACATCAAGAGGCTATAATCCATTATCTTGAAGCTCTGCAGCACCTAACGGAAGGAAAAAACATGATCTGAGCCTTGGGAGAAATAAAAATATTTTGCAGGATCTCACAATTTTTTCTGTTTTTTTTGAGAAAGGGTCTCAATCTGTTACCCAGACTACAGTACGGTGATGTGATCTCGGCTCACTGTAGCTGCAACCTCCCAGGCTCAAAGGATCCACCTATCTCAGCCTCCCAAGTAGCTGGGACTACAGGCACACACCACTACACCCGGCTAATTTTTTATTTTTCGTAGAGACAGGGTTTCACCATGCTGCCCAGCTGGTCTCTAATTTCTAGACTCAAGGGACCTGCCTATCTCAGCCTTCCAAAGTGCTGGGACTATTCGTATGAGCCACCACGCCTGGCTTGACAGCTTTCATGATGTAATTATTTAATTTAGCCTTACAGTGAATCTGTAAGGCTAAACACAGGATTATCCTTTGCCTCTTCCTACTTTTTTCCCTGGAGAAAAGTATGTTAACCCCCTCTGGCTAGATTTTATTTATTTATTTATTTTATTTTATGCCCCCACCCTTTTTTTTTTTTTTTTTTTTTTGGAGACTGAGTCTTGCTCTGTAGCCAGGCTGGAGTACAATGTTGCGATCTCGGCTCACTGCAACCTCCAACTCCTGGTTCAAGCGATTCTCCTGCCTCAGCCTCCCAAGTAGCTGGGATTACAGTGCCACCCCATCCAGCTAATTTTTGTATTTTTAGTAGAGTTGGGATTTCACCATGTTGGCCAGGCTGATCTCGAACGTCTGACATGGTGATCTGCCTGCCTCAGCCTCCCAAAGTGCTGGGATTACAGGTGTTAGCCACCACGCCCAGCCTGGTTAGTCTTTATTTACATACCCTTAGCTTTCTCTCATTTGAGTAAACATAATTTTTCCAAGTCCCACTGCCTAGCCCACAAGATTGTCTTTGTTCTTTCCACGTATGTCTCCATGAAGAGAACACTACCTTCTCAAGAGAACAAGGAATACGTATTTGTGCTGTGAAGATTCCACAGTGAGGTTGTGGTAAAGTACACTTTGTGACAGAACAGATCTGTGGTAGGACCTTATATGACTAGCTTCAATTGAGTTAAACATTTACTGAATCCCCACCATGTAGGCACTGTGCCTCCTTACAGAGATATAAAGATATTAAAGAGAGAGTTTCTGTCCTCAAGGACATTATACATTTAGAAAGGGATACAAATGTAAAATAAACACAATACAGTTTAATATGTGCAACACTGGGAAGTGTTCACATGATAGAAGAGTACAGAGGTCAAGAGTGATATCTAGGCCGGGTGCGCTGGCTCACACCTGTAATCCTAGCACTTTGGGAGGCCAAGACAGGCAGACCACTTGAGGTCAGGAGTTCAAAACCAGCGGGGTCAACATGGTGAAACCCTGTCTCTACGAAAAATACAAAAACTAGCCAGGCATGGTGATGGGCGCCTGTAATCCCAGCTACTTGGGAGGCTGAGGCAGAAGAATCGCTTGAACCTGGGAGACAGAAATTGCAGTGAGCCGAGATCGTGCCACTGCACTCCAACTTGGGCGACAAGAGTGAAACTCGTCTCAAAAAATAAAAAATAAAGTAAAATGTAGATACATTTATCTATTAATGACAGGGGCAGCATGAGAGGATGAAATACAATAAAAAGTTAAGGTAGCTTGTTAAGAAACAAAGCTAGGGAGATGAGAGTCAGAAAATGGTTAAGTGCCAAACATGTGAAATCCCTATTGAGAACAACAGCAAATGGACTGAAGAACGATATTGAAAGCCCAAGTGGGTTGGACATCATAAATCTGTAGAGATGCCAGTATATATGCTTCTATAATATTCTTCAGCAGCACTCAGCTTCCAAAATATAAATTTGGATTTGGCAGCCAGGACCAAAATCTGAGGAAGGATGATGCTGGTGTGAAAATAACCAGAACATTTGACTATGAGGCCCAGGCTAGCTAGAGAAGGAAATAAATCCCACTGTGGGAGGATAAATGGGGAGAAAGTAAAACTGTAAAGGAATAGCAATGAACTAATTAAAAGTTATTTTAAATACAGCCCAGGACATACGGTGCTAAGGAACAGAGTCCCATCTCCCACAAACTTAATGCCTAAGAACAATCAAGCTGTTTTAGTAACTCAGATTTTTTGGTGTCTAAATAACAAACTCACCAAACAGTCACGCTGCAGGGTCTTACAGAGAGCGTTGTACATGTCAGCATCCAAAAAAAGACCATCAGGGATGTCTTGTAAGAAGTCTAGGTCTTTAAATGTGGGAAGAGGCTTCTCTCGCTCTTTCTGGGAAGCCCGCCGTTTGTAGGTTGAGCCTTTGAGGTCATATTTGATATGCATTTTTACTGATCTTGGTAAAAGATTGTTCATCACCACAATTCGAATGTTCTTGCCACCTGCCTGCACACAGTATAGTCCATAGAATTTAGGCAGCAAAGTCCGAGGGTTCTGGTTGAGGTTCTGAGAACACAAAAGTAAACAGAAGTAGGAGAACAAGTTAGCTGATTTTCAGTGAAACTTGAGGGCAAAAGTTACCACTCATCCTCCCTTTATCTCCTATATGAGATTCAGACACAATCTGTCTGCCCATAAACCTACAACATATATGCTTTAAATTTCCCTATACATCTATTTCAATGATAAGTTCACCATCAAGTTGTGCCACAGACTCTCCAATACAGAAATCAGTCAGGATACCAATGTAAGATGGATATATTTCTTCAGAGAGATTTAAGAGAAGACGACACCCTCTGCCCTGGGTATAGTATATTCTTAAGGGTAGTAAGGCAGGTAAGGATTACCTAACTTCTCCAGAACCTCCAATAGCAATCAGTCACAGTAAGGCTGCAGAGAGTATTATCAAGGGAAATAACCTACTTCATTCCCCAAACTAGAAGCTGAACTAAGAATAGAAGACGAAAACAGCCAGGTGCAATAGCTCATGCCTATAATCCCAGTACTTTGGGAGGCCAAAAGGAGGATCACTTGAGCTCAGGAATTTGAGACCAGCGTGGGCAACACATCAAGACCTCATCCTACTAAAAATGTATAAAAATTAGGCCGGCCACAGTGGCTCATGCCTGTAATCCCAGCACTTCGGGAGGCCGAGGCAGGCGGATCACGAGGTCAGGAGTTCGAGACCAGCCTGACCAACATGGTGAAACCCTGTCTCTACTAAAAAATAAAAAATGAGCTTGGTGTGGTGGCGCATGCCTGTAATCCCAGCTACTCAGGAGGCTGAGGCAGGAGAATTGCTTGAACCTAGGAGGTGGAGGTTGCAGTGAGCCAAGATTGCGCCACTGTACTCCAGCCTGGATGACAGAGCGAGACTCTGTCACGAAAAAATAAAATAAGTTTACAAAAATTAGCCAAGCGTGGTGGTGCGTGTCTTTAGTCCCAACTACGTGGGAGGCTGAGGTGGGAGGATCACTTGAGCCCAGGAGATTGGCAACACTTAAAATAGAACAGATAAACAAAACCTCTTTTACCATAGAGAGGCAAAAGAAATAGGGTGAAAAGCACAAAACTGAACTACACTTTTTTTTTTGGAGACAGAGTCACCCAGGCTGGAGTGCAGTGGCACAATCTTGGCTCACTGCAACCTCCGCCTCCCGGGTTCAGGCCATTCTCCTGCCTCAGCCTCCCGAGTAGCTGGGACTACAGGCCCCTGCCACCACGCCTGGCTAATTTTTTGTATTTTTAGTAGACACAAGGTTTCACCATGTTAGCCAGGATGGTCTTGATCTCCTGACCTCATGATCCGCCTGCCTCGGCCTCCCAAAGTGCTGGGATTACAGGCGTGAGCCACTGCACCCGGCCTGTACTACGTTCTTAAGATAGAAGTGCTGACAGTTTTACCCTGCTGAAGACAACCTCCCTAGTCTTGCCCAGAAGTGGGCAGCACAGGTGGACAGTGATTCTCTCTCCCTTACCATGTAGTATCCTGGAAGCAGCTTCTGCAGAAACTCCGCCTCTTTATGTTGGACTGTCTTAATAATGAACTCATCATCACTGGACACATAGAAAAGGGAACCACTAGCTCCAGAGCTGCAGAGTTCAATCAGCGGCTCACTGCAGAGGGAATACTGGGGCAAACAGAGAAGAACTAAGAGATTTAGACACATCAGGGCCTTGCCAACATAAAAATCACCTACAGACGCAATTCTTTTCTAAATAAAAACCAGAGCGAGACTGTGGAGAAAAGGGGCTTTCCTTTGGGAATATCCCTCTGATACTGGAGTCACAGGGTCCTGATATCCAGGTGCTTACCAAGTAATCATCAGGCCGGATACCAAATAGCTCCCGGAAGTAGCGGAAGGCAACAGGTGCATAGGTCTTGAAACGAAAGTCATTGTAGTGATGAGCAGGCGTCAGGTTGCTCCCTTCACTGTGGGGTTAAACAGAGGTAGCCATTACTTGCCAGTACCTATCATCCAGAAAATCTACCTTGTGAAGACACTCAAGAGTCACCTCATGGTCGGGGGAGTGGGGGAATACATTCCTCCTAAGAGAATCAGGGCCCTTAGATGAGTTACTTAGTGAGACAATGGCACAGCATGGACAGCAAGACATAAGAATAAGAAAGAATCATACTGCCTCCTATCCAATGCATGAGATTGTTTTTTACAGGTCAATCCATAGGACAGAGGCTAATGGAAGCATCTAGAGGATAGCATCTGCTCTCCGAACTCTCTAGTCCCACAACACCCTGATTATAACCAGGTTAAGAATTGGACACATGCCTAAACTGTCAGACCTGAACCCCTAAAACTGTCCTGGGCTGATTTGAAAAGGCCACATTTCCAGGACATGCTCCTGAACATTAAACTCTGTACCTGGGGAAGAAGATACTCTCCACCACGTAGAAATCTTGCATGAGGACATCACGCTCTGGTTTGGTACTCAGGCTCCCCACAGTGTGGGTAATGCCCAACTGGATGGCACCTTTCAAGGCTGATGAGGTTGTCTGAGAAACGAGAAATTAGAAGAAAATTCCTAGTATAAGTAGCACCATAACAATAAAAATTCAGAAGGGAGAAGCTAGAAGAAACACTTTAAAACAAATGTCCTTTAGTCTGAGCAATAGTTTAGATAAAACTGGGACAATCCAGTCTCCCCATCCCTATGCTGTACTCTGCAATTAAGCTTAGTAAAGATTGGAAGGACAGTGAGGATACAGAGTAGCAAAGCCAGACTCTCTGAGCCAGCCTCAGCTAGGCAAGGTGCTCCTGTTGGCCCACCTAAACAAGAGTTCCATATCTGTATTTGGAAGACACATAGTATTGACAGAACATTGTTAGTTCCCACTCCTAAGGTTTCTGCCCCCAGAGTGTATCTGGAGCGCTCTAAACATTTCCTTCATCTGATATAGAATGTAACTAAAATTAACCAACATTCCTGGGTTTTTTTGTGTTTTTTTTTTTTTTTTTTTTTTTGAGAATGAGTCTCGTTCTGTCACCCAAGCTGGAATGGAGTACAGCAGCGTCATCTCGGCTCACTGCAAACTTTGCCTCCCCAGTTCAAGCGATTCTCATGCCTCAGCCTCCCAAGTAGCTGAGATTACAGGCATGCACCATGATGCCTTACTTATTCTTTATATTTTTAGTAGAGATGGAGTTTCACTATGTTGGTCAGCCTGGTCTCAAACTCCTAACCTCAGGTGATCCACCTGCCTAGGCCTCCCAAAGCTCTGGGATTACGGGCATGAGCCACCATGCCCAGCCCTAAAATTAACTAATATTCTGATCTGACTGCCTGGTGGCAGAAACCTTAGTCCCCTAAGGAAGAGCCTGACTAGTGTCTCAAGGACAAAAAGGTGGGGTGGGTACGGTGGCTCACGCCTCTAATACGAGCACTTTGTGAGACAGAGGTGGGCAGATCACTTTAGGCCAAGAGTTCAAGAACAGCCTGGCCAATATGGTAAAACCCTGTCTCTACTAAAAACACAAAAATTAGCTGGGTGAGGTGGTATGCACCTGTAGTCCCGGCTACTCGGAAGGCTGAGACAGGAGAATTGCTTCAAGCTGGGAGGTGGAGGCTGCAGTGAGCCAAGATCACACCACTATATTCCAGCCTGGGTGACACAGCAAGACTGTCTCAAACAAAAGGACAACAGTGTGGTAAAAGAGCTCTTAACTGAAGAAGAAAGCACGAAAGACAAATTATTTCTGACAGTAGTATTCAGATTTAGAATTATCAAACTACGGTCAAAACACAAATACAAGAGCCCCACTCTTACAATCCAGGATTCCAAGCCTGTGGGAAAGTATCGCATCATCTAGATCTTTGCTGTCTGATAACAGTAGCCACCAGGTACACATGGCTATTTAAATTTAAGTTAATTTAAATTTAAAACTTATTTTCTCAGTCTTAGAAGTGTGGCTTTTAGCTACCATATTGGATAGCACAGATACAGCACATTTCAATCATCGCAGAAACTTTGATTAGACAGCTTTGCTCTATTTGCCTTATCCCCAACCTCCACCAGACATTACTTATATTTCTACTTGGTCCTCAATGGGCATTAAATTACAACTAGTTTTGTTTGTTTTTTTGTTTTTTCAGACGGAGTCTTGCTCTGTCGCCCAGTCTGGAGTACAGTGGTGTGATCTCGGCTCACTGCAAGTTCCGCCTCCCAGGTTGACGCCATTCTCCTGCCTCAGCCTCCCGAGTAGCTGGGACACCAGGCGCCTGCCATCACGCCCGGCTAATATTTTGTATTTTTAGTAGAGACAGGGTTTCATCATCTTAGCCAGGATGGTCTTGATCTCCTGACCTCATGATCCGCCTGCATCGGCCTCCCAAAGTGCTAGGATTACAGGTGTGAGCCACAACGCCCAGCCTACAAATAGTTTTCTTAATGTACAAATAGGTCAAAGGAAAATAAATTATTACTATTGTTTTTAAGTGTCTGCCTCCCCAGTTAGAATAGAAACTCATCTTTTTATTTCAATATTCAACATATAAAAAGAGCTGGCCAGGCGCGGTGGCTCACGCCTGTAATCCCAGCACTTTGGGAGGCCGAGATGGGCAGATCATGAGGTCAGGAGATAGAGACCATCCTGGCTAACACGGTGAAACCCCGTCTTTACTAAAATACAATAAATAATTAGCCAGGCGTGGTGGCAGGCGCCTGTACTCCCAGCTGCTGGGGAGGCTGAGGGAGGAGAATGGCGTGACCCGGGAGGCGGAGCTTGCAGTGAGCCGAGATCGCGCCACTGCACTCCAGCCTAGGCGACAGAGCAAGACTCCGTCTCAAAAAAGAAAAACAAAAAGAGCTAAATGGTCGAGTGCTGTGACTCACGCCTGTAATCCCAGCGCTTTGGGAGGCCGAGACAGGCAGATCACCTGAGGTCAGGAGTTCAAGACCAGCCCGACCAACATGGAGAAACCCTATCTGTACTAAAAATACAAAATTAGCCAGGCATGGTGGCGCATGCCTTAATCCCAGTTACTTGGGAGGCTGAGGCAGGAGAATCACTTGAACTCAGAAGGCGGAGGTTGTGGTGAGTGGAGATCGTGCCATTGCACTCCACCCTGGGCAGCAAGAGCAAAACTCCCTAGAAAAAAATAAAATAAAATAAAAAAGCTAAATAAGCCAGATGTGGTGGCTGAGGCCTATAGTCCCAGTTACTCTGGAGGCTAAGGTAGGAGGATGGCTTGAGCCCAGGAGTTCAAGGCTGCAGTGAGCCATCAACGCACCCACTGCATTCCAGTCTGGGCAACAGAGCAAGATCCCATTTCTCTTATTTATTTATTTATTTTTGAGACAGAGTCTCGCTCTGTTGCCCAAGCTAGAGTACAATGGCGCAACCTTGGCTCACTGCAACCTCCGCCTCCCGGGTTCAAGCTATTCTCAGGTCTCAGCCTCCCGAGTAGCTGGGATTACAGATGCCCGCCACCGTGCCCAGCTAACTTTTGTATTTTTAGTAGAGACAGGGCTTTGCCATGTTGGTCAGGTTGGTCTTGGACTCCTTACCTCAGGTGATCCACCTGCCTCGGCCTCCCAAATGCAAGATCCCATTTCTTTCTTTCTTTCTTTTTTTTTTGAGACGGAGTCTTGCTCTGTCGCCTGGGCTGGAGTGCAGTGGCCGAATCTCAGCTCACTGCAAGCTCCGCCTCCCCAGGTTTACACCATTCTCCTGCCTCAGCCTCCCGTGTAGCTGGGACTATAGGCGCTCGCCACCTCACCCAGCTAGTTTTTTGTATTTTTTAGTAGAGACGGGGTTTCACCGTGTTAGCCAGGATGGTCTTGATCTCCTGACCTCCTGATCCGCCCGTCTCGGCCTCCCAAAGCGCTGGGATTACAGGCTTGAGCCACCACGCCCGGCCAACATCCCATTTCTTAAAAAAAAAAATTTTTAAATGAAGAACTTCAGTAAAAGTAATTGGCATGAGCCTCAGAGCCCATTCTGGGGACTGTCAGGTCCTTAACCGAGAATGAGTCAGTCCACCTCTGCTACTTGGGACAATGAAATAGAGAATGAACACAAAATTTACATAGGCCAGAAATATATCTCCAAGAAATCTTCACACCCCATATCAGACAAACTACAGATGCTAAATGGGAGACTGAATACTGTCCCTCAGGAAGCCTAAACCATCTGCAAATTAGTCCAGAACTCAAGAATTTGGATCCCTCAAGGATCCAGGATGCTTCTGTTTTCCCTTCACCAGCTCACTTTCCACTTTTTCACTATTACTGCTCCTTTCCAGTCCATTTGATATTCAGAGCTCAAAAAAGCAGATGTTCTAGGTACTATTCGCCAGCTAAATGACTTTGTGGGGAAAAAAAGGAGGCGAGACACGGTCAATCACCCCTGTGACTCCAGCACTTTGGAAGGTTTAGGCAGGAGGAATGCTTGAGGGCAGGAGTTTGACACTAGCCTGTGTGACACAGTGAGATCATCTCATAAAACTAATTTTTTATTATCCACATGCGGTGGTGTGCACCTGTAGTCCCAGCTACTCAGGAGGTTGAGGCAGGAAGATCACTTGAGCCAAGGAGTCGGAGGTTACAGAAGCCTCCTGCTACCTGCCTATGATCATGCCACTGCAATCCAGCCTGGGTGACAGATTGACATCCTGGCTCTAAAAAAAAAGAGGAAAAAAAAATCAGACCTATTACCTATATTTGTATAAACAGGCTGGGCTGGGACCTGGCCCTCTATTGATATATATCCAGCAATGGAGAAAAAGACAGAAAGACTGCGAGAGACATGGCTCCCTATGGTAAGATAAGAATGGTTTTCATGGCCTTCTTACATATTTACACCTAACAGGGAAACCCAGTTTCTTCAGCTCAGTAAAATAGCAACCAAAGCCAGATTTGTTCACTAAAAAAAAATTTTTTTTTTTTTGAGATGGAGTCTCGTTCTGTCACCAAGACTGGAGTGCAGTGGCACAATCTGACCTCACTGCAACCTCCACCTCCCAGGTTCAAGCGATTCTCCTGCTTCAACATCCCGAGTAGCTGGGACCACAAGCGTATGCCACCTGGCTAATTTTTGTATTTTTAGTAGAGACAGAGTTTCATCATGTTGGCCAGGCTGGTCTTGAACTCCTGGCCTAAAATGATCTGCCTGCCTCGGGTTCCCAAAGTGCTGGGATTACAGGCCTGGGGCACTGTGCCCAGCCAAAAATATTCTCATTTAAACATCCATATACACAAAGGAGACAATTTACCCTTTGAGAAAGAAATTCTAAAGTCTAAGCTATATTATGCACAAAAGCTTAGGATACCAAGAAACAGGACAGTCAGTATGTAGAGAGTAATTTCAAGGAGACTGAGTTCCCAGAGTAAGCTGCTGAGCTCCTGGAGCAAGATGAGAAGGTTCCATCCAGACACACCTTTTTGTATGTTGTCTCTCCTGAGGAATCAACACTTCGATGGCCTATTTTCTTGATGGGCATGCCAGAGGCATAAGGCACCTAGAAGAAGAGTCAAGATTATAATACAAATTCCCATGTAAGATACCAAATAGCTACCACAATGATGCATCAAAATAAACTGAAACAATATACTCTTTCTAGATAAAAAATATTTTACAAAACCTTCAGAAGATCTATCCCACACAAATATACAGCTATAATGTTGGTTCCCAATGAATTAAGTGGCTAAAATATCACAGAAGAAAACTCCAAAGGACACATATTTTCCCTTTGGTCCTCAGAAGACACAGAAAATAAAAGTGAATATTTTTATTCTTTATTTTTTTGAGACTCTGCACAGGTATGAGCCACTGCACCCAACCAAAGGTGAGTATTTTTAAATACTAGCAGAAACATAGCTGGGTGATGGCCGGGTGCAGTGGCTCACGCCTGTAATCCTAGCACTTTGGGAGGCTGAGGCGGGTGGATCACGAGGTCAGGAGTTCAACATCAGCCTGGCCAAGATGGTGAAACCCCTGTCTCTACTAAAAACACAAAAATTATCCAGGCACGGTAGTGGGAACCTGTAATCCCAGCTACTCGGGAGGCTGAGACAGAGAATTGCTTGAAACTGGGAGGGGGAGGTTGCAGTGAGATTGCACCACTGCATTCCAGCCTGGGTGACAAAGCGAGACTCAGAAAAAAAAAAGAAAGAAAGAAACATAGCTGGGTGCTGTGGTGTGCACCTGTAATCTCAGCTACTCAGAAGGCCAAGTGGGGAGGATCATTTTAGCCTAGCAGTTTGAGACCAGACTGGGTAACATGGTGAATCTCCATCTCCAACTAAAATACAAAAAATTTGCCTGATGTGGTGGCATGTGTCTGTAATCCCAGCTACTCAGGAGGCTGAGGCGGGAGAATCACTTGAATCCAGGAGGCAGAGGTTGCAGTGAGCCAAGATCATACCACTGCACTCCAGCCTGGGCAACAGGGTTCAACTCTGTCTCAACAAAAAAAAGAAAAGAAAAGAGGCCAGGTGCAGTGGCTCACACCTGTGATCCCAGCACATTGGGAGGCCGAGGCAGGAGGGATCACCTGAGGTCAGGAGTTCAAAACCAGCCTGGTCAACAGGGTGAAACCCTGTCTCTACTAAAAATACAAAAATTAGGCGAGCATGGTGGCGTGCACCTGCAATCCCAGCTGCTTAGGAGGCTGAGGCAGGAGAATTACTTGAACCTGGGAGGCGAAGGACACAGTCAGCCAAGATCAAGCCCAGTCACTGTACTCCACACTGGGCAACAGAGCAAGACTCCATCTCAAAAAAAAAAAAAAAGGCAAGAAAGAAGAGAGGGAGTAAACCAGTACAGCAGTCTAGAAAGCTAGAACGTTATCCCTAAGAGCCAAGATGCCAGAGCAACAGACATGAAATTACTCTTCATGATATCAATACGCATTAAGTTAATAAGCCAGAAGGCTGAGAGACCAGTGGAAACAGGATGTCACAGGTTTTTTTTGAGACAGGGTCTTGTCTCTGTCACCCAGGCTAGAGGGCAGTGGTGTGATAATGGCTCACTGCAGCCTCAACCTCCTGGGCTCAAGCAATCCCAAGTAGCTGGGACTATGGTGTGCACCTGGCTAACGTTTTATTTTTTGTAGAACCAGGGTCTCACTATGTTGCAAAGGCCTGTCTCGATCTCCTGGCCTCAAGCAATCCTCCCACGTCAGCCTCCCAAAGTGTTAGGATTACAAGCATGAGCTACCGTGACTGGCTGGATGTCCCAATCTTAAGACCTGATATTCAAGTTCTATTCTTTCAGCCAAGGCCCTTAGTACCAGAAAACTCTCAGTATATCACCTGACAGATGCTGGAAGATGTTCTGAGAGAAAGCTTCAAGTCCCAGGTCAAAAGGGCCTGCATTCTGAGGCCCATTTCACAAAACCCAGGGGAGAGGCAAGAAGTGAGAAGAGGGTTAGGAAATACTCCATGGGAAGAAAGCTGAGCAAACTGAGGATATTCTGGACAAAAAACAGAAACTCGGGAAACTAATAGTTTCTGCATAGCTCAAAGAAGTTCTTCATATTCACCGAAGGTATGCAATAAGGAGGCCATAACAGCAAAACTAAGAACGTGAGTTTTAGCGTCAGACTGCCTGGGTTTGAATCCCAGCTTTACTAATCCCACCTAATAACTATGTAATCCTCACTTTCTTCATCTGTAAAACAGATAACAGTATTTGCCTCACTGTAGTTGTTTGCAGGATTAAATAAGAATATCTTAAAGGGCACTTAGGTACCTTTAGGTACCGTATTTACTTTTTGGTACACGTTGCATTTGATACATTTAAAATGCTCAATAAATGTGAGATATTGTTAATATTTAAAATAAACTACAATAAAAGTTGAGTTGCATAATTTCTAGCCTACCAATGAGATGTAAGAATCCTGTTTAGCTTCCAAGACCTAAGTAGATAAAAAATAAAAATGTCATAAACAGGTTCCTTCTATCCCAGAATTAAAGTTTTAGTAACCATTGTATCAATATGAAACTCACCTCAGGTGCCACAGGTCTCTTGATTCCAGATGCTGCTAGGAGGAAAAAAAAAAAACACACACACACACAATCATAAGAGTGTATCACACACTCACATCTCTATCAAGCACACTGAAGGCATCAGAGTTTGAGTCAAACTAAACGTGTATAAACTCCTGCCTCTTGCTCAGTGATACCAGATCCTTTTGGACAGCAATTTTATATGTCCCTCTCTCCTTCTCCATACTCACATAGGCCTTGTGCATATTCCATTTTTATTCTAGCCCCCTTTCTTACTCAAATATTCATATTTCCTCTGGGAAATATCACTTTTTTTTTTTTTTTTTTTTGAGATGGAGTCTCACTCTATCGCCCAAGCTGGAGTGTAGTGGCATGACCTCAGCTCACTGCAAGTGATTCTCCTGCCTCGGCCTCCCGAGTAGCTGGGATTACAGGTGCCTCCCACCACATCCAGCTAATTTTTGCGTTTTTAGTGGAGGTGGGGTTTCACCATGTTGGCCGGGCTGGTCTCAAACTTCTGACCTCAAGTGATCCATCCACCTCAGCCTCCCAAAGTGCTAGGATTACAAGCATGAGCCACCACACCTGTCCCTTTTTTTTTATTTTTATTTTTTAGATGGAGTCTTGCTCTGCCGCCCATTTTTTTTGTTTGTTTCAGACAGAGTCTCGCCCTGTCGCCCAGGTTGGAGTGCAATGGCACGATCTCGGCTCACTGTGACCTCCACCTCCTGGGTTCAAGCGATTCTCCTGCCTCAACCTCCTGAGTAGCTGGGATTACAGGCGTGTGCCATCACGTCTGGCTAATTGTTTCTATTTTTAGTAGAGACGGGGTTTCATCGTGTTAGCCAGGATGGTCTCGATCTGCTGACCTTGTGATCCACCTGCCTCAGCCTCCCAAAGTGCTGGGATTACAGGCATTAGCCACCACACCCGGCCTTTTTTTTTCTTTTTGAGACGGAGTTTTGCTCGTCACCCAGGCTGGAGTGCAATGGTGCAATCTTGGCTCAACTGCAACCTCCTTCTCCCGGGTTCAAGCGATTCTCCTGCTTCAACCTCACGGGTAGCTAGGATTACAGGTGCCCACCACGTGCCTGGCTGATTTTTATATTTTTAGCAGAGATGGGGTTTCACCACGTTGGCCAGGCTGGTCTCGAACTCTTCACCTCAGGTGGTCCACCCGCCTCGGCCTCCCAAAGTGTTGGGATTACAGGTGTGAGTCACTGCGCATGGTCAATTTTTGTATTTTTTAGAAAAGATAGGGTTTCACCAACTTGGCCAGGCTGGTCTTGAACTCCTGACCTCGTGATCCACCTCCCTTGGCCTCCCAAAGTGCTGGGATTACAGGCGTGAGCCACCGTGCCCACAAGAGCAAAGTTAGGCTCACAGCAAGGTTTAATTTCCAATTTACGTAGACCTTCATGAAATTCTAATCATCTCAAAGAACACAGTTCCTGCCAAAACCCTCAGCTGTCCCATCCCCCAACATACCCACATGCTTGTGCACACTAGCAACTACGGAATCCGATTCTCAATGAGGTACTCTGCATGCTTTCAGTTGAGAATAAAAATGCTGATTCTAGACTCTTTGGTCAGCGCCTGGCCTATCCTCTCCTCTTTTAACCCAGAGGAAAGAGTTTAGAAGAGACCAGGGAGAACCAATAGCCAGCATCTGCTTCTAGTCTTGTAGTTACCACCCAGAAAGTAAGCTCCTCTGTATGCAAAAAGTCACTGAATAAAGTTAAACAAGGGAAAAAAAGCAGATAAGTAATTTCAATGTAGAGTGGCTTTGAAGCTTTCTTACTCCCTAAAAAGTTCTTTTTTTTTTTTTTTTTTTTTTTTGAGACGGAGTCTTGCTCTGTAGCCCGGGCTGGACTGCAGTGGCCGGATCTCAGCTCACTGCAAGCTCCGCCTCCCGGGTTTACGCCATTCTCCTGCCTCAGCCTCCGGAGTAGCTGGGACTACAGGCGCCCGCCACCTCGCCCGGCTAGTTTTTTGTATTTTTAGTAGAGACGGGGTTTCACCGTGTTAGCCAGGATGGTCTCGATCTCCTGACCTCGTGATCCGCCCGTCTCGGCCTCCCAAAGTGCTGGGATTACAGGCTTGAGCCACCGCGCCCGGCCTAAAAAGTTCTACTTTGCTACCTTTCCTAGTTTTATCACACAAACATGTAGCTCTAGGGCTGCTACACTCTTGCAAAGTACCTAGAATAAAGATAAGATGTTGCTCCATGGAATTTTGGTGCCAACTGCTTAGCTATCTGCGACTGCAAAACTGGGACTAATTCCAAGAGTACGCAGAATGATGATGCTATTAGAGTCTAAGTAATAAAACTCAGACCAAGTGACAAAGAGAGGAGTAGAATCAGGACACAAGACCTACTACTCTCTTCCTTGCCTAAAGTTTTGCCCCTGTGGCACACATCAGAGATCCAACCTACCAAGGAACAGAAGAGAAAAATATCATACCTATTTTAAATCCAAAAAAAGGAAAAAATATATATATATACACACACACACATATATATATAAATATATTAATTTTTTTTTTTCCTTTGAGACACGGTCTCACAATGTCACCCTGGCTGGAGTAGAGTGGTGCAATCTCTCTGCTCACTGCAGCCCCTACATTCCAGGCTCAAGTGATGCTCCCACCTCAGCCACCTGAGTAGTGGGGACTACAGGCGTATACCACCATGCCCAGCTGATTTTGCTTTTTTTGCCATTATTCTTTTTTGGAGATATGAGGTCTCACTATGTTGCCCAGGCTGGTCTCAAACTCCTGGATTCAAGTGATCCTCCCACCTCAGCCTCCTGAGTCGCTGGGACTATCAGCCTGCACCACTGCACCTGGCTGTCAGCCAGACGATTTTTAAAGAGAATGAGATTCATCCCTATGGATAAAACCAGAATACTATTCAACAGAAAATGTTTTCTAGTGTCCTTGTGAAAAATACTGTAGGTATACATTATCATTTTGTAATCCATACCCATGATTTATATATATCATTATCATTTTGGGTAGGGAGACAGCATTGTAAGTTTATTCTTCCCTAGAAGAAAATATTTTATCTGAGAATCTTGAGACCTGCATCCCCCCATCTAAGGCAAAACTCTCGCAGGGCATTATTTGAATGTCTTTATTATCATCAGTCCACACTTGGAAGTGTGGCATGTACGATAAGAGAGGAGAACCTATTATCCAAGGGTGGGTATATAGGTGATAGCTTGGCTATAAATGCTGATAGCTTGGCTATAAATGCTACAGAGAAGGTCCTAGGCCAGCTCCTCCACACTGGCTCAATTTTAATATATCTCAGCCTCGGTTCAATGCCAAATTACTCCTGCTTTTTTCTCCATCACTCAGGCATCTCCACATTCTCTTATTTCTCTTTAATGCTGACTATTAACACTAAACTGCAATGCTGATATATTTTTAGAAACGTTATTTCTCTCCTATGACCGAACAACTTATGTTTGTATAAACACTTTGGAAACTTACAAATATATCTCATTTGGGCCGGGCGCGGTGGCTCAAGCCTGTAATCCCAGCACTTTGGGAGGCCGAGACGGGCGGATCACGAGGTCAGGAGATCGAGACCATCCTGGCTAACCCGGTGAAACCCCGTCTCTACTAAAAAAATACAAAAAACTAGCCGGGCGAGGTGGCGGGCGCCTGTAGTCCCAGCTACTCGGGAGGCTGAGGCAGGAGAATGGCGTGAACCCGGGAGGCGGAGCTTGCAGTGAGCAGAGATCCGGCCACTGCACTCCAGCCTGGGCGACAGAGCGAGACTCCGTCTCAAAAAAAAAAAAAAAAAAAAAAAAACAAATATATCTCATTTGTCCCTCAAAAAATACTACAGGGTTTGGAAACTATTTTAATTAAGGATTTCAGAGAGAAATAACCAAATATAATGTGCGAAACCTGTTTGAGTGCTGATTAGAAAATAATAAACCGTAAAAAGACATTTCTGAGAAAAGAGCTTTGAGAAGAAAAGTTAAATATTAATTTTATAGATGTGACACTACTATTGTAGTCATATTATACTCTCCCATCCTCACCTCTAAAAGATTCCTTAAGTGTTTTAATACGTTCTGAAGTATTTAGGAATGAAATCCCATGAGGACTGGGCTTGCTTTAAAATATTCCAGGGAGGTAGAGGTAGAAAAATGAAGTATAGATGCAAGAAGATTGGCAAAATGCTGCTATCAAAGTTAGGTGATAGGCCGGGCACAGTGGCTCACGCCTGTAATCCCAGCACTTTGGAAGGCCAAGGCAGGTGATCACCTGAGGTAAGGAGCTTGAGACCAGAATCGCCAACATGGTGAAACCCCATCTCTACTAAAAACACAAAAAAATTGGCTGGGCAAGGTGGCGGGCGCCTATAATCCCAAATACTTGGAGGCTGAGGCAGGAGAATCACTTGAACCCAGGGAACGGAGGTTGTAGTAAGCCGAGATCACACCACACCATCACACTCCTGCCTGGGGGAAAGAGCAAAACCCTGTCTTAAAAAAAAAAAAAAAAAAAAAGCTAGGTGATAAGTACATGGAGGTTCATTATACTATTCTCTCTACTTCACGTGCATCTGATGATTGCATAATGTAAGTAAAGGAAAAAAATACCACAGAAGAAAATAAAACAAGTCTGGATAATCAAACTTCTTAATCTGAGCTGACTTTTTTTTTTTTTTTGAGATGGAGTCTCGCTCTGTCGCCCAGGCTGAAGTGCAGTGGCCAGATCTCAGCTCACTGCAAGCTCCGCCTCCCGGGTTTACGCCATTCTCCTGCCTCAGCCTCCCAAGTAGCTGGGACTACAGGCGCCCGCCACCTCGCCCGGCTAGTTTTTTGTATTTTTTAGTAGAGACGGGGTTTCACCATGTTAGCCAGAATGGTCTTGATCTCCTGCCCTCGCGATCCGCCCGTCTCGGCCTCCCAAAGTGCTGGGATTACAGGCTTGAGCCACCGCGCCCGGCCAGAGCTGACTTTTTAAAAATAGAGACAGGCAAGCCAGGCATGGTGGCTCATGCCTGTAATCCCAGCATTTGGGAAGGCCAAGGCAGGCAGATCACAGGGTCAGGAGATCGAGACCATTCTGGCTAGCAAGGTGAAACCCCATCTCTACTAAAAATACAAAAAAGTAGCCGGGCGTGATGACACCCACCTGTAATTCTAGTTACTCAGGAGGCTGAGGTAGGAGAATTGCTTGAACCTGGGAGGCAGAGATCGCGCGACTGCACTCCAGCCTGGGCAACAGAGTGACATTCTGTCTCAAAAAAACAAAATAAATAAAAACAGAGACAGGCATTGAGCACAGTGGCTCACATCTATAATCCCAGTACTTTGGGAGGCCAAGATGGGCGGATTAATTGAGCCCAGGGTTTCGAGACCAGCCTGGGCAACATAGGGAGACCCCATCTCAGGGAAAAATAAAAAAAAAAAAGGAAAGAATATGTAAAGACAGGGTTCAGGCCGGGCGCAGTGGCTCAAGCCTGTAATCCCAGCACTTTGAGAGACCGAGACAGGTGGATCACGAGGTCAGGAGATCGAGACCATCCTGGCTAACACGGTGAAACCCCAGCTCTACTAAAAAATACAAAAAAACTAGCCAGGCGAGGTGGCGGGCGCCTGTAGTCCCAGCTACTCGGGAAGCTGAGGCAGGAAAATGGCGTGAAACTGGGAGGTGGAGCTTGCAGTGAGCTGAGATCCGGCCACTGCACTCCAGCCTAGGCGACAGAGCAAGACTCCGTCTCAAAAAAAAAAAAAAAAGACAGGGTTCAGCTATGTTGCCCAAGCTGGTCTTGAATGCCTGGGCTCAAGCGATCCTCCCACCTCGGCCTCCCAAAATACTGGGATTAGAAGCATGAGCCACGACACAAGGCCTACTTTCCAATTTTGTTTCTTTTTTTTTTTAAGATGGAGTTTCGCTCTTGTCGCCCAGACTGGAGTGCAATGGTGCAATCTCGGCTCACCACAACCTCCACCTCCCAGATTCAAGAGATTCTCCTGCCTCAGCCTCCCAAGTAGCTGGGATTACAGTCATGTACCACAATGCCCGGCTAATTTTTTTGGTATTTTTTGTAGAGATGGCGTTTCACCATGTCGGTCAGGCTGGTCTCAAACTCCTGAATGCAAGTGATCCGCCCGCCTCGGCCTCCCAAAGTGCTGGGATTACAGGCGTGAGCCACTGCACTCAGCCCTTCTTCTTTTTTTTTTTTGAGATGAGAGTCTTGCTCTATCATCCAGGCTGGAGTGCACTGGTGTGATCTCAGCTCACTGAAACCTCTGCCTCCTGGGCTCAAGTGATTCTCCTGTCTTGGCCTCCCAAGTAGCTGGGATTACGGGTGTGTGCCACCACACCCGGCTAATTTTTGTATTTTTAGTAGAGACAGGGTTTTGCCATGTTGGCCAGCCTGGTCTTGAACTCCTGACCTCAAGTGATCTGCCCACCTCAGCCTCCCAAAGTGCTAGGATTACAGGCGTGAGCCATTGTGCCTAGCCTACTTTCCAATTTTCAAGCTAAAACCAATTATTACAAGTCAATAACCACTTATATTAGAACAAAATCATTCAGAAAGAGATTGTTAGTCTAACTTTTAGCCTAATCCCTTTTATTATAAGAACACAGAGGAAGAGGTTAAGGAATGGGCTCAAAATCAAAGCATAGGCAGTGATAAGAGCCAAAACTAGAACCCACATTCATGATCCCTAATTCAAAACTTTCTTCTGAATCATCTTTGGCTTTTTTTTTTTTTTTGAGTTAGAGTCTCACTCTGGTGCCAGGCTGGAGTGCAGCAGCACGATCTCGGCTCACTGCGACCTCCACCTCCCAGGTTCAAGCGATTCTCCTGCCTCAGCCTTACAAGTAGCTGGGACTACAGGTGCGCACCATCACGCCCAGCTAATTTTTGTATTTTCAGTCGAGTCGGGATTTCACCATGTTGGCCAGGATGATCTAGATCTCTTGACCTTGTGATCCACCCACCTTGACCTCCCAAAGTGCTGGGATTACAGGTGTGAGCTACTGAGCCCGGCCTCATCTTTGGTTTTTAATTTCCTGGCCGCCTAGAAAGCAGCTGCAACAATAAAGCACCAATGGAACTAGAATGCTCTAACAAACTAACTAAATCTCAGATTTGCTAATGGACAACATGAACACATATATTCTTCCCTCAAGGTACCCCCTCCTTTTCCGTGAGACAAGGAAATGTTTCATTTTCACTGATAGGATTAAGAGCATAGTTGTCCTCCTTCAGGTCCTCTCAAGGAAATTAACAACACTGTTCCTCTAGCAACACTCATCAACATCACTTGCAAAAAGAATATGAAAGTACCTTTCTTTCAGTGAGATTACCTTTGTTCTGAATTAGGCAATGCCAGTATTCTAGAGGAGCAGAAACTTTCAAGTCTGATACTTGAAAGTGCAGTTTCACAGTTTTATAGATGTTAAGGTTCTCACTAGCATAGAAAATACCTTTTTGTCTTTGTAACAAGACATTAACAATTTTAACACTGCCAGGCGCAGTGGCTCACACCTGTAATCCCACCACTTGTGGAGGCCAAAGTGGGCAGTGGATCACCTGAGGCCAAGAATTCAAGACCAGCCTGGCCAACATGCTGAAACCTCATCTCTATAAAGAAATACAAAAATTAGCCAGACGTGGTGGCATGTGTCTGTAATCCCAGCTACTGGCAAGTCTGGGGCAGCAGAATCACTTGAACCCAGGAGGTGGAGGTTGCAGTGAGCTAAGATCATGACACTGCACTCCAGCCTGGGCAATAGAGCAAGACTCCATCTCAAAAAAAAAAAAAAAAAAAGAAGAAAAAGAGAAAGAAAAAAAGATAATTAGCTGGACATGGTGGTACACATCTGTAACCCCAGCTACTTGCGAGGTTGAGGTGGGAAGATGGCTTGGGCCTGGGAGGTCAAGGCTGCAGTGAGCTATGATTGTGCCACTGCACTCCAGCTTGGGTGACAGAACAAGACCCTGTCTCAAAATACATAAATAAATTAATACATTAATAAAATCAAAATGCTTCTGAAAGAATGAACAATAATTCCACCTACTGTACACAAAGGAGCTCAGAATTTTGTTGATTTAGGAAGGCTAAAGTCAGAAGGAGAAATTCCCTTCTGTACTACCCTCTCCTTCAACCCAAGGACTCTTGGTTCAGAGAGTAACAACAAATATTTAACCCGGTTTTAAGTAAAGTTAGTTCACACACAGACTTTCAAATTAGTGAAGGGAGCAGCAGCACAGTGGGTAGGAATGCAGGCTCTGAAATCAGAACACCTGAAAATCTATATCCCAGGGAAAACCAAAAAAAAAAAAAAAAAAAAGAAGAAGAAACAAAAAGAAATCAGAACACCTAGGTTTGCTAGGTTTGAATACTAGATTTAACATTTACAGCTGCGCACAATGGCTCAAGCCTGTAATCCCAGCACTTTGGGAGGCCTAGTGGGTGAGTCACTTGAGGCCAAGAGCTCAAGACCAGCCTGGCCAACATGGAGAAATCCCGTCTCTACCAAAAATACAAAACAGCTGGGCGTGGTGGCACTCACCTGTAGTCACAGCTACTCTGGAAGCTAAGGCACAAGAATTGCTTGAACCCAGGAGGCGGAAGTCGCAGTAAGCTGAGATCACAGCACTGCACTCTAGCCCGGGTGACGGAGCAAAACGTTGTCTCAAAAAAAAAAAAAAACATTTACTAAGTAGGTAACCTTGGGTAGGTTGGTTAAAATTTCTCTAGAGCAGACTGGCTACCTTATCTATAAAATGTGGAAGAAACAACATGTACCTCCTAAGGTTGTTATGAGAATTAAACAAGTTACATATAGGCTTAATCTATAATAAATGCTCTACTTAATCTACAATAAATGCCTATAAATTCTAGCAATTATTATCACTGTGAATTATGAAATACCATCTACAGGACAGGAAGGGTCACGGGAAATGAGAGGTACAACAGAAACAGAAAAGGAAAAGAGTTGAGACAGGTTTACCGAAACAAAAGGAAATGAACATGAAGTTACAGGAAAATTTCAAGGGAGAGAAAAGGTAGTCACTGATTCATAATATACTGAAGAATTCTGAGAAAAGATACTTCCAGGATAGGATAACATCTTTTTTGGAGAGGGCAGTGAGATATGGGAGCTAGAGTCAAATAATGCTTGTAAGGCATCCACAGCCTTCTTAGAAGACCATGAACTACCACTCCAAGAAGTCTGCAAATGTTATGGGGAAGAGGAGTTGGCTGCTAGTTACTGTAAGGAGCTCATGCTTCTTTAGCACAGATACACATCAAATCTACCTCTCTTATGGCTGACCCCACAGCACAGAAAGTTGAAACCTAATGAGGAAAAACAGAAAGTTATCACTTACTCCTGGGGTTCCATTTGCTTACAGCATAAGCATACATGTTTTTAAAACTCTAAAGTTTAAAATTATGAACTGGACCTCGTCAGATTCCTAGCAACATACTGTGAAATGTGGAATGATTTTTTTGTAATTCTAGGAAAATGTTCAAAAAATGGCAGAAGGAGAAGCCTCTGACACAAAAATTCTAGAAGTAGTCACAAAACTTGTACTTCAAGTCATTTCACTCTGGAGTGAATTCAGACAGCAAAACATTTCAGGTATAAGGTTCCTCTGCAGCCAGACTCTTACCTTTTAAAAAAGAATGCCGGGCGCAGTGGCTCACACCTGTAATCCCAGCACTTTGGGAGGCGAGGAGATCACCTTAGGTCAAAAGTTCACAAGACCAGCCTCCTGGCCAACATGGTGAAAACCCGTCTCTACTAAAAATACAAAAATTAGCCAGGCATGGTGGCAAGCACCTGTAATCCCAGCTTCTCAGGAGGCTGAGGCAGGAGAATCACTTGAACCTGGGAGGCAGAGGTTACAGTGAGCTGAGATCGCGCCACTGCACTCCAACCTGGGCAACAAGAGCAAAACTCCGTCTCAGAAAAAAAAAAAAAGAAAAAGAATGCACACGCTGGGCATGGTGGTTCATGTCTGTAATCCCAGCACTTTGGGAGGCTAAATCAGGCGGATCACTTGAGGCCAGGAGTTTGAGACCAGCCTGGGCCACATGGCAAAAACTGGTCTCCACTAAAAACACAAAAATTTAGCCAGATGTGGTGGCGCTACTCAGAAGGCTGAGGTGGGACGATGGCTTGAGCCCAGGAGGCAGAGATTGCAGTGAGCTGAGATCACACCATTCCGCTCCAGCCTGGGCGAGAGTCACAAGGTAGATTTTGTTTGAGGGTCTTCCGCTCCTTGAGGGCAATTTGGTACTAACTTGCAAAAAGTCGGCAGAGTGTGGTGGCTCACGCCTGTAATCCCAGCATTTTGGGAGGCTGAGGCAGGTGGATCACTTGAGGTCAGGAGTTCAAGACCAGCCTGATCAACATGGCAAAACCCCATCTCTACTAAAAATATAAAAATTAGCTGGGCCTGGTGACAAGCGCCTGCAATCCCAGCTACCAGGGATGCTGAGGCAAGAGAATCGTTTGATCCTGAGTGGCAGAGACTGCAGTGAGCCGAGATGGGATCACTGTACTCCAGTCTGGGTGACATAGGGAAACTCTGTCTCAAAAAAAAAAAAAAAAAAAAGCAAAAAGCCTTAAAAATCATTATGGACAATCTGACCAAGAAGTATTAAGTTATCCTAAGTAATTAGTAAAGCCAACAAAGATGTATATACAAGGATATACATTACAAGGATATACAAGGATTAGAGCAGTATATATATAACTAGAACTACACAGATCCCATTATTTCAAAGAATCTAAATGAACAATAGGGAACATAATATACATCATGGTGCCGTCATAAAATGGAACACTATATAACCATTATTTTTACGTATATTTATGGATGTCAATATATTGAGTGGAAAAAAATTATATAGCATAATACAAGTTTTTATAAAACATTTATCTACAAATTCACATGTATTTATACACATAGAAAAGGTGCACAAGATTACATACCAAAATGTTAAAAGATGACCATTTCCTGATAGTGGAAGTAGGCTTATTTTATAACTTTAAATTTATATTTTTCCTTACCTATATAAACTACACAAATATTTTAATGTGTATATTACATAATTTAACAATTAAAGAAAAGGAATGGCTTTACTATCATTTTCTTTGCTTAATAACCCATTTTTCCCAGTAAACCACTACTCAACAGTCCGACACATACAAACCACCACACTCCCCACACACACATTAACTCAAGCTCATTACAATCATGTTATGCTACTGTAAAGATAAGGAACAAAAAAAATATGAAAAGAAAATGCCAGAAATGTTGCTGACGATTCTAAGCTAAAAATAAGTCTTATGTTCTCATACCCTCTTTCTCAACTACATATTACTTTCAGATGCCTATATAACCTGAAACATACCTGTATCAGCACATATAAGAGATTCTCTCTTAAAAAGGGAACCATATCCCTCAAAAATCAACAGTCTCCTATAAAACAGGGATTCCCAATTTCAGCATATCTCCTGGATGCCAAGACTTCAAAAATATTAAAGAACTAGCTTCTAAATTATGAAAATAAGCTAGGAAATCATTAATGTTACTAAAAGAAATCCAGAACAGCAGAACCAGTCAAGTCAAAAGCCAAAGTGAAAACGACCCAGTCAATTCCTGCTAAATACAATG
Organism: Chlorocebus sabaeus; assembly: GCF_047675955.1. Taxonomy (NCBI): domain Eukaryota; kingdom Metazoa; phylum Chordata; class Mammalia; order Primates; family Cercopithecidae; genus Chlorocebus; species Chlorocebus sabaeus. Next base: position 12,234,597 of record NC_132923.1, read on the forward strand.
TCCAGGCTACTCTGGACACACTGCCTATAAGGTAGCCCTGCTCCACAAAGAGCACTACCACAAAAAAATACAAATTTTATTTTTTTAAAAAAGGCAGGCCGGGCACGGTGGCTCACACCTGTAATCCCAGCACTTTGGGATGCTGAAGCGGGTGGATCATGAGGTCAAGAGATCGAGACCATCCTGGCTAACTCGGTGAAACCCCGTCTCTACCAAAAACAAAAAAATAGCCGGGCATGGTGGCGGGCGTCTGTAGTCCCAGCTACTCCGGAGGTTAAGGCAGGAGAATGGCATGAACCTGGGAGGCGGAGCTTGCAGTGAGCTGAGATCCACCACTGCACTCCAGCCTGGGCCACAGAGCCAGACTCTGTCTCAAAAGAAAAAAAAAAAAAAAGGCAAAGTCAGCCGGGCCCGGTGGCTCACGCCTGTCATCCCAGCACTTCGGCAGGCCGAGGCAGGCAGATTACAAAGTCAGGAGATCAAGACCATCCTGGCTAACACGGTGAAACCCCGTCTCTACTAAAAACACAAAAAATTAGCCACGTGTGGGGGCAGAAAAAGATATTTTGTTCACGATATCTTTTTTTCTTTTTTCTTTTTTTTTTTTTTTTGAGATGAAGTCTCGCTCTGTAGCCCAGGCTGGAGTGCAGTGGCGTGATCTCGGCTCACTGCAGGCTCCGCCTCCCAGGTTCACGCCATTCCCCCGCCTCAGCCTCCCAAGTAGCTGAGACTACAGGTGCCCGCCACCACGCCTGGCTCATTTTTTTTTTTTATATTTTTATTTTTAGTAGAGATGGGGTTTCACCATGTTAGCAGGATGGTCTCGATTTCCCGACCTCATGAGCTGCCGGCCACGTCCTCCCAAAGTGCTGGGATTACACAGCGCCCAGCCTTTTTCTTTTTTTCTCTTTTTTTTTTTTTTTTTTTGAGACGGAGTCTCACTCTGTCGCCCAGACTGGAGTGCAGTGGCCGGATCTCAGCTCACTGCAAGCTCCGCCTCCCGGGTTCACGCCATTCTCCTGCCTCAGCCTCCCGAGTAGCTGGGACTACAGGCGTCCACCACCTCGCCCGGCTAGTTTTTTGTATTTTTTAGTAGAGACGGGGTTTCACCGTGTTAGCCAGGATGGTCTCGATCTCCTGACCTCGTGATCCGCCCGTCTCGGCCTCCCAAAGTGCTGGGATTACAGGCTTGAGCCACCGCGCCCGGCCTTTTTTTTTCTTTTTCTTTATTGAGACAGAGTCTTACTCTGTCGCCCAGGTTGCAGTGCACTGGGACGATCTCGGCTCACTACAAGCTCCTCCTCTCAGGTTCACACCAATCTCGCGCCTTGGCCTCCCGAGTAGCTGGGAGTAGCTGCGACTACAGGCGCCTGCCACCACGCACACCCAGCAGAGATGGGGTTTCACCCTGTTAGCCAGGATAGTCTCCATCTCCTGACCTCAAGATGCCCCCGCCTCGGCCTCCCAAAGTGCTGGGATTACAGGCGTGAGACACTGGGCCCGGCCAACAAAATATCTTTTTAAGTTTTTTTGGGTTTTTTTGGTCTTGAGACAAAGTCTCACTCTGTCACCCAGGCTTGAGGGCAGTGGCGGAACACAGCTTACTGCAGCCTCAACTTCTCAGGTTCAAGTGATTCTCCCCTCAGACTCCAGAGTAGCTGGGACTACAGGCACACACCACCACGCCCGGCTAATTTTTGTATTTTTTGTAGAGACAGGGTTTTACTGTGTTACCCAGGCTGGTTTCACACTCCTGAGCTCAAGCAATCTGCCTGGTCAGCCCCCCAAAGTGCTGGGACTACAGGTGTAAACCACTGTGCTCAGCCAAATAGTTCTGAAATGAATTCCCCTCACCCTAGTGTGTGAAACAAAACAGAGTTGGCCTTAATGGCACAGCCTCTCCCCGCACTTTCAGAGCAGAAGCATTTCTGTCAGAGATGCAATGACATCATCCACTGATGAGAAACCAACAAGCAGTGTGTGACTGACTTTAATGTTTGAAATACACATGTAATTTGGGGACGCTAGAGGCTAGCCGGATATGCATTCCTCAGACAACTGGAGTGTTGCCCAAACAGGTCATAGAGAAACAATCCCTAAGGTCCAATTTAATTACCTACCAACACTACTACATAAATATGTCAATAAGGCCAGGCACAGTGGCTCATGACTGTAATCCCAGCACTTTGGGAGGCAGAGGCGGATAGATCATCTGAGGTCAGGAGTTCGAAACCAGCTTAGTCAACATGGCGAAACCCATCTCTACTAAACTACAAAAAAATGAGCCAGGCATGGTGGCGCATGCCTGTAATCCTGACTATTTGGAAGGCTGAGGCAGGAAAATCACTTGAACCCAGGAGACGGGAGGTATGCAGTGAGCCCAGATCGTGCCACTACACTCCAGCCTGGGCAACAGAGCAAGACTCCATCTCAAAAAACAGATATGTATGTCAATAATTCCTACAGAGAGCACAAAGAGATAAGCGGCTTTTTTGGAATTAAAATGCTAACTCTCGGCCGGGTGCGGTGGCTCACGCCTGTAATCCCAGCACTTTGGGAGGCCGAGGCGGGCGGATCACGAGGTCAGGAGATCGAGACCATGGTGAAACCCCGTCTCTACTAAAAATAGAAAAAATTAGCCGGGCGCAGTGGCGGGCGCCTGTAGTCCCAGCTACTCGGGAGGCTGAGGCAGGAGAATGGCGTGAACCCGGGAGGCGGAGCTTGCAGTGAGCCGAGATTGCGCCACTGCACTCCAGCGTGGGCGACAGAGCGAGACTCCGTCTCAAAAAAAAAAAAAAAAAAAATGCTAACTCTCAGTGAACTCTTGGTTGATAAAGATGGAGAGCCACACCAAGCAGGGTGACTCATGCCTGTAATTCTAGCACTTTGGGAGGCTGAGGCAGGAGGATCGCTTTAGGCCAGGAGTTTGAGATCAGACTGGGCAATATGGTGAGACTATCTCCACTTAAAGAAAAAAAAAAAAAAGCAGTGTGGTGGCCCATGCCTGTAATCCTGAGTAGGCTGAGGTGGGAGGATCACTTGAGCTAGGAGTTTGAGGCTACAGTGAGCTATCATCATGCCATTGTACACCACCCTGGGTGACAGAGTGAGATCCAGTCTCGAGGAAAAAAAAAGCGGGGGAGGGGCCGGACGCAGTGGCTCACACCTGTAATTCCAGCACTTTGGGAGGCGGAAGCAGGCAGATCACCTGAGGTCAGGAGTTCAAGACCAACCTGGCTAACATGGCAAAACCCCATCTCTACTAAAAATACAAAAACTAGCCAGACATGGTGGCAGATGCCCATAATCCCAGCTACTTGGGAGGCAGAGGCACAAGAATCTCTTTTATTCAGGATGCAGAGATTGCAGTGAGCTGAGATCGCACCACTGCACATCAATCAGCCTGGGCAACAGAGCAAGACTCCATCTCAGAAAAAAGAAAGAAAAAAAAAAAATGCAGGCCAGTTGCGGTGGCTCACGCCTGTAACTCCAGCACTTTGGAAGGCTGAGGCAGGCAGATCACGAGGTTAGGAGTTCAAGACCAGCCTGGCCAACATGGTGAAACCTTGTCTCTACTAAAAATACAGGCTGGGCATGGTGGTTCACGCCTGTAATCCCAGCACTTTGGGAGGCTGAGGTGGGCGGATCACCTGAGGTCAGGAGTTCAAGACCAGCCTGACCAACATGGAGAAACCCCGTCTCTACCAAAAATACAAAATTAGCCAGGCATGGTGGCGCATACCTATAATCCCAGCTCTTCAGGAGGCTGAGGCAGGAGAATCACTTGAACCTGGGAGGCAGAGGTTGCGGTGAGCTGAGATCATGCCATTGCACTCCAGCCTGGGCAACAAGAGCAAAACTCCATCTCAAAAACAAACAAACAAACAAAAATTAGCCAGGCATGGTGGTGCGTGTCTGTAACCCCAGCTACTAGAAAGGCTGAGGCAGAATTACTTGAACCCAGGAGGCAGAGGCTGCAGTGAGATGGGATCATGCCACTGCACTCCAGCCTGGGCAACAGAGCAAGACTCTGTGTTGGCCTGGGGGAAAAGAAAGCAAAACCCCTTACAACATAATAGAACAAAAACAAAATCTACCCAGTCATTTGCTGGACTATCTGAGGCAATCTCTCTGGTCCTAGTTAACTTGCAATACTGAAAGACACTCTATACGCCTGCAGGTGGGAGACACAAATTATTCTTCAATTGAAAATACTCTCGAAATGTCAACCTGCCTCCTGAGAAGTACTGCTGAACACATAGCTCTAAGGAAGTGTGTTTAAAAAAAAAAAAGTGTACCATCACAACACCCTCAATAATGACTGGATCAAGCCAATTAAAACCAAGGCCGCCGGGCGCGGTGGCTCACACCTGTAATCTCAGCACTTTGGGAGGCCAAGGCGGGCGGATCACGAGGTCAGGAGATCGAGACCATCCAGGCTAACATGGTGAAACTCCGTCTCTACTAAAAATACAAAAATTAGCCGGGCATGGTGGTATGTGCCCGTAATCCCAGATACTCAGGAGGCTGAGGCAGGGGAATCTCTTGAAAGCGGGAGGTAGAGCTTGCAGTGAGCCAAGACTGCACCACTGCACTCCAGCCTAGGCGACACAGTGAGACTCCATCTCAAAAAAAAAAAAAAAAAAAAAAAAAAAAAGAAGAAGAAGAAAACCAAGACACATCTCAGAGAAAAGCTAAATTCTGTTTCTTAGCTGGTGTAAATTTTTCCTAAGCCTCCCCTAGGAAAGAGTCAGAAGTGCAAGGATGCGCCTAGAAACAAAAGCTTGAAAGCAATTTGATCTACCAGTCCTGGGGTCACCTCAGTTAATAGCCAACTAAAAGCAGTGTATCAAAGAATGAGCCGGTCAGGCACAGTGGCTCATACCTGTAATCCCAGCACTTTGGGAGGCCGAAGCGGGTGGATCACCTGAAGTCAGGAGTTCAAGAAGAGCCTGACCCAACATGGAGAAACCCCATCTCTATTAAAAATACAAAAATTAGCCAGGCATGGTGGCGCGTGCCTATAATCCCAGCTACTAGGGAGGCAGGAGAATCACTTGAACTCAGGAGGAGGAGGAGGATGCAGTGAGCCAAGATTGCACCACTGAACTCCAGATTGGGCAACAAGAGTGCAACTCTGTCTCAAAAAAAAAAAAAAAAAAAGAATGAGCAATATATTAAGATTAATCTTCATGGCCGGGCACAGTGCCTCATGCCTGTAATCAACCCAGTACTTTGGGAGGCTGAGGCAGGTGGACTACAAGGTCAGGAGTTCGAGACCAGCCTGGCCAAATGGTGAAACCCTATCTCTACTAAAAATACAAAAAGTAGCCAGGCGTGGTGGTGTGTGCCTGTAATCCCAGCTACTCGGGAGGCTGAGGCAGCAGAATCACTTGAACCCAGGAGACGGAGGTCGCAGTGAGCTGAGATCACGCCACTGCACTCCAGCCTGAGGGACAAAGCAAGACTCCATCTCAAAAATAAATAAATAAATAAATAAATAAAAATCTTGGTAACATATAGCCTTTATGCAACATCTTTACCTCAGTTTCCCAATTTGGAAAATGAGGGGGTTAAATTAAAATAACTCTACATTTCCCTCTAGTCAACTTTTGCTTCTAGTCCTACAAAACAAGTTTCATGGTTCTCAGACCTCAAATATGTATCCCTTGGCACAAAACCGTTCTTTGAAATTATGAAAAAATCCAAGTCCTTCCTTAAAAGACTTGGGTTTCCTGAATAAGCTACCCATGGCCAAGAGGCACCTGAAATTTTTAGTAGATAGCCACCTACTAATTCTATTTCCAAATCTGGTCCTATCTATCTTGAAAAAGCAATGAATTTTGCTGGGTTAAAATGAACATATTTCAGAATAGGCACGGTGGCTCACGCCTATAATCCCAGTATTTTGGGAGGCCAAGATGGGCAGATCACTTGTGGTCAGGAGTTAAAGACCAGCCTGGCCAACATGGTGAAACCTCGTGTCTACTAAAAATACAAAAATTAGCTAGGCATGTTGGCACATACCTGTAATCCCAGCTACTAGGGAGGCTGAGACAGGCGAATCGCTTGAACCCAGGAGGCAAAGGTTGCAGTGAGGGTCGCCTGAGGTCAGAAGTTTGAGACCAGCCTGGCCAACATGGTGAAACCCCATCTCTACTAAAAATACAAAAATAGCTGGCATGGTGGCTCACACCTATAATCCCAGCACTTTGGGAGGTTGAGGTGGGCGGATCACCTGAGGTCAGGAGTTCAAGACCAGCCTGGCCAACATGGTGAAACCCCATCTCTACTAAAAATACAAAAATTAGCCAGATGTTGTGGCACGTGCTTGTAGTCCCAGCTACTTGGGAGGCTAAGGCTGGTGAATCACTTCAACCCGGGAGGTGGAGGTTGCAGAGAGCTGAGATCCCGCCTCTGCACTCCAGCCTGGGCAAAAGAGCGAAACTCCATCTCGGAAAAAAAAAAGGGTTAATATACTCTAATTAAATATCCTAAAAACAAACAAACAAGAACAAAAAACCCTCTTTCCATTCCCTCCAGCCAACTTCCTTTGCTCACCTCCCCTTTGCCCACCCCCAACCAACATCTCTAATCTTTTCGGATAGCTTATTCTGGATTACTTCCATATTGCTCAGTTAAGTATACAAGGTAAATAATAAGAATATGCTGAACTCCCTACAACAGACCTACCTTCCTCTCTTTTCGCCAATGTCTTCCTCAGATTCCAACAGAGAGACTTTCCAGGAATTAGATATTTGTAAATTAATACATACTGAATACAACCATTACAAATAAACAGACTGAAATTTCACAAGGTAAAGAAAAATGGAGACAGTTTAACAAGATGGAGCAGTTGAGGGAAAAAAGTTCACTTCAAATAGAAAACAGTAACAGAATAAAAGTTTATAAGAGATATGAACAAAACAGGATAAACATGTGAAAATTAAACACTCTATTTAGATGGGAAAGGGTAGAGAAGTGAGGTGCAATAGGGGAAACGGGCTTCTTAGGGTTTCCTCTAGGAAACACCATCGGTGGTGTTTCATTCAGTCTCTCTGGGCTGGGTCTGGAGCTCAGAAAAACAAAGATTCCCTCCCTACCTGGCCATCAGGAAAGAGTATATTCTTGAAGTATACTTTTGTCCTTGATCAAGGAAACCCAGCAAACAAAAAGAATAGGGAAAAATAAACTGATTAACTTTGGTTTTCTTGTTCCCTTTTCTTTTTTCTGAGACGGAGTCTTGCTCTGTTGTCCTGGCTGGAGTGCAGTAGTGCAATCTAAGCTCACTGCAACCTCCGCCTCCCGAGTTTAAGTGATTCTCTTGACTCAGCCTCCCTAGTACCTGGGATTACACGAGCACACCACCACACCCCACTAATTTTTGTAATTTTTGTAGAGACAGGGTTTCGCCAAGCTGGTCTGGAACTCCTGATGTCAGGTGATCCACCTGCCTTGGCCTCCCAAAGTGCTGGCATTACAGGCATGAGTCACCACGCCCGGCTCTTGTTCCCTTCTTTATGTCAAGTAAGAATACTCCAAAATTCTAGGAGAGAGGCTGGGCAGTGGCTCACGTCTGTAATCTCAGAACTTTGGGAGGCCGAGGCAGGAGGATTGCTTGAGGCCAGGAGTTCAACGGCAGCCTGGCCAACATGGGGAAACCCTCTCTACTAAAAATACAAAAATTATCTGGGCATAGTGGCATACGCCTGTGATCCTAGTGACCCAGGAGGCTGAGGCAGGAGAATTGCTTGAACCTGGGAGGCGAGGGCTGCAGTAAGCCAAGATCACACCACTGCTCTACGCTGGTCTGTAGCCTGGGCGACAGAGCAAGACTCTGTTTCAAAAAAATAAATAAATAAAATTCTAGGAGAGAACAATTTAAAGGATAAAATTATCACCTTCCCTCTCCCCAGTTTGCTGGCTGTACTGGTATTATCTCTGTTGTTCACTTCAAAGGCTATAGTTTCCACTTTATTATCAAAGAAAAACAGGCAAATAAAATATTTAATAGCTATTAGGTAGCATATATTTGAGCAAAGGTATTAATCAGAAGAGTTTTAAATTAACCTAAAAAAGCCCAGCGACATTAACAAGCAAAACATACAATTTTGATATTCAACACTAACATGTAAGTACACATTATCAATTAATATCAGAAACTGGATACCTATTAGACTAGTTAATTATACTTGACAATGGGCTTCAGCAGTCATGGCAGAAATAAATCGATCAGAAGCAATGACATTCTGATACCAGTTTTCTGGCAGAATATACCAAGGTGACAAAAGGAAAAAGGGGTGGAGGGTGTCAAAATCCCTATAAAGAGTAAACAGAAAAATACCTCCCTACTTATAAAATATCAACCAAAATGGCACCTGGTGATACTCTGTATTGTGTCCTATGTTTACATTTCTAAATTTCAGTTTCTCATTCAACATGATCTAAACTGCTTTACTTTTCACTAAGAGGAAGAACTGTGAAAGAAATCAGCCCACAAATGGCTTACACTGTACACAAAAGAACACAGATCAAAAAAACATCAACAGGCTGGGAATGGTGGCTCACGCCTGTAATCCTAGCACTTTGGGAGGCTGAAGTGGGTGGATCACTTGAGCTCAGGAGTTCCAGACCAGCCTGGCCAACGTGGTGAAAGCCCGACACAAAAAGAAAATTAGCTGGGCGTGGTGGTGGGTGCCTATAATCCCAGCTACTTGGGAGGCTGAGCCTGGAGAATTGCTTGAACCCGGGAGGCGGAGGCTATAGTAAGCCAAGATTGCGCCATTGCACTCCAACCAAGGCAACAAGAGCAAAACTCCATCTCAAAAAAAAAAAAAGATCAACAAGAACCCCTACTACTGGAGTTAACAGATTACAGCAGGTTACAGGTAGGGCTCTGCTGGGAAGAACAAAGCAATCAGAATCATGGGCTGATGAGGCTGTCCCTACTATAAAAGTCTCAAGCAAAAATGCTCCAATCCTGTATCCTCTGGATTTCCCTGAGCAGTTAAGGGGGAGAAAAAGTCAGATAAGCAGCTGTAAAGTTATGTCTAAATCACTTGTGCACATAAAGTCATATAGGTGAGCGATGACCATTTAAAAAATGTTCTAGTCTGAAGCAAAAGGAACTACAGCTCATGATTATCTAGGGTTTCAAGTGCTTTTCTTTTTTCTCTTTTTTTTTTTTTGAGACGCAGTCTCACTCTGCCTCCAGGATGGAGTACAGTAGCGCAATCTCGGCTCACTGCAACCTCTACCTCCTGGGTTCAAGCAATTCTCCTGCCTCAGCCTTCTGAGTAGCTGGGATTACAGGCACCTGCCACCACACCCAGCTAATTTTTGTATTTTTAGCAGAGATGAGGTTTCACCATGTTGGCCAGGCTAGTCTCAAACTCCTGACCTCAGGTGATCCGCCCGCCTTGGCCTCCCAAAGTGCTGGGATTATAGGTGTGAGTCACCGTGCCCAACCTCAAGTGCTCTTCCTTGAGGAAGTCACACATGATTTCACTCCACAACTTTTATTTCATAGGAGCAGTGTATACCTTAGTATCCTATCCCTTCTAACCCAACCACTAACTTCAAATCAAGCCTCCAAGACAGAAATTCTTTACTCTCCTCATGGTGGTAAAAAGGGCAAAAAGCAAGGCCGGGGGCGGCGGCTAAAGCCTGTACCCCAGCACTTTGCAAGGCCAAGGTGAGAGGATAACCTGAGGTCAGGAGTTCGAGACCAGCCTGATTAACATGGTGAAACCCCAACTCTACTAGAATACAAAAATTAGCCAGATGTCATGGCGGGTGCCTGTAATCTCAGTTACTTGGGAAGCTGAGGTGGGAGAACTGCTTGAACTCAGGAGGCAGTGGCTGCAGTGAGCCAAGAATGCCCCACTGCACTCCAGCCTGGGCGACAGAGGGAGACTCTCTCTCAAAATAAAAAAAGACTTTACTGGTCAGGCATGGTGGTTCACGTCTGTAATCCCAGCACTATGAGAGGCCGAGACGGGTGGATCACCAGAGGTCAGAAGTTCAACACCAGCCTGGCCAACATGCTGAAACCCCGTCTCTACTAAAATTAGCCGATGTGGTGGCGGGTACCTATAATCTGTTACTTGGGAGGCTGAGCAGGAGACTTGCTTGAAGCCGGGAGGCTGAGGTTGCAGTGAGCCAAGATCACCCCACTGCACTCTAGCCTGGGTGACAAGAGCAAGAGTCCACCTCAAAAAAAAGAAAAAAGATTTTATTTGTGATTGGAAGAGAGTGTTTCTCTGTCTGCATGGTACCAGAGAAATTAGAAAGTTGGCAGGAACAAATGATGGTTTATGATTTCCTAAATTGTTAAAGGCTAGAAGTTCAAGAAATTCTTCCCTGTAGAAATTCAAGAAGTGTGTGTGTCAACCATCCTAAAACCATTTATTGTTCTTAGCTGTTTAGCTGAACTCCACTTAAGTTCTGGTGAAACTCTGAAATCCTAAAGGACAATGTTCTCTGACAATGCTGAAAATGGATATAAAACAAAAATGTCATAGCCAAGGACAGATTGACAGTTTTCCATAAACCACTCATAATTTTAGGCACTCCAAATCTTCTGTCATTTAAATTGGGAAGAAGAGGTTATTTAAGAGAGTTTGTTCCCCACCAATATTAAACCTCTGTCTAGATAGTTTCACAATTAATCCAGAGCCAGTCTTTTATACTGCTGACAAGTGAAATACACAGGATAAAGCAAATCATAACCTTTAAGAGATGTTTAACTACTTTTGCTATTGGAGCAATTACCATGTTTGGATTTGGAGGAGACCATTATAATCTTTCTACAGTCCATCAACAGCGTGAAATGTAGCCACTTTTTGCCTTTTTTTTTTTTTTTTTTTTTTTTGAGACAGAGTCTTGCTCTGTCGCCCAGGCTGGAGTGCAGTGGCGTGATCTCAGCTCACTGCAACCTCTGCCTCCCGGGTTCAAGCAATTCTCCTGACTCAGCCTCCTAAGTAGCTGGGATTATAGGCCTGCGCCAACATGTCTGGCTAATTTTTTTGTATTTTTAGTAGAGATGGAGTTTCACCATGTTGGCCAAGCTGGTCTTGAACTCCTGACCTTGCAATACACCTGTAATCCCAGCATTTTGGGAGGCTGAAGTGGGCGGATTACATGAGGTCAGGAGTTTGAGACCAGGCTGGCTGACATGATGAAACCCCATCTCTACTAAAAATACACACACACACACAAAATAGGCTTGATGGCACATGCCTGTATTCCCGGTTACTTGGGAGGCTGAGTCAGGAGACTCATTCGAACCTGGGAGGCAGAGGCCGCAGTAAGCCAAGACGGCACCACTGCACTCCAGCCTGGGTGACAAAACGATACTCGGTCTCCAAAAAAAAAAAAAAAAAATTTTTATACAATTTGTATTTGTATTATTAACTGTTAGCGAGAGCATCTGACAGAAAACATAAAGACCTACAAAATATCAAAGAGTACAGAGCAAACACCTGACTTAATAGTTGAGAAGTCTGTTTACGGACCATACATAACCTTTCTTCTTTCTGGGTTGGGGATTAGAGGGGGAACAGGTTTCAAATTAAGGAGCTCCTCTATTAAAAATAAAAACCCTGTCACTTTCACTTTATCCTATTTCATGCTTATAATGCAGCATGAGTTGTTCTGGTTCCCTAATACTTTTATAGGAAAGGTAAAAAAATCCCCTCTCAACAAACTAAAAATAGAGATACACAAATAAAACTGCAGCTTACAAAGAAGATATGTGTGACTAGATATTCCAGCATCTGAGCTGGAATGTGAAAGGTGGAAGGAATCCTATTCAGCAAATTCTAAATAGCAAAAACGCAATACCAGGCCTGAGGAAATACCAAAATCTCAAGCAAAGCATCCAACATCTGGCAGCGTCTGTTCACAGTATAAAAGCAGCAGTTACCGTGAAACATCAGACACTTCTGATGGAAGAGCTCAGTTTCTGACTCACCTCCCGCCCCCTACCCCACACACATACACACACTTTCTCTCCTACACACAATCTATTGCTTTTCTTGTGGGCCTCCTCAGCCCTCCCTCAATCTTCATTCGTTTCTAACTATTAATACATTGAGCTCTCTACATTAACCTGGGTCCATTCTCCAAATTCCAATCTCCTGATACAGCCTAAGCATTCTTCCAGTCCATTTTCTATTATGCAATACTCCCCCACAACACTTACAGTCACCCCCCCGTCCATCTTTCTTCTCAGGCCTAATTTCCAAAACATCACTTCTCGCAGTCTCTACTGCAATTCAAGACTCCATTCCATCTTTCCCATCTGTTTTTAAGGTCTTTGACCTTAATTTCCTACATTCCTTAGGCTCTCTTCAAAACTTCCATTCCTTCCCAAAGTTGGGCAGTTTAGAGTTGAGAATTACCAAAGGAGTTAGTCTGAGAAAATGTGTATGTGTATCTGTGTGCCTGTGCGCGCCTAAGGGTGGGGGTGCGAAGTGAGAAAGGGTGACACATTAGGGGAGTATCTGACGGAAAAGATGGCTTCAACAACTCCCAGCCACCGCAACAAAATTCACGATTCCCTACCTCTCCAGAAATCGAAAGCGTCCAATAACTCTTAAATATCTTTTAACTCCCATGGCTTCTCTTCAACATTTTCATCCAATTAGCCCACAATCAACTTAAGATTCTACCTGCCTCTCACACTAAGTAGTTCCTCTCTACTTCTTAGGCCTCTATTTACTTTCTTAAGTTTCTCTATTCCCTTCCGTTTCTCTTGTTTCCTATCCCCACCTTTTTTTTTGTTTTTGTTTTTGTTTTTGTTTTTGTTTTTTTTTGAGACTGGGTCTCACTCTCTCACCCAGACTGGAGAGCAGTGGCCCAATCTCGGCTCACCGCAACCTCTGCCTCCCAGGCTCAAGGGATTCTCCAGCCTCAGCCTCTCGAGTAGCTGGGATTACAGGCGCACGCCACTACTGCCCGGCTAATTTTTGTATTTTTAGTAGAGACGAGGTTTCACTACGTTGGCCAGGCTCGTCTCGAACTTCTGACCTCAAATGATCCACCCGCCTCGGCCTCCCAAAGTGCTGAGATTACAGGCGTGAGCCACCGCGCCCGGCCACCTACCCCCACCTTCAATCTCCATCTCTCCTCCTCAAAGACAACCAACGTTTTCGACAACTTCTTAATCAAACTTATCTTTTCCTCAAACTCCTCCTGCCCGCTCAGAAATTCCTATTTGAAAGCCCAGTTCGCCCCCGCTTACCGGTAACCCCTAGGACATTCCCAGCTACAGGTACCCTCTTAGGTCTCGCTCTTCCTCCCATCCCATATTCCTCACCAGCCCCCTACCCACGACCTACCCGGCTTACCTGAGGACGAGGTACAGGAAGGGACCGCGGGATCAAAGGATGAAAAACCGACCGAAGACGACGGCCCGGAGGAGGCCGACGCCATCTTAGCAGCCCCCTCCCACTCAGAGGCCTGGCTCTCTTTCAATCCGGCTCTTCCTCTTCTCGGAATCGAATCTTCCCAACGTCTCTTTACAGAACCCGCGTTCTCAGGGCCACCTCCCCGCCCCCTCTGGGGCCTCCCTCAGACTCGTCGAGCCGGCTCCTGGACCAGCTCAAGGCCACACCATTCGCCTGGCATGGGGGAGAACTCACGTCTCGCACTCCCTCCACAAGTTTAACTGCTTTCCACAGGGGATACTTTCCCCTTTCACAAAAGAGTAAGCTTAAGCTGGCTGCTGGGACCTTGCGTCCAGACCAAGCCACATCTGCGGAAAAAAACGAGGCATGAAAAATCCAAGAGGAGCGAAGCCCCCTCTCCGTCCTCCTTAGCCACGGCCTGTTTATCGCCCAACCAGTTCGCTTCACTCCGGGTAGCCAAGCAAAATCCGAGCACTGCGCATGCGCCCGACCTTCTCGGTTCATCAGCCCACTGATTGGGGGGAGAAAAGGAGCAAAACCAATCGGGAGGCTGCTAATGGTCACGTGAGGTAGGTCCTCACGCCCTGACGAGTCCACGGATGGAAGATGTGCGCGCGCGATTTGGCCGACCTTTCCTACGGTGGCTCGGCAGATTCGCTTAGATTCAGTTTTTTGCTAGGACTGGGTTGAGTGATCTGAACTCCGGACAAGAGTCGGTCAGCCAAGTCCTCTGAAATTCCTAACCCAGGAAAAACTCTCTGCGGGTGTACTGGTGTCAAGTCAGAGACGTTAAGGTGTCGAATATCACAAAACATTTAATGCCACCAAGAACTCTTCTTAGTCCTTTTCCTGTTTTACTACTCTGTTTACTATTTAGTTAAACGTGCATGCCTGTCTTACCTTCCTCTGAATGGCATTCGAAATAGATGTGTGTTTTGTTTGCCTCAAGCACAAAGCTAGGCACAGTGACGCAAATATTTCATGCATGAATCAGTGAAGACCTGTCAAAAAAGGGCACGGGAGGCAATCAGGGACTTATCACAACCTTCCTGGGACCCAAGCCCTTTAGCCTCCAACTGTCAATTATCTGTGCTCCAAAGGGCATGGAGATACACAGAAAAATTTCTCCCATTGTAGTTTTCGTAGTAACCCTGCTCGTTTTTAACAAAGTACCCCGTAGGTTATGAACCCTGGTGGGAAGACCTGTCTCTCTGAACAGACTGTAAAACTTCTGGGGAGCAAGGACTGTGTTTGCTTCACTCTTGTATCTCCAGCTCCTCCCGTGACTTTGTAGATAGTAGGGGCTCCATAATTATCTTTGGAATGAATAAATGAAGAGAAATGGGAAAACATTCCGGGTAAGGGTCGGTTAGATAGATCCTCTCAAATTCATAGCCCGTGAAAGAACTCCATTAAAACAGGTTTTGTGGCCTGGCGCGGTGGCTCACGCCTGTAACCCCAGCACTTTGGGAGGCCGAGGCGGGTGGATCACGAGGTCAGGAGATCGAGACCATCCTGGCTAATACGGTGAAACCCCGACTCTACTAAAAATACAAAAAATTAGCCGGGCGTGGTGGCGGGCGCCTGTAGTCCCAGCTACTCGGGAGGCTGAGGCAGGAGAATGGCGTGAATCCGGGAGGCGGAGCTTGCAGTGAGCGGAGATCGCGCCACTGTTCTCCAGCCTGGGCGACAGAGCGAAACTCTGTCTCAAAAAACAAACAAACAAACAAACAAAAAACAGGTTTTGTAACCCCCAGAATGGCCTGATAATCCTCTTTCCAGATGTCTTGTGGGTCCTCATAAAGTAACCTAGGACCCGAACATCCATAGAATATCCCTATGCAGGCCGGGCACCGTGGCTCACGCCTGAAATCCCAGCACTTTGGGAGGCCAAGGCGGGTGAATCATCTGAGCTCAGGAGTACGAGACCAGCCTGGCCAACATGGTGAAATCCCTTCTCTACTAAAAATACAAAAAATTAGCTGGGCGTGGTGGCAGGCGCCTGTAATCCCAGCTACTCGGGAGGCTGAGGCAGGAGAATCGCTTGAACCCAGAAGGTCGAGGTTGCAGCGAGCTGAGATCGCGCCATTGCACTCAAGCCTGGGCAAGAAGAGCGAAACTCAGTCTCAAAAAAAAAAAAAAAAAAAGGGCCGGGCGCAGTGGCTTCACACCTGTAATCCCAGCACTTTGGGAGGCAGAGGCGGGCGGATCACCTGAGGTCGGGAGTTCAACACCAGCCTGATCAACATGGAGAAACCCCGTCTCTACTAAAAATACAAAATTACCCAGGCGTGGTGGAGCTTGCCTGCAATCCCAGCTACTCGCTACCCGAGAGGCTGAGGCAGGAGAATTGGTTGAACCTGGGAGGCAGACGTTGCGGTGAGCCGAAATGGCGCCATTGCACTCCAGTTTGGGCAACAAGTGCGAAACTCCGCCTCAAAAAAAAACAAAGATAAATCCCCGTGCATTTACGGCAGCCTTCTACTCCTCCCTTACGAAGATCTAAAATAATTGTTTCCCTGCTGCCACCTGCTGGAGTATTCGTCTTCCTTTGGGCACCGGAAGTAGACAAAATCTTGTTTGTAATTCCACAGCAGTGGAATTTTGTAGTGTTGAAGTATTTTATAATTGCCTATACTTATACCCTCCACTCAACTAAACAGGACAGGAACTGGTGAGGGGCACACTGTCTAGCACAGGATTTGGCTCATAGGTATTCAATAAATAAACATTTGTTGAATAAATTATCCTTGTTTTCCGGAAAGGCATAGGGTTGCTACCATTTCCTGAGTTACTTCAGAAATCGGCTGGTGTTGATGTAAAGCTGTTTCTGATTTTAAAATTGGAAACAGACTAATAAATCCCAGAATGACCAATGCAGTCAAACAGAGGAATCTTCTCCCTGTGAGCTAATCTGTGAATTTTATTTTATTTTATTTATTTTTTGAGACAGAGTCTGGCTCTGTCGCCCAGGCCGGAGTGCAGTGGTGCTGGGCTTACTGCAACCTCCACCTTCCGGGTTCAAGCGATTCTCCTGCCTCAGCCTCCCGAGTAGCTGAGACTACAGGCACGCACCACCACGCCCAGCTAATTTTTTATATTTTTAGCTTTTATTTTCACCAAGTACCACTATTTTTATTTTTAATTTTTTCAACTCCCACTCAGTCCCTGGGGTGTCCTCTGAGTCATGGAACCACTCCTCTCCAGTAACATTCCTGGCATAGTAGAACTGTGGTGACGTGACAGGGTGTGGAAACAGGGGCAGAGCAGGACATGTTGGCTTAGTGCCCCCAAGGAAACAGAAAAGGGAGTTCACCAATACATGCTTTGGGAAAGGGGGTACAATCCGATGACCTCAAAGTAGGGCCACAGGTACAGACTTCAGTACACGTGTGTGCACACCCACACCTTTATTAAAGTTTCCTTCTTATCTTATAACATTTTCTTTATTTTATTTATTTATTTTTTGAGACAGAGTCTCCCTCTGTTGCCCAGGCTAGATAGAGCACAGTGGCGCGATCTTGGCTCACTGCAACCTCCACCTCCTGGGTTCAAGCAATTCTCCTGCATCAGCCTCCCAAGTAGCTGGGATTATAGGCACGTGCCACCACATCTGGCTAATTTTTTGTATTTTTAGTAGAGACGGGGTTTCGCCGTGTTAGCCAGGATGGTCTCGATCTCCTGACCTCGTGATCTGCCTGCCTCGGCCTCCCAAAGTGCTGGGATTACAGGTGTGAGATACCACGCCTGGCCAGAACAGTTTCTAAGATTAGAATGAAGGGGTGGGGACTAGCAAGAGCAAGGAAAGGATTCTACAATAAGAGGATGGCTTATTTATTCAATTAATCATTCATTAATTAATTTGCTCAATTAACATTATTTAGCCCAAGCTACGTCCCAGGCTCTATTAGAGTTCCTGGTATACATAGATGAAGATTAAGCCTATCATCAGGCAGGATGGCTCACTCCTCTAATGCCAACACTTTGGGAGCTGGAGGCAGGCAGATTGCTTGAGTTCAGGAGTTCAAGACCAGCCTGGGCAACATGGCAAAACTCCCATCTCTACAAAAAGTACAAAAATTAGCTGAGCATGGTGGCACGCACCTATAGTCGCAGCTACTCACGAAACTGAGGTGGGTGGATCACTTGATCCCGGGAGGTCTAGGCTGCAGTGAGCTAAAATTGCACCACTTCTCTCCAGCCTGCGTGACAAAGCAAAACCATGTCTCCAAAAAAATTTTTTTAATTAAAAAAAGGAAAGGATTAAGCCTCTGCCCTCAAAAAGATCACAGACTAATGAAGGGAACAGACATGTGAATCACTAGAATACAATGTAATAGGTGCCATCATAAACTTTATGTAAGTGCTATGGTTTGATAACCATATTTTCAGAATAAAAAATGGGAACAGAGTCTTTACAACAGACATTATTTGAGATTGGAACTATTCCAGAGACTACAGAAGGCATCATCTCCACAGTTATATAAATTGCGCCTGGAAAGAGAGGAATGGGTGTTCAGGAAGACTCCACTATCCCATAAAATTAGACAAGAAAGGAAAAGGATTCTAAGGAGAAAGAAAGGCATAGAGGCATGACAGAGAATTGGGTGTTGGGGGAGTGATGCTGGAGTAGTGATGTGGCAGAAGGTGTGACTAGAAAGACAGGGAGAGGCTAAATTTTGAAGGATCTGAATACTGAATGCCATATAGTAGTTACCACATACTGAAATTTACTATGCACTTACTAAACACTGTGCTAAGCAGTTTACAAGAATTATCTCTCTCTTTTTTTTTTTTTGAGACGGAATCTTGCTCTGTCGCCCAGGCTGGAGTGCAGGGGTATGATCTTGGCTCACTGCAACCTCTGTCTCCCAGGTTCAAGCGATTCTCCTGCCTCAGCCTCTTGAGTAGCTGGGACGACAGGCACCTGCCACCACGCCCGGCTAATTTTTATATTTTCAGTAGAGACAGGGTTTCACCATATTGGCCACACTGGTCTTGAACTACTGACCTTGTGATCCACCCGCCTCGGCCTCCTAAAGTGCTCAGATTATAGGCGTGAGCCACAGCGCCTGGCCAAGAATTATATCTCTTAATCTTCTACAACCTTAAAAGATAGGTATTATTATCAGTCCCACTTTGCAGATGAGAAAACTGAGATTCAGGTAAGTAAAGCAACTTGTCCAAAGTCATACCGCTAAAAGACCTTAAAGCTCACACTCAAATTCAGGTCTGGCTGACTCTAAAGCTATGTTCTCTTTTTGTTGTTGTTTTATTTTATTTTAATTTTTAATTAACACATAATTGTACATATTTATGGGGTACATAGTGATGTTTCAATACATAAAATAGTGATCAGATCAGGATAATTAGCATATCTGTCATCTAAAAAATGTATCATTTATTTATTTATTTATTTTGAGATGGTGTCTGGCTTTGTCGTCCAAGCTGGAGTGCAGTGGCACAATGTCAGCTCACTACAACCTCCACCTCCTGGTTTCAAGCGATTCTTATGCCTCAGGCTCCTAAGTAGCTGGGACTACAGGCACCTGCCACCACTCCTGGCCAGTTTTTGTACATTTTAGTAGAGATAAGGTTTCACCATGTCAGTCAGGCTTGTCTTGAACTACCCACCTGGAATAATCTGCCCACCTCAGCCTCCCAAAGTGCTAAGATTACAGGCGTGAGCCCTAGTGCCTGGCCTCACAAATGTATCATTCATTTGTTTCCAACACAAATATTTAATATCCTTCTTCTAGCTGTTTGACACTATATATTATTGTTAATTATTGTCATCCCCCAGTGGTACGGAACACTAGAATTTTTTTTTTGTTTTTGTTTTTGAGATGGAATCTCACTCTTGTTGCCCAGGCTGGAGTGCAATGGCACGATCTTGGCTCACTGCAACCTCTGCCTCTGGGGTTCAAGTGATTCTCCTGCCTCTGCCTCCTAAGTAGGTGGGCTTACAGGCACCCACTAACACACCTGGCTAAGTTTTGTATTTTTAGTAGAGATGGGGTTTTGCCATGTTGGCCAGGCTAGTCTCAAACTCCTGATCTCAGGTGATCTGCCCACTTCAGCCTCCCAAAGTGTTGGGATTACAGGCATGAGCCACCGCACCCGGCCAAGAACACTAGAATTTATTCCTCCTGTCTAAATGTAATTTGGAGCCAAGCGAGGTGGCTCAGGCCTATAATCCCAGCACATTGACAGGCTGAGGAGTGGGGATCACTTGAGTCCAGGTGACCACTGTGGGCAACATAATGAAATCTCATCTTCACAAAAAGTACAAAAAATTAGCCGGGTGTGGTGATGTGAGCCTGTGGTTCCAGTTACCTGGGAGGCTGAGGTGGGATGATCGCTTGAACCCAGGAGGTCGAGACCGCAGTGAGCAGTGATTGTATCACTGCACTCCAGCCTGGGCAACAGAGTGAGATCCTATCTCAAACAAACAAATGAACAAACAAATGTAATTTGGGGCCGGTGTGGTGGCTCACAGCTTTAATCAGCTCACTTTGTAAACCTCTCACTTTGGGAGGCCAAGGTGGGAGGACAGCTTGAGCCCAGGAGGTCAAGGAGGCAGCGAGCCATGATCCTGCTGCTACACTCCAGCCTGGGCAACAGAGACCCATCTCAAAAAAAATGGTAATTTTGTGTCTTTTTTTTTTTTTTTTTTTTTCTTTTCAGATGGAGTCTTGCTCTGTTGCCAGGCTGGGGTGTAGTGGCACGATCTCAGCTCGCTGCAACCTCTGCCTCCCTGTTCAAGCGATTCTCCTGCCTCAGCTTCCCGAGTAGCTGGGACTGCAGGTGTGTGCCACCACACCCAGTTAATTTTTGTATTTGTAGTAGAGACGGGTTTCACCATGTTGGCCAGGATGGTCATAATCTTTTGACCTCGTGATCTGCCCGCCTTAGCCTCCCGAGGTGCTGGGATTACTAGGCGTGAGCCACTGTGCCTGGCCCAATTTTGTCTTTTTTTTTTTTTTTTCCGAGACGGAGTCTCGCTCTGTTTCCCAGGCTGGAGTGCAAATGGTGCGCGATCTTGGCTCACTGCAACCTCCGCCTCCCGAGTTCAAGCAATTCTCTGCCTCAGCCTCCCGAGTAGCTGGGATTACAGGTGCCCACCACCATGACCAGCTAATTTTTCTATTTTTAGTGGAGATGGGGTTTCACCATCTTGGCCAGGCTGGTCGTGAACTCCTGACCTCATGATCCACACCCTCGGCTTCCCAAAGTGCTGGGATTACAGGTGTGAGCCACAGTTTTGTGTCTTTTAACAAATCTGGCTGGGCGCGGTGGCTCAAGCCTGTAATCCCAGCACTTTGGGAGGCCAAGAAGGGCGGATCACGAGGTTAGAAGATCGAGACCATCCTGGCTAACACGGTGAAACCCGTCTCTACTAAAAAATACAAAAAACTAGCCGGGTGAGGTGGCGGGCGCCTGTAGTCCCAGCTACTCGGGAGGCTGAGGCAGGAGAATGGCGTAAACCCTGGAGGCGGAGCTTGCAGTGAGCTGAGATCCGGCCATTGCACTCCAGCCTGGGCGACAGAGCGAGACTCTGTCTCAAAAAACAACAACAACAACAACAACAAACAAATCTTTCCCTGTCCCTTCCTTCCCCCCGCACTTCCCAGCCCCCAGTATCGTCTATTCTATTTTTTATTTCTATGAAATCAATTTTTTTAAAGCGTCCACATATGAATGAGAACACGCAGTGTTTAACTTTCTGTTCGTGGCTTAAGTCAGTTAACGTGTCCTCCAATTCCATCCATGTTGCTGCAAATGACAGGATTTTGTTCCTTTTAATGGCTAAATAGTATTCATCTGTGTATATACACCTCATTTCCTTTATTCATCTGTTGTTGGACACCTAGATTGATTTCCTATTTTGGTTACTATAAGCAGTGCTGCAGTAAATATGGGGGTGCATAAATATGGAGTGCGGACGTCTCTTGGAAATGCTGATTTCCTTTTTTTTTTTTTTTTTTCTTAAATCAGCTTCCTTATGTTGAATTATGTCCTTTCCTTCGGATAAATGTCTATGGCTGTGTTTTTAACCACAATATTATGCTTTTTTTCTCAAGGATTTTGGACTTTATCTTGTAGATGATGTGGAGCCATTAAAAAATGTTGAGGAGGGGAGTGGCAAAATCTGGGTTTTTAGAAAATTTGAAAGTTTCCTACCGGCAGCAGTGTGGAAAACGGACTGGACCGGGGAGAATGACCTCTTCTAAAAGAAAATGTGAGCCCGGCGCGGTGGCTCACGCCTGTAATCCCAGCACTTTGGGAGGCCGAAGCGGGCGGATCACCCGAGGTTAGGAGTTTGAGGCCAGCCTGGCCAACATGGTGAAAGCCGTTTCTACTAAAAATACAAAAATTAGCTGGGCATGGTGGCGGGCGCCTGTAATCCCAGCTACTCGGGGAGAATCGCTTCAGCCCGGGAGAGGGAGGTTGCAGTGAGCCGAGATCGTGCCACTGCACTCCAGTCTGGCGACAGAGCGAGACTCCGTCCCTACGGAAAACATACATATATGTGTGTGTGTATATGTATATATAAAACAAAAATAAATAAAAGAAAATGTGTTGACTTAGGTTTATGGGGGTCGTCGTGCCACCAAGTGGACTCATTGAGCACTAGGGCAAGCGGCCTAGAGGCTCCGCGCAGGAGTAGGAGAGGCTGAAGAGTAAAGACGGTTTAGAGGGCGGGACTAGGAGTCTCTCGACACTCTGTTACTTCTGCCTGTAAACGCCCGACTTCCGCCGCTGGTGTCCACTCGCAGGTAGCGGTGTCGAGCGTCGAGCTCCCAGAAGCGAGCTGGTGAGGGGCTGCAGGTGGCGGAGCAGTCTCGGTAGGCGGTATGAGTTTGGCTGGGGGCCGGGTACCCCGGAAGACCGCTGGGAACCGGCTTTCCGGGCTTCTGGAGGCAGAGGAGGAAGATGAGTTCTACCAGACGACTTATGGGGGTTTCACAGAGGCAAGATCCGAGCCTGGGAAAAGGGAGGGGAGGAAGCGAAGAGGAGCCCTGGAGGGAGGATCTCCGGACAAAGAAGAGGGCGGGGAATAGAGCGGAGCTCTGGGAGCTGATACTCTAGATGGGTGCGGTGAATAGGAGCCGGGGGGCGGGGCGGGGGGACGGATAGTGTGGAGTCCTAGAAGGGAGACCTCTGGATGGGGTCAAAGGGGCATGAGACGGAGAAGCTTTGCGGAGGCACTCCAGAGAACGGCAGAAACCTACCGCGTACTTGCGTGGTTCCATCTCTCACTGTACTTCTGACCTCCAGCATACGTCAGGCACACAGATAGTAGTAGTCAGTCGCTCGATGTATACTTGTTGGCCCACTGCCGGATTATTCACCTGAGACATGGAAAGGAACTGCTCCAAAAGTAGAGATTAGCCCACTCCTTTTTCAGCTTTCAAGTCTCAATGTATATGTTTTCTCAGGAAGATAATCCTTCCTTGACTATCCTAACAAGTGTCCCCATTTATTTCTCCCACAGAACATATTTCAGTTTGTAATTAGATTCGGTTTGCTTACGCTTTCCTATTGCATTGTAAACTGTATAAAGTTAGGGATGGTCTGTTTTGTTCAACATTATGTGTGAGGTGTCCGGACTGGGCTGCCACTTGCTAAATTTTTATTAGTTGAATCTACCCGTTTCTTAAATGTGTTGAATACCCAGTGCATGCCATCGGTGATAGGTTGTATTGGGCTCTAGGGAAACCGAGAATATTAAAAACAGCGCTCTGTCCTTACATACTCCATGCCCCAGTGGGGTAACTGGCTGGGTTAACAATTAAAATACTGTGTGATAGGAAGGGCACAGTGGCTCACGCATGTAATCCCAGCACTTTGGAAGGCCGAGGCAGGTAGATCACAAGGTCAGGAGATCAAGACCATCCTGGCCAACATGGTAAAACCCCAGTCTCTACTAAAAATACAAAAATTAGCCAGGCGTGGTGGCGTGCGCCTATAGTCCCAGCTACTCAGGAGGCTGAGGCAGAGAATCGCTTGAACCTGGGAGGAGGAGGTTGCAGTGAGCCGAAATCATACCACTGCACTCCAGCCTGGGCGACAGAGCAGGACTCTGTCTTAAAAACAAACAAAATGTGTGATAAGGACTAAAACAAGGTGTAAGATATAAGATAGAGTGTTAAGGTAATACATCTGAACCAAAGCTGTTGATCAGGATAGGCATCCCTGGAGGGATGATGTTTAAGCTGAGGACAGTTTGAAAAGTAGACCTTCTCCCACTTTTTGAAAAGTGGGAGAAGGAGAAAGGTTAGTCCACAGAGCAGATCGGGGAGAGTATGTAAAGACATTGAGATCCTGGTCTAGGACCTGCAAGTCTACTTTCATTCTCCAGAGCATGAAGGAGACTAAAGATTGATAAGCCTGGCGGGAGTAGGCATGGACCAGATCATTTAGGGCCTTGTGAGCCATGTTAAGGAGTTTTGCTGTTCATCCAGAGGACTGAGAAGAGTCATCAGAGTTCCACGATAAAATTTGTACTTTAGAAAGATTACTTACTCTGTAATGAGAATGGCTTGAAGGCGGCATGGCAGTAGAGAAACAGAAAGATTCAAGAGAAATTAAGGAATAGAACCCACAGGATTTAGGGGCTGGGTGTGGTGGTTCACGCCTGTAATCCCAGCACTTTGGGAGGCTGAGGCGGGTGGATCACAAGGTCAGGAGTTCGAGACCAGCCTGACCAACATGGTGAAATCCCGTCTCTACTAAACATATAAAAAATTAGCTGGGCGTGGTGGCACGCGCCTGTAATCCTAGCTACTTAGGAGCCTGAGGCAGGAGAATCGCTTGAACCCAGGAGGCGGAGGTTTCAGTGGATCACTCCACTACACTCCAGCCTGGGCGACAGAGCGAGACTCCGTTTAAAAAAAAAAACAAAAACAAAAAAACCAACATCACTGAGTCATTACTGACACAGCCCTGACCAACTAGTTTAAAATAGAACTTTCTCATCCCTCCTCTAAGGCCATTTTCCTATTTCTGTCATTTTACGACTCGTTATTTAATATGTACCCTTCATGCTTCCAACAAGGATTTAAGGAGGCTTACAATATAAACAAAAAGTAGAAACGGTAAAAATAGAGACAGATCAGAAGTAATTGTACCAGGAACCTCTGCTAAAATGGTAATAGCAATTGATATTAAATTTAGCTGTGAGCTTCCTGGTAGCCAAACCTTGTATTTCTTTTTTTAGTAAGAAAGAAGCATACAAGTTCTTCAAGAGAGACAAACTTATTCAGTCTTAAATCCTAGGGAGCATTTATCATTATATCCTTATATTATAAAATAACGGTTTTCGTAGATGATATACAAACATTCTCTTATCTAGTGATGTGTATTAATGACTCAATAAAAGCCAAAGGAATGGTAGTAATTTAGTGCAAGTATTTTGATTGGGCACTAAGCTAATGTGTGGTTGATCTACTACCCTCCAGTGATATGGCTTAATACCAGATTAAGGCTGAGGGGATTAATGTGTTCCCAGGCTGTCTTTTACAGGCATCAATTGGGAGGAAATGATGGTCATCAGTGCAAAATTGAACTCTGGCTGGTTTGGAGGGTCAACCATCTGTGTTATTTGCTTGCTTTGGCATCATGTGTACCAAGATTAGCCCTTTAGTCTGCATCACTGATTGAAGAGAGAGCCACATGTGTGAGGTGTCACCCAGCCCAGTTGACTCCCTCTCCCTCAACTGACTTTTTTCCCTTTTCTTTGTAATATGGCTGCCATTCTAGCCCTAAACAGTATCACTTAAGGTCTAGGCTGTACTTCACATTCTCTACTCCAGGCCATCTAACTGCCTCCAGAGCTTTCTGAAATACCCCTTGTACATACTGTTACCCCTCCCCTATATCTTCGGTGGCTCTCCGTTATCCATAGTAGCAGTACTCAGCTGTTTTTCTGTCCCAACACATCTGAGGAATGACACATATTTTTCTCAGTAACTTTAGTTTACATCAACAATGATTATCAATGGTCGGACAAATAAGGAGATGGAGGGGATTGAGAATTATTGGCCTGCAGGTTAAAATTGTGTTTATTAGTGTGACATTTAAGTTTCTCCATAAATGGAATGCAGGAATGCAAACTTCTTTTCTTTTTTTCTTTTTTTTCTTTTTGAGACGGAGTCTCGCTCTGTCGCCCAGGCTGGAGTGCAGTGGCGCGATATCGGCTCACTGCAAGCTCCACCTCCCGGGTTCATGCCATTCTCCTGCCTCAGCCTCCTGAGTAGCTGGGACTACAGGCATCTGCCACCACGCTTGGCTAATTTTTTCTATTTTTAGTAGAGATGGGGTTTCACCGTGTTAGCCAGGATGGTCTCGATCTCCTGACCTCATGATCCACCCGCCTTGGCCTCCCAAAGTGCAGGGATTACAGGCATGAGCCATTGCGCCCGGCCGCAACCTTCTTTTCAAATCATATAGTCCTACAGTGCAATCAGTGTTGGAAGGAGGCAGTGCTGGAGCGAAACACAGTTGGCTAACAAGGTTTCTTGACAGAGAAAAGTTTTACTTAGATCTAAATCTTTATTCCATAAACATGCTGTACACATTACCATTTCTGCACCTTTGTTTCTGCTGTTTCATCGCCCATGATTCCTTCTTCCCTCTTGACTGTCTAAATACTAACAGTGTTTTCAACCATAGTTTAACTCCTCTTCATGCCTTTTTTTTTTTTTTTGAGATAGTGTCTCGCCCTGTCGCCCAGGCTGGAGTGCAGTGGCACTATCTCAGCTCACTGCAACCTATACCTCCTGGGTTCAGGTGATTCTCCTGCCTCAGCTTCCCAAGTAGCTGGGACTACAGGTGTGCATCACCATGCCCAGCTAATTTTTGTATTTTTAGTAGAGACAGGGTTTCACCATGTTGGCCAGGCTGATCTCGAACTCTTGGCCTCAAGTGATCTGCCCACCTCAGCCACCCAAAATGCTGGGATTACAGGCATGAGCCACCGTGCCTGGCCAAGACCCACATCCCCCCCAAAAAAAAAAAAAGGTAAGATTATGTTATCCCCTTTACTGTAAGCCCCTGAAGGTAGAGACCAAACCATATCCTTTTGTTTCCCAGTACTTAACACAGTGTGTTGCAGGTAAAGCGCTATCAATTAATGTTGGAAGGAGGTGGTACTGGAGCCAAAGGCTATTAGCTAGAAAGTTTTCTTGCTTGAAGAAAATGAAGGGCTGGATTAGGAAGGAGAGTAGGGCAACCCTTATCAAGAAAGTTGAGAGATTCTGTTCCTCCTGAAGGGTCATTAAGGCTTCCATTGCCAGCCAACCCTCATCTCCCTGTGTCCTTAGGAATCTGGAGATGATGAATATCAAGGGGACCAGTCAGATACAGAGGACGAAGTGGACTCTGACTTTGATATTGATGAAGGGGATGAACCATCCAGTGATGGAGAAGCAGAAGAGCCAAGAAGGAAGCGCCGAGTAGTCACCAAGGCCTATAAGGTACAGGAGGAGTCCTAGTTTTCTTGGATTTCCTCAATTCCTATTCCCTCTTTCATCAGGTCCCAGTACTCCCTTTGCCACTTCCATTTCTGGCAATGCTAGTTTTCTCTCATTGAGATCCTCATATTTCTCCTTACTTCTTCTGTTCCCTGGTATCTGATTCCAATCTGTCCTCAGGAGCCTCTCAAGAGCTTAAGGCCTCGAAAGGTCAACACCCCGGCTGGTAGCTCTCAAAAGGTCCGAGAAGAGAAGGCACTACTGCCACTAGAACTACAAGATGACGGCTCTGACAGTGAGTAGGGATGTTTGGGTCAATTGGGAAAATTGGAATATGATGACAAAATATCATATCAGTGTTAAATTTACTGATGTTGCCGGGTGCAGTGGCTCACGCCTATAATCCCATCACTTTGGGAGGCCAAGGTGGGCGGATCACCTGAGGTCAGGAGTTCGAGACCAGCCTGGCCAAGATGGTGAAATTCCATCTCTACTAAAAATACAAAAATTAGGCAGGTGTGGTGGTGGGCCCCTGTAATCCCAGCTACTTGGGAGGCTGAGGCAGGAGAATTGCTTGAACCTGGGAGGCAGGGGTTACAGTGAGCCAAGACCACGCCATTGCACTCCAGCCTGGGCAACAAGAGCAAAACTCCGTCTCAAAAAAAATAAAAGAAAAAGAAAAAAATTTACTGATGTTGATAACTTACTATGGATAGGAAAATCCTCATTCTTAGGAAATACACACTGAAATATTTAGGGATAAAGGCCATGATGTTTACAACTTTAGTTATCTAATTTAGATCATTCAGAAAAAAACCACACATACAAAATGCAAAAGGGCCAAAATATTACCAATAGGTGATGGGGTAAAAGATATATGAGTATTCCTTGTACTATTCTTGCAACTTTGTAGGTTTGAAATTATTTTGAGGCCAGGCACGGTGGCTTACGCCTGTAATCCCAGCATTTTGGGAGGCCGAGGCAGGTGGATCTTGAGATCAGGAGTTTGAGACCATCCTGGCTAACATGGTGAAACCCCATCTTTACTACAAATACAAAAAATTAGCTGGACATGGTGGCATGTGCCTGTAGTCCCAGCTGCTCGGGAATCTGAGGCAGGAGAATGGTTTGAACCCGGGAGGCAGAGGTTGGAGTGAGCCGAGATCGTGCCACTGCACTCCAACCTGGGCGACAGAGTGAGATTCTGTCTCAAAAAAAAAAAAAAAAAAGAAATTATTTCTGGCCGGGCGCAGTGGCTCACGCCTGTAATGCCAGCACTTTGGGAGGCCAAGGCGGGCAGATCACGAGGTCAGGAGATCAAGACCATCCTGGCTACACAGTGAAACCCCGTCTCTACTAAAAACACGAAAAAATTAGCCGGGCATGGTGGCGGGTGCCTGTAATCCCAGCTACTTGGGAGGCTGAGGCAGGAGAATGGCGTGAACGTGGGAGGCGGAGCTTGCAGTGAGCTGAGATTGTGCCACTGCACTCCAGACTGGGTGACAGAGCGAGACTCTGTCTCAAAAAAAAAAAAAGGAAATTATTTCCAAACACAAAATTTAAAAATAAATAAATAAAATAGGTGGACATGGGGGCTGGGCGTGGTGGCTCACACCTGTAATCCCAGCACTTTGGGAGGCCAAGGCGGGCAGATCACGAGGTCAGGAGATTGAGACCATCCTGGCTAACACGGTGAAACCCTGTCTCTACTAAAAATACAAAAAATTAGTCGGGCGTGGTGGTGGGCACCTGTAGTCCCAGCTACTCGGGAGGCAGATGCAGGAGAATGGCGAGAACCCGGGAGGCGGAGCTTGCAGTGAGCCGAGATCGTGCCACTGCACTGCAGCCTGGGCGACAGAGTGAGACTCCGTCTCAAAACATAATAATAAAAAATAAATAAATAAATAAAATAGGTGGACGTAAATTCAAAGATTTCTTCTTATCTCACTCTCTTCCAGGTAGGAAGTCCATGCGTCAGTCTACAGCTGAGCATACACGACAAACATTCCTTCGGGTACAGGAGAGGCAGGGCCAGTCAAGACGGCGAAAGGGGCCCCACTGTGAGCGGCCACTAACCCAGGAGGAGCTGCTCCGGGAGGCCAAGATCACAGAAGAGCTTAATTTACGTTCACTGGGTCAGTCTGTGGTTTCAGAAAAAGTGGGTAGAGGGGCTGAAGGGCATGAGAAAAACCATGAGACCTGAAGAACCAAAGAATTGGAGAGATGGAAATTTGGGATGCGAGAATCAGAAGGAAGAAATGGCAGAGAGTAGATGATTAGGTGCAAAGGTCTAGGCAGTTATGAGCACTCTGAAGAACAAGCTAAGGTACTTTGGTGTAAAATAAGAGTTGTATAGAACTGAGGTCAAATCCTGGTTCTGCTATTCACTTGCTTTAAGACTGTAGGTAAATTACTTATTCACATTTTGCTTTTCTTGTTTATAAAATAGGGTGCACACCTAATGACTCAGGGAATTTAGGCAGGAGGATTGCTTAAGGTCAGGAGTTCACAACCAGCCTGGACAACATAGTGAGACCCCATCTCTTTAAAAAAAAAAAGCAGGGGGTGATAATGTTGACTTTAATGATAATCATGAGAATGTAAAGTCAGCAGATTAGTCCTTCGTGAGATAAATTGCTTTAAAAATCTCTTCATTTTATGGTATTGCTTTAAAAATCTCTTCAGTTTGGGCCAAGCGTGGTGGCTCATACCTGTAATCCCAGCACTTCGGGAGGCCAAGATGGGTAGATCACCTGCAGTTGGGAGTTCCAGACCAGCCTGGCCAACATGATGAAACTCTGTCTCTACTAAAAATACAAAAATTAGCTGGGCATGGTGGCACATGTCTGTAATCCCAGGTACTTGAGAGGCTGAGGCAAGAGAATCATTTGAACCTGGGAGGTGGATGGAAGTTGCAGTGAGCCGAGATCACACCCCTGCACTCCAGCTAGGGCTACAGAACGATACTCCGTCTCAAACAAAACAAAACAAAAAACCTCGGCCGGGTGCTGTGGCTCACGCCTGTAATCCCAGCACTTTGGGAGGCCAAGGCAGGCGAATCACAAGGTCAGAAGATCAAGACCATCCTGGCTAACATAGTGAAACCCCGTCTCTACTAAAAATACAAAAAAATTAGCCGGGTGTGGTGGCGGGCACCTGTAGTCCCAGCTACTCGGGAGGCTGAGGCAGGAGAATGGCACGAACCTGGGAGGCGGAGCTTGCAGTGAGCCGAGATCGCGCCACTGCACTCCAGCCTGGGTGACAGAGCAAGACTCCGTCTCAAAAACAAAAAAAACAAAAACCTCTTCAGTTTATAGGCATAGAACCATGTATGGTAGTATATTATACAAAAATATATACTTTATAGAGTAGTAAGAGTCTCATATCATGAAAGGTACATGAGAAATTGAGGGACCAGCAGATTCATACCTCCTGGTACATACTTTCTGGGTGAAATAGTATGTGGAATCACCTACAGTATTTAATATGTTTTCTTTCTCTTTTTGTTTTTGACACGGAATCTCTGTCTGTCGCCCAGGCTGGAGTGCAGTGGCGCAATCTTGGCTCACTGCAACCTCTGCCTCCCGGCTTCAAGCGATTCTCCTGCCTCAGCCCCCCGAGTAGCTGGGACTACAGGTGCATGCCCCCACGTCCGGCTAATTTTTTGTATTTTTAGTAGAGACGGGGTTTCATCGTGTTAGCCCGGATGGTCTCTATCTCCCGATCTCATGATCTGCCTGCCTCAGCCTCCCAAAGTGCTAGAATTACAGGCGTGAGCCATCGTGCCTGGCCATTTTTCTCTTTTTGAATCTCCTTTTTTTTTTTGTTCTCTCTCTCTTTTTTTTTTTTCTTTTTGGCCAACCATACATAATTGAATATGCATAAGCCAGATGTAATTTCCCAGAAGTGGGAGATTATTTACCTGGAATATCTGGGACCCATCCCATTCCAGATTAATAATAGTTTTGAAATTTAGATAACTTCGCTGGGCACGGGTGTGGTGGCTCACAAGCAACAAGGTCACCTTGATGTTACTGTAGTTACAGTCTGCATCCTTTGTCCACGTTGATTGGTTTGGACTACTGTAAGGAGAGTGACTCCTAGGTTTTCCATGTCAGTAACTGGCTTAGGAGACCCTGAAGGAGGAGCAAGTTCAGTGGGGAAAAAATAAATTTATTTTTGAACATGTTGAATTTAAGGAGTTTGTGAGCAATTCATGCAGTGATGAGAGGTCAGTTAAATATGCAAATCTGGTATTCCAATAAGAGATCTGGGCTGAAAATATAAATTCGGAAGTCTTTAGAATATGGATGGTAATTAACAATATTGGAGTGCATCTGAGCATGCAGGGAGAAAGCACAGAGTGAGAAAACAGGCGTGATAGAGTCCTGCAGACACTAAAGCGTGATAGTTTCATACAAGAGGAGGAGCTTCGAAAAGAGCCTGGAAGTGACCAACGAGTTGGAGAAACCCAGGAGAGTTTGTGTTAAAAATGCCAGGAAAGAGAAAGCCTCGAGAGAGTGACTACTGATTGCTGCTGAGATGATGATTAGTAGAACTGAGAAGTGCCCACTGGTTTTGGTGAGATAGAGGTCAGACATGACCTTAGCACTTATTGGCGACCAAGCCATATCGAAGTATATTGGGGAGCAAAACTTTGCAAGCTTGGCTATGAAGGGTAGAAGAGGGAATACAAGCTACAGAGGGGTCTGAGATTAAGGTAAAGTTGTTTTTATTTTATTTGAAGATATTAGAAACTGTATCTTTCATGAGAAACAACTGAGTTTAAAGAAAGAGAAGAAAGAAAGGTTATTAATAGTGTAGGTTTTTGGAGATGGGAGGCAAGGCTGGGAGATAGAGCAGCATGGTGGAGGAATTGGCCTCAGATGGGGGAAGGGAGAAAGAAAGTGTGGTGGCCGGGTGCAGTGGCTCACACCTGTAATCCCAGCACTTTGGGAGGCCATGGCAGGCAGATCATCTGAGGTCAGGAGTTCGAGACCAGCCTGACCAACATGGAGAAACTCCATCTCTACTAAAAATACAAAATATTAGCTGAGTGTGGTGGTGCATGCCTGTAATCCCAGCTACTTGGGAGGTTAAGGCAGGAGAATCACTTGAACCCGGGAGGCAGAGGTTGCGGTGAGCCGAGATCGTGCCATTGCACTCTAGCCTGGGTAACAAGAGCAAAACTCTGTCTCAAAAAAAAAAAAAAAAGAAAGAAAGAAAGTGTGGCTTAGCCGAGTGCAGTGGCTCATGCCTGTAATCCCAGCAATTTGGGAGGCCAAGGAAGGAGGATTGCTTGAGCCCAGGAGTTCAAGACCAGCCTGGGCAACATAGTGAGACCCTGTCTCTATTTTAAAATGTGGCTTACAGTTGTAGGTTTGTAATCCAAAGGGAGGGCATTGCAGTGGTTCTTACCTGATGTCTTCTTCATTATGTGGCGCCATCTGTCAAACGTTAAGGATACAGCTGGAAGCTTGATGAGACTGAGGAGCATTTAAAATAGTTATTGATGTGGGATATCGAGCAGTATTGAGGGACCTGCTGAAGACTAGGACCATGAATGAATTTATGGTGGTTGCAGTCTGTGCTGTTATTTTTCTCCAGTAGCACTCAGCAGTCCAGAGCAGGGCAAGGGAATTATTGACAGGAGAGTGACTGAAGTGATTGAAATAATACAGTGAGCAACCTAAGCATGATTTAAAAAGGAAAATGTGGCCTGGCGCAATGGCTCACACCTCTAATCCCAGCACTTTGGGAGGCTGAGGCGGACGGATCATGGGGTAAGGAGTTCGAGACCAGCCTGGCCAACATGGTGAAACCCCATCTCTACTAAACATACAAAAAATTAGCCAGGCGTGGTGGTGTGCACCTGTTGTCCTGGCTACTCGGGGGGCTGAGAATCACTGAGGAGAACCACTTGAACCCGGGA